>NC_053154.1:142964958-143294958 GCF_016835505.1 Polypterus senegalus | reverse complement strand
TGCACAGTTTGTAGGTCTACCATAAAGGTAGATGCAAGAGAATGGTGTAAAGCCTTAACTTTATGACCCTAATAATATTTTGTCTTGGAATAAACCCAAAAGATAACAGCTGCTGTACATTAGTAAATTACTGTGCCTGCTTTTAAAAATGGCTACTATATTAAGAGACAATATGAGCCCTTTCCTAGTAAACTATTAAGACATTTACAGTAATCATCATGTGTAAACTGTAAAGGATGGTGCTTAATTGTATTTCAAGGATAATGTACTAGAAATTAAATATCTACCATGGAATAATGTACATTTGTCAAAATGAATACATCTGAAATGTAGTGAAAATGGAAGACTGAATTCATATTCTTAAAACAGGTAGCACTTGTCATGTTCATATTTTTACAGCAATTGAAGATCTTCCATTTTTACTAAAATGTATGGACTTCTAAACCTCACAGAATACACCTGAGTTTCAGCCTTTTGTGTGTTAAGTTAATTGGCAGTTATTATTTATCCTAAAACTAGTTTGGATGTGTGTGAGTGGGCCTCACAATAAACAGTATTGGTTTCTGCTTTAGCACTCCGTGCTGCCAGGATAGGCTGTAGTGCCCTCTTGTTTAAGTAGTAGAATTTTATAATTATATTATGCTTTTCATAAATTGTACTTGAGGTTGATGTTATTTAACAAAATATACAGCAATAACATAAATCAATAGGCACTGATATTTATGTTCTGTGTGATAAAACTGCCAAATACACATTGTCTGCCCAGAGCTTTAACTGTGTATTATCTATCTAAGGCACCTGATACATCTATTGTTCTGTCTTTATGAGCTGACCTAAATAAAGTACTTTAGTAACATAATTATAGTCAGCTGCATATTCATCTTGATTACCAAAAATGTGTCTAACATTACCAAAATGAGAAAACTGCACAAATTACAATATTCAGCATCAGCACAATATTATACATTATGTGCATCAATCAAAAACATAGTAGATACTACATGATAAATGCAAATCTATCTATCTATCTATCTATCTATCTATCTATCTATCTATCTATCTATCTATCTATCTATCTATCTATCTATCTATCTATCTATCTATGCTACAAAGTTAATGAGAGTTGAGCAGTGTCCTAAGAGATGATTGAAAACAGTGCTCTTATGAATTTGAAATTTGAATTTGATATGTGCTTTCTGTTTTTTTATACTCATTTTATGAAATAATCCTTTTCTGGATGTACATATATATATATAGCTAATGTGGAAAGAAAGGCTTTGTCAGGGTGCATGAGTTCTACAATTGCAATGCGTACCCCAGAAGCAGTTTACCTGAGAACATCAAAAAAAGAAACAAGAAAGACCATATAGTGTTAGCAGTAAGTTAGAATACCTCCGAGTCAATATGAGGTAGCACTGCATGCCAAGCAAGAAGCCAGACTAGAATGGCAGTGGTTGGCAGGGGCAGCACATCGTTCCAAATCAGAAGAAAAACTTTCTCTGTAGCATTTGTGTGCTTATGTTAAACTCATTTATTACTCTGTTCATCAAGACAGAGCAATGGATTCAAAATAGGCTGCATCCTATTATCTGCAACTCACATTAGGAGCACACTTCTCCTTCCCTTGACATGGTAGCACAGACTCCATTTTTCGTCTCGCCTTGGCAACAAATAAACATAAATTACTATCTGTCTGTCTGTCTGTCTTCTTCTTGATGAGCCTTTGAAATGAATACAGTACATTGAATTAGTCTCTAGAAAGGAGCAATGTCACTATAAACTGAAATACACGTGTAACCTCCAATGAGCCATATATGGTGAAGAGTGAAAAGTGTGAAAATATTGCAAAATTAAAAAGAGTCTTATGTATGAAGTTTCTTATGATCTCAATATTTTTCCATTTTGGTTAATCTAATTGGAAAAAATAGTAAAGAAGAAAAAGAAAAATGAGGAGACCAATCTCTCGAGAAGCAAAAGACCAGCATTAGCACATGGCCTACAATTTGCTCTGTGTTTTTCATCCTCACATATTCAATAAAACTTTTTTCTTTTATGAAGTTTACATATATTCTGTGAGTACTGCTTAATTTAAATAAACCATTAAAATAAAATGGTGGCTACAGTCAAAACGTTTCAGAAAGAAAAAAATACAAACATTAAATTATGAGCTGAACATTGTGAATCTGAATCCTATGATCTAGTTCAGGAAAGCAGGAAGTATATAAATTAAACAGAAGAAAATATACTGAAATAAAATAATTGATATAAAACCAAATGATTAAAGAACTTAATTACTTTTCCCCTGGTAATGAACTTCTTCGGAATTTAAACACCTCTTTTCATTAAATAATCACATGTTTATATGCATTTCCAGGCTGGTATTCAATTTCGGCAGTAATCTTGTTTTTGTTTCAAACAAGAAATAGCATTACTTGTGTTATTTAACGATGGTGTAATCCATATAAGAAATTAGAACTTTCTTTGTTCATTAACATAGCTTGACCAGGTAGCATTTCCTTACTTTGCAGACGACTTCATACGAAAGGACATTAAACTGGCCCTGTCCATTGAAGGAAGATTAACATTCCTTTCACCATAATGCTTCTTAAAGAGGACTTGAGCAATACCTCATAACACCATGAGAATGGCTAGAATCTGATGTAAGGCATTAGCAGCTTTGGAATACAGACCTACATTTCTGACAAAAAGTAGAGTGTGTGTGTCTGTGTGTTTTGTGTATTTATTTTTTTATTTATAACAATTTAATTTCTACGCATCTGATATTTTACCTATCTTATGCAAAATAATCTTTAAAGTAACGAAATATCTAGAAATTGAGTTGCACGTTTTGAATGTGGCTTAAATCTTTTATAAAATATGTGCAGTATGTTTAAACATTAATTTAAACTCCACCCTTTTCATTCCATCTTTGATGCATCTGCATTTTGCCAGATATTTCTTTTATTTATATCTGGTGGCTGACACTTCACTTCTTACCAATTGGAGGTGCCCAAATTCTTGGTGAATTAAAGAGCAATATTGTAAGACTCACCTGCGCTATAGCTTCAATATTTGTTAGCATTCTTTTAAACATTTCACAGGCACTCTGACCTGCCTGATGATTTTGAACCATGCTATTAGCAATTCATTTAACACCATTCACTCACTGTGTGATCCTGGGGATTTTAAATCAGGTGAATAAGGTCCAGTTTTTGAACTCTATAAAGAACTGCTATATATAAATAAACGTTTTAGTTAAGCTATTAATCTGAAAGAGTCATTACAATAGTTTGCCATTTTTGCTAAAAATTATTAACCCGCTCCAAGTAGCAAAAAATGCAGCTGCTATTTAAGCAGAGGGGTGCCACTGAGCCCCAAAACCCCAGACACATAACACTAAACAGTACCAGGTACAAAATAAAGGTTTTTATTTTCACAAAATACCCTTTTACAGGCCAGTTCCACAATCTTATAATAAATACTCCTCCTTTTCCTCCTCCAGGTGGGCTTTGTCTTCTGCCTCCCGACTCTGAATCACCAGAGGAGTCTGCACAGCTTGCTTTTATGTCAAACCAGGGAATACTTGTGGTAGCAGGGCATAGGCCGACAGAAGCACTTCCGGGTCAGATGGTCAGAGTCTTTCTCCCTGCAGTGCCCTCTTGTGGCACCCAAGGACCCTGACAGAGTTGTCCCTCAGAAATACGATTCTCATAAACCCCTGCGGGCATCCTTACTGTGTCCATGCCAGCAGAGCCGTACCATCTATTATACTGGGGGGTGGGTGAAACTGCTCTTGATATCCCAGCTCCTCCCTATTGTAAAATAATTTTTCATTTTGCATGGGATGTTGATTCAGCCCCATCCCAGCTGGGTTATGCCTCCTTCCATGCTGTCCATCCATTACGTAGTCATGGCTGGGAAGCGGTCTAGTATGGTATTCACACTGGCTACATTATTTTGGTTTCCTGTTCATTTTTTTTATTTATTTTCCTCGTTCTGCAGTTTACATACAAAACTCTCAAATCAGTTTTCACCAGAGTTGAATTTAATATAGCTTATATTGTCAATAACATTGGCATCCTTCTACATGGGAAAAACGATATATAAAAAATGTATTATTATTATGCTTTAAATTGTTATTATTTCTCAAAGAACACTGATTCATTAATGGCACTACTATTCTGCAATTTTTGCAAATTCCCTTCAATGAAATAGAAGAGATCACTTTCATGCAAATCTAAGATCATTCTATTTTTCTTGTATATTTAAACCATCTGGTTCTAGACAATCCTTGTAAATTGCTTTTGAACTTTTTTATTGTTATACACGTTTTGCAGTATTGTTTTACATCACCTTCTCTACATTGCAACCATTATGTAAGGTATTTAGTCTCAATTAAACAGAATGGGATATGCTAGGTTTATTTGGAAAGATTAGAGATGGATACATATCTCCTTCTTAACTGTACTATAATTACTGATTAATTAACATTAGGGAACTACATCTACATAGACTTTTTTGTAAGTTTGTGTTTATCTAATCACTAGATATTTATAATGTTTAATGCTTCTGTAGGACAAAGTGGGCCAGGGTGGCCTGGGTTCAAATCCTTACCCACACTGACTTTCTGTGTAAAGTTTACTCACTCCATTTGTATCCATATAGTTTTTGCAGGGTTACACCTGTTTCTTACCACATCCCAATAATGTACATAATGTATTTTGGTGTAGTGTCTAAAGAAATGACTGTTAAACCCAAAGCAAGTCATTTAAACTGACTGTGTGCAAAGTGTCACAATGCATATAAATAGTTGTATGAAGTAGCTGTATTTAAGAGTTTATCATAGAAAGGTACCTTATGCACAATGCTGCCAGGAAAAGTTCTGCACCCCTGGAAAATTAAATCGGTTTCAGAGAAATTGTAAAGATAATGTAACCATATATATAGCTGTACTGAATGTCTAGTCTAACATTTTGTCTATGATCTACTTCACTTTACTGGGTCATTTTGTTTTATAGTTTATATTTGCCTGCTTTCCTTCTAAGCATTTTTATACTCTAACCACACCATGAACCTCAGGTTTACTAATGATTCAACTAGCACAGGGCAGCAGGATTAGACTAGCACAAAGTGGTATGCTGGCGCAATGGTTAACAGTGCTATCTCTCAGTTCCAGAATCCTGAAATTGAACCCTGGACCCAGCCAGTGTACTTTGTGCAGATATCTTGCTTACCTTCCAAATGTCAGAAATGTGCAAGTTAATTTTACTGGTCAACCTAAAGTTGACCCGCTGTGAGTAAGTATGCAAATGTGTCCTGCAATGTACTAGCAGGTCTGGCTCCTACCTTTAAAACAAATGCTTTTCTATGTGAATATTACATTATAAACACACCTTAAAGAAAAAATGTGAAAGGAGAGAAAATTTTAATCTTAAGATGCAGTATGACTTTTACACACCATTTCACCATTTTTGCTTCTCTTTTGCTTGTTTCTCTTCTCACTAGGTAAACATAATAAATGTCATTTTCTTTAAAAATATATACAGCAGGGGTGCCCAACTCCAGTTCTGGAGGGCCGCAGTGGCTGCAGGTTTTCATTCTACCCCTTTTCTTAATTAGTGACCTGTTTTTTCTGCTAATTAACTTCCTTTTATTTCATTTTATTTGACTTGTTCTTGAAGACTCATACCCCTTAATTGTTCCATTTACTTAATTAGCAGCCAAACAATAATGAGATACAAAATGAGCCAAAACAGGGCCAGCACACTGTGACCATCATGCAATATCTGAAAATAAAGAAAGGTGAAGGTCTCAGGAATGCTGATCTGCTCTTAGAAAAGAGACAATCCACAATTTCAGAACATGGCCCTGACTTAGTTGGTCTTCTGTTGGCTCAGTCACTTTACATTTCATTTCTGTTTGGGTGCCATTTAAGGACAAATGAAGCAATTAAGAGGAACAATGAAGAAATTCAGGGAAACAAATCTTAAAAAACAAGTCCATTAAAATGAAATCAAAAGAAGTTAGCTAGCAGCAAAAACAGATCACTAATTAAGAAAAGGGTTAGAATGAAAACCTGCAGCCACTGTGGCCCTCCAGGTCTGCAGTTGGGCACCCCTGATATACAGCATATATGTAATTGATCAGCAACTAGAAAAAAATAAGCGAACAGTAACATTCCTTGTTGTGAGAACATGTTAATGTTTTAATGAAACAGAATATATATATATATATATATATATATATATATATATATATATATATATATATATATATATATATATATATATATATATATATATATATATATATATGTTGCATAATCACCAAAAAGTAAACAAACTTTGGATTGATAGAAGTGGAGTGATTTTGCTTTGCCTTGACATCACAAAATAAAAGGCCTACTTGATTAGAAATGTGTCTTTCTGTGTACTGAAGCCTACCTCAAGATGGCAGTATCCAGTGTAATAGTAACATTTAAGAAATGTAACTGGATTCTCAAGTGCTACTGGAAAATTATGTTTTCCTGGAACATGAATAAGACATATAAATGTAGTGGAACAAAATGATGTAATTTTAGCAGCTGCTCACCAATCTCGGAGAAACTTGAAAAGGCGCAAGTGCTAAAAAGAGGTTAAAATGACAAAGGGGTAAAACTACCTGAATTGTATATTTGAAAGTGGGTGGATAAGTGAGTTTGAAAGTTATTAAAGGAAAGGATGGATGGATGAATCGAGGTGTAAAACTACTTCAGTTTAAACATAAGATAACACATAAAATAACACCCTGAACAATTGTTCTTTACTCAGCTGTAGTAGCTTTTTCGGCTGAACATTTTGTGTGCCATCACAAGCCTCCATCCATTCTGGAGTGTTGGGCTGAAAGAGGAAATATCCTGAAGCTTACCAGAATTTTTGTCCCAGGTAGCTCATACCAGTAGATTCTACTTGCAGTAAAAAAAAAATGAAAATAAAAGGTGACCAAGGTATTCTCATCCTTTGCCACGAAATTCAGCCTGGCTGAATCAGCATTTAGAAGAGCAGAAACATCCCTTATTTTATAAAGTTCAGATTTAGATATGACGCCAAATCCCACAGCTATATAAAGCAGCTGTAAGCGAGTGTGATCAACTGTATAATGCTCCAAAGGAAGTAACTGAAAGAAACACAGAGGTAAGGTATATTATGTGATAGAAAAGGAAATAGACAGAAACCCACTTGTGAACTGTATTGTAAAAATAAACAAGCAGTTTGCTTTTCCTTCGGGTTTATGTGAGCCTTAAGAGATGGTGTCCTGCTTTTGAAGTGCTTAATAATACAATGGAGAAGCAAATATAGGATGCCCTGAAAAAAAAATTAATAAAGTGAGTGCATGCTCGCTGCTAGCCAGGCCCACAGATGCAAAGAGAACTTCAGCACATAAACAACCCCAAGTCAATTGTCATACCGTCCATACCCAGTATTGCAGCATACAGTTGCAAGAAATAACGTTCACCAGGACTGTGGTACAACATACATAAACACAGGACAAAGTGCAAGACATGTAAAGAACTACACTAAATTATAAGTATATAAATATACAGTAGGTGAGTGAATAGTAAAGATTTGAATTAAATACATAAATTCTAGCAACAACTAACAATAAAAAAACAACTGTAGTAACAAGTGTAACAAATGTCCTGAATATAAATAAGCTAACAAAAAAGATTACCTGCTGCTCAGTGTTCACAGGACATTTATAGGAGGAGAGGTTTTGATTTCTGTCAGGCAGAAATACAAGTGCCTTTGACTCCCTCCTTGACTTCTTGCCAAGCTACTGAAATGGTATACTTGCAGTGAACAGTGAAGTGTCACCAGGTCTGATTCTGTTCATCTGCTGCTTGATGAGAACAAAATATTGGCTGGGTTTGAAGATCAAGAAGCAGAAATACAGTTACTCTTTAGTGACTGCTCCGTATCTTTCATTTTTACATACTACGGGTGGCAAGATTCAAATATTCTGCTTTACAAAGTATCTTTGTTCAAATTTCTGTATGCTTTACCACTCATACTTGCAAGTCAATTCTTTTTAAATTTCTTAGCTGTCATGAGAAGTGAAACTTCACACCAGTTGATACATGAAATCAGTTTAATTATGTTACTATTGCTTACATGCACTGCTGATTCATAATTCAAATTGCTAGACAAGAGAACACTGTCACTGCGACAAGTTCAAGAAGTAAAATCCCATACCAGTCCTTGACTGAAATGCACCTACCTCATCATTCTTTCCCATTACCGTCAAACAAACAGTGCCATCTGAGCACCATTTTGCATTGTGGCACCTGCTGAGGTCTAGTTTTCCAACAGTTTCATATATTAAGGAGTTGGTGGGCACCACACATAATAGCATCACTCACTGACTTTCTTTTTATAGGACTTAGTGTGCTTTTAAAATTGAAGCCAATAATGATCATCCTGCCCTATTTGTGATTCCCCATCCTTCGTTGTATTCACACTGTCTTCTTTAATGTTGTAATCATCCATATCAGACCTTACTTATGCCTACAGGTATTGCCAGAATAGTAGAAAAAGACTACAGCCATCAATCTTACCTTTGATAGTGAATAACTAACTAAAGTTTTCAGGTATGCTGTCAGAGCTGGGCTTTTAAGTATACAATAAATAGTTACAGGTGATACCTCTGTACATCCCACTAACCAGGAAATCAACCAACTAAACTTTTAAATGGTATTAAGTATTAAAATGGTGACTTTTTGATCAATATTTGACATTGAAATAATTTTTAAAGTGACTATAATTCAAAGATAGGAAATCACTACACTGTACAGCACACATTAAGTTCAAATCCTTGATGCTTGCCAACAGAGTAGTCAGTGGGTCAGCACCTATGTATATGGTGGCACTCATGAGGTCCTACGCTCCTTCTCAACTACTCAGGTCTATTAATGAATGGCATCTGATACAACTTCTGTACAACATCAAATCTCAAACCAGACTTTTTTCATGGGTAGCTACTAGATGGTGGAACAAGTTGCCCACATCCATCCATAACTGCTGACTTCCTCATTGTGTTTAAGAAGCATTTGAAGACTCTTGCTCTGTGAATATATTTGTAATAGCTTTGATGCAAAGTTGTTAGTAGCTAAGAATAACTAGTCTTGTGGTGGTCTGTTTGGTTTAGCACCCACTACTTGTGATCTTCAATTTTGTAAACTTGTTCTGTAATACTTGATGTTTACTCAGATATGTTGACCTCTCTTTAATACTGCTTGGATAAAAGTATCTGCTAAGTGAATAAATTGTAGACTTGGCGCCGTCACTCCAATACCAGAGCTGTACCTTAACATGTTGAGTTACATTAAGTATTAATAGAACCAGATTGGTTACTAGTTTAAACAGTAAAGATACAATATGCAATATCTGAAGTCATATTTCTTTTAAAGAGGGTTGCACATACATGGAGTTGGCTACTTAGAAATGTAGGTGAAGGTAGGACCTGAAATTTAAACTTGACATGAAGGTGTAAGGCAATAAGAGAGGAGAGGTTGGGAGCATATGCTGATAGTACGTTGCCAAACCCGTCTCATGAACCACCATTATTGGGACCCGAGTGCAGCAGTTGACACTTCAGTACCACACTGGAACAGTGTGAGGTTTTTTGGTGGCTGGAGTGCCAACCCTGCCACCAACCCCCATGTTGGAGGACCTGCTTGCAGAGCTGGATTCTGCAATAAGAACCAGATGAAATGTATTAGGCTGTAAAAAAACATTTTTGTATACTTTTATTAAATCACCTCAATGAACTGTGAGGATCAATGTATTAAAAATGTATTTTGTGGATGGAGTATTAAACTAACAACTAGTATTTCATCATGATAACAATGCATTTTTGAATATATTCTGTATAAAATAATGAATTATCATTTTGAGAAAGGTGCACATGATGCACAGTGTAAAGACTGATGTTCTGATTGGACCTAGGCTAGCTCTCATTGCCCTGAACACCTTTGACAAAGCATCAAGACAGATTGTTACTCACCCCCTTTTTCCCTCTTGCTCTACTTTTAAATCAGACAACTAAAGTTGATTGCTCTAATTTCTGACAGACCATTTTTACAACTTCTTCCTGCTTAGGCATGTTGTCAGTAACTGGCATACCATACCATATCTAGAATGTGGGCCCATGTTTCACATGACAAAGTTGTGGTATAGAATCATCTATAGGAAGAACAATCAGTTTAAAGAAAAACAAAATTAATGTATTTTAATAGGACTATAAGCCTGGGAAATAGGCTTTTAAGAACAAATATGAATTATTTTAGGCAAGTAAAAAGTTACTTTCTTTCTGGTTCTACTTATTTGGAGACAACAAATAAAAATAAGAAAAGAAATGTATATTTGAGTAACTTTCAAAATTACAAAATGTTAATCAAACCACCAAATACTACTTACTGTGATATGGTTAGAATAGAAATCTCTACTGATTTAAGGTAGCAAGTGATAACAGTGATAACAGAAATAATATACTCACAACATATAGAAGACTGAAAACAAACACAAAACAGATGGTGCTGGACTTTTAAAAAAGTAGTGCATTTTTACTACTTATAAGTCTAGTTTAATGGCCCTTTCATATATTCTTGAACTGTATCCAAAGTCATGAAACAAAGTTTTACTACCAACTTCTATACAATACTTTAACACTTCACATTACACTTTTCAGAATTTCCATTTCTGCCATGCCATCCGCCCTTTCAATAAATGGGAGCTTTACAAGCAAAGACTGAACAATATGACAATATACCAGCATTCCATTTTGTAACTGGATCATTTGCTCCAAAGCCATTTGTGTTTTTCTTTAATTAAATCATATGAAAAAATGCCCTCTGACCCTTGTATAGAAGGAATGAAAAATTATAAAAATAACTGTTTTAACAGGAATGGCACTGACTGAGTCTTAAAGCTTGGTGACCATTTGCCGATTTGCTGTTATTAAAGACACCAAAATAAAGTGGGTGCGGGAAACTGCTACTTATTGCTAGAGCAAAATTTGCCCAAATGCATTGTTTCTGATCTTACAGTTGAAGAAGATCCTGATATCCATACTTATATCCCCCATACTAATAATTCAATGCTTTCTGAATCTAAAGGTATAAATGAATACAAGAAAAAAACTGAATAAGTTTACACAGAGTATGTTCTGGATGAAAACAAAGCAATGTACAAATGATAAGACGCAACTCTATAATGAAAATATTATTTTACCGGCCAAAAGTAGAAGCAATCCCACCAGCCTGTTGTCAGTCCCGCTCTCCAGTGTTGATGGGCCACAGCCACATGGCTCCCCAGAGAATGGGCTAGCAAATGAGTAGGGAGGTCAAGCTGTGCCACTGCTGCTTGTAGAGCTTCAAATTGTACCCAGACAATGGCTGACTTTTGCACCATATTTGGAAATTCCCATAGCTCAAACATAATAAAAAACTGTCCATACTCCAGGGGAATCCTTGGCTGCTTGTTGTGGGTCATGCAGTAATGACTCACAAGTTAATATTAGGAAGTTCACTGTTTGTACACTGTAACAGCAGGCAGTCATTTCTGTATACAACATTGATACACATTGCCACTCTTTTCCATTTTAATTTTTTTTGACTGCAGGTTTGTGGTTACATGCCTGAGTTGGTTTCTGTTCTTTGCCTGATGCTGCAAAGATTGGCTCTGAACCCTAGCAACCCTGTAACTGATTTAAAAAGATTTGAAAATGGATGGATTTTTTTTTAAGTTTGTACAGTACTGAGTCTGAATTCATGTCAGTAGAAATAATGATGACACAACACAGCTGACGATGACAGTTTTATAAATGGCATTTTGACATTTTCATCAATGACTTTTCAGGATTACAATAGTGCTGCTGTGGTTATGATTGCTGCTCCATAGCTAAGACAGGGAAGAGCAGATTTTTCCAAGCAGATTTTCTTAGCCAGCTTTCTTTACATGCAAGTTTACAGCATGTGTGATTGTGAAAATTGTCATTACTGCCAGACATACTGCAGTTTGGTAAATAGAATCATGTGTACAATATTTGCCTGAAGTGTCAGCCAGATGAGTCAAACAAAGATCCACATACATTTTCTTCTTACTGTCCTGAATCCCTGTTTTTAGGTCCCAGATGTTATTCTCCAGTTTTGGAATCTTTTGCTTGTATTTTTCTGTATGTTTTTAATTTTATTGTTATGATGGTAACTTCAACGTGTCACTGTTATGAGTGTTTTGTTTTTGATTGCTGACACCGCCATTTTGTGATTTGGAGGATGTGGTCAGCTATGTTGTTCATTACCAATGGAACCTGTTGCTAGACATGTGACACACGTAGCACACGATCAGTTGTGGACTATAAAACATGATGTTGCATCTTTAGCCTTTAAAACAAATGGACTTTTGGCCTGTGTTAGTCTGGGGAATTAAATCTAAGATAGTGTTCAGACTCTTCCTTTGTACTTTTTGACTTTGGCCTTGACAATTGGCTTTTCCAGTTATTTCTCCATGTACCAACCTTCTGTTTCTACTGACCATGACTCCGACCTTTCCTTTTGATTTTTTCCATCATCTTTTCTGCCCTTAATTGTTTCTTTTAGTCTTATAACAGCTGCTTTTTGTCAGAATTAGTAAAATATTTTGGAAAGAAAAAAGTAAAGGACTGAGAATTACTAATTTGTTCTGAGCCAGAAATCATTTGGAAGATATCCCTGGAAAGAAATTCTACAATATGAGAATGACCTGGTATGTCAAGCCATAATTTTAAATAAGTTCTGTTACTGGCAAGAATTGGATTCTAATTAAGAAAATTGGGTTGGAACAAAACCCTGCAGCCAAAACAACCCTTCAGGACCCCTGGTTTAGATGAAGATATAGACAAGATGGTTTGAAGGCTTACCAAGTCTTACTCAGCTGTGACCAGCAGGGCCAGCATGTGCAATGTGGAGATGAAGGCAATTGCATCAGGTGGCATTTTGGTTTGGAAGGCATTTTCATACAAGAGAATTTATTTTCTACATTACAAAATAATAATATAAAAAAATGAGAGTTAAGTATGAATCATAAGAGTTACATGTGTCTTAAGTGCCTTACTTAGAGTAGATGCTGTCTTTTAAAATAGTTAGAAATATTTATACTTTAAACACCTCAATAATCAAAAAACAGCAATTTGCACCACTTCGCTAAATTGCTAGCTTTAGAACTTAAGAGCATCAAAACTGTGAATGCAGATTTCAAAGCTACATGTCATAACTGATATTGGCATTTATATTCTTGATTTTTCACATATTGTGAATATGTAAATGAATTTATATTCACTCATTTAGGAGATGCTCTACACCCACAAGGCACGGGACGTCCAGACACAGAGGGCTCCTTCATCAGACCACCACAAGCTAGACACAACAATATACATTTTAAAACAAAAAAATATTTTGTGCATTTTTAGGCCAAACACAACAGTGAGGAACTGATGTTTTGCACTACATGATGTTACAGACAACAGAAGGGCAGGTGCAGTGATGTTTGAAATTTGAATGGGTTAGCTAGTAGACAACAAAGAGTTCCATCATGATAAGACAAATAAAATAAGCAGCAGACACACTAGCAAGCAATTGACACAACAAGCTACTGAAAACTATAGCAAAAATAAAATTAATGCTTAAAATCATCCGTTGAAGAAGGAGCTGACAAAACGCTGTCCATGTTACCAATGGCAGATCATATCAAGTGAATTTAGCAGCTCAAAAGAAATAAAAATGGCTTCTCCTTGTCCTCACAGCCCACCTCATTTCATTACAGATGACCATGAGCATCTGATTAAGGAAGTGCCAATCTGTCTTGAGACTGTAGTCTCAAAATGTTACATTACTATTATTGTAACGAACGCTGAGATGTAAGGACTGAGGCACACACCAAATGGAAGTGAAGCCCAACAGCAAGCACGTTTATTTAACAATGACAAATCATTCCTCCATACCACTTGAAGCTTAATGTTCTCATTCGCATTTTCCCACTGTTATGGGCCACTGAAAAGGCCTCATAAAATAACAAAAACAAATGTGATTCTCCGGTTGCATAGTAAGGCTATTTCCAATCGCCTTTCTTACTGTCGTGGTCTCTCACTGAGATCCACCAAAGACCAGTGGCTGTGTTTTGTATGGGGACTGCTATTTTGTTCTCCCTTCTGAATGTTTCCAGATGCATTTTTTTAATCTTTCTAGGTTTGTAGAATGTAGTATGTACCTTCCAGAAATTTGAAATGGAATGCAGCTCTCTGTCAATCAGGTATCCAGCCCTACTCATCTTCAGGATAATCTGGTGGCCGCAACACTATGCTAGCTCCTCAGCAGTTTTTTCCCCAAAACAACAAAAAAATTGGTCATGCACAGCATGTATTTAATTTAATTTGATCTCTGAAAACCCATCTATTGGAATAGTTTTTAACCTTATTGGAGAAACAAGTAGGTATGAAATAATAAATAACATCTTATCAATATTTTGCAACATCTGCTAATACAAGGGAGCCTACGGATTTTTCACTACACCAGTGACTGATTGCCATTTTGTACGATTCCTGAACACTTTTTGAGTGGTATTAAGGTGTCTCTTAAGGTGTCCTTTTTTTGCTTGCAGAACAGAGTTTGAATGAAGTGCAAAATATAAATTGAGGAAAAAGGTATAATGAGTGGAACAGACAAATTTTGTGTCAATAAAAATATATATTTGGGCCCACTTCATGTTTTTTATTGATTTTAAACTATTCATTATTTTCACATTTTTTTCAAACATATTATTTATTGATTATTTTGCTAATTCTAAAGCTGCACTGTCTTGTTAGACTATTGCATTATGAAGCTTACATCGCAATACTTATTGTATGCGGATTAAGCGTATTGAATCATTTACGTATTGGGGAGGGGTGGTGGTTGGTGCCTTGCCTCAGGCAGCATTTTTTAACATGCCGTCCCTGGCGACCATTATGGCAAGAAAGAAATTGTGCAGATAAAACCTATAATACGAGGGATGTTCAAAAAGTTTCTGCACTTCTATTTAACTCTATTTATTAAGTATTTCAAAAACAAATTACATCACTCTTTTACATAGTCGCCTTCCTTTGTAATGCAATTTTCACAACGTCATACCAACTTTTTAATGCCATCAGCCAAAAAATTTTTTGTTTCTGTTTCTGCAAATCAGTCCCAGAGTTCTTTCTTCATTCTCGTGGTCATGGTCGTGGCTGTAGCTGGATGTCCGGAGCACTCTGCATTCGTCACACTAGTTTTCGAACATTTCAATCCACTCATAGATGACTCTATAAGAAAGAACTTTATCCCCATACTGATCACACATGCGGAGATTAATTTGTGCTCCCGGCACACCTTCTGCCACAAGAAGCATATGACAGAACGCTGTTCCTCTTTGGTGCAATTTATACGTTTCGCAGCCATCTTCACCACAGGGTGACAACTCTTATACTAAACTGCAAGGGCAGCTGGCTTGCCAGGCAGAACTAGTCACAAGACACTCTCAGACACGACCAATTACTACTCCCCCCGCCTTCACTTTTTTCAATGAAAATATAAAACTGCGGAAACATTTTGAACATCCCTCATACATAATTAAGGTAAAGACTTGTAAATGACCAGGTCATATAATTATGATTTTTTTCTGCATTTTGGAATAAAAAGAGATAAAATGCAAGAAAAGATGCCCAATGTAATCAAATGAGAAGAATAGATCTATCTAAAATGACCCAACCTTTAATTTTCCATCAGTCTATCAAGCAAGTAGACTTAAGTAGACTGTGGAATACATTGAATGAATGAGCCAACAATACAGTAGAATTATAATCAGTATAGTAGGGATATGAACGCTTTTTCTAGAATAAGGTATTACAATTTACTAAAGAAAGATTTAAAGTGTGATTTGAAGGTGACTACTAATAGAACTTCGCCAAAAGAACTAAGTACGTGGGCGTTATGATGCTGCAGTGGGTAGCGCTGCTACCTCACAGTTAGGAGACCCGGGTTTGCTTCCCGGGTCCTCCCTGCATGGAGTTTGCCTGTTCTCCCCGTGTCTGCGTGGGTTTCCTCCAGGTAGTCCGGTTTCTTCCCACAGTCCAAAGACATGCAGGTTAGGTGCTTTGTGATTCTAAAAATTGTCCCTAGTGTGTGCTTGGTGCAGTGGGCTGGTGCCCTGCCTGGGGTTTGTTTCCTACCTTGTGCCCTGTGTTGGCTGGGATTGGCTCCAGCAGACCTCCGTGACCCTGTAGTTAGGATATAGCGGGTTGGATAATGGATGGATGGAACTAATTACGTCAGGTCTAAAATAAGTCAGTTGTTGAGATACAGATTTATTTTTGAAAATTGACAAAGTTTTGATCTTCAAATTTTCCAATTGAAGAGAAATCCAATTTGTCTTACCATTGATTAACTCAGATTCAAAGTATTCTGTCTCAGCAAGAGAAAATAAAATATTTTTATTTAAAGGATTAGGAGATGAAACATGTCAAAAATACAAACCAAGATCATTAAATTAAAAATCAAAGCCCAAAAGAGAAGTTTGTAAACTAGCAAAAGTTTTTATATCAAAGAATCATACACTAAATTTTTATTTTTACCCAATTAGAGATGAGTCGGAAATGCAGGAGCTGACCGTTATATGGTTGCACTGACAATGTCAGGTGTCACACATTCCCAGGTGGTTATGGGATAGATTCCTGTAGCAACAGCAATTTTGTGACTGCTACAAAATGACAGTGACCGTAGTCAAGCTAAATGGCGTCATGGGATGAAGTAAAAAATATTACAATTTCTCAGGACGACAGTTAGCTAAAAATAAACCACAGAAATGGATTTCTTGGGAAATACTAGGATATTTTAGGAAGCCCAAATTTATCTGTATGGATGTCCCGAAACTCCGCCAGAAAAGGCACAAAAATTATTTAAAAACTCTTTACTTATACACTGGTCCATGGAAAAGGACATACATGTTAACTTGCTCATTCTTCATGTGGTTTTCATCCAGCTACTCCTGTTTTCCTAAAAAAGGTCTTACAGGGTAGTTGAATTAGTGACCCTACATTAGCCCTGTATGAGTGTGTGGGCATGTGATAAAGTGTAATATGCAGTGGTTGGGTGTACCACTCAGGACTGATCTTTTGGCTGTGCCAAGTTGCTGCTGGGATTTGGTCTGGTCCGCAGGACCAGGAAATGGAGTTCAGTAATGGATGAAAAGGTAAAATGAAATTCTGACACTCGTTTTACACCTCACTGTATAATTTTTTATGAGCCTTTCACTGAATTCCCATTGCTTGTTACACATGCCTACCTTATTTATTTTAACATTATATATATTTTAAGTTAATGAAGACTTTCAGATGTGTTCAGTGTTAGACAGTGAGCAACAGGTGGGTTTTGAGCTAGACGCTTTGGATTATTAGCTATGCTCATCAACTACTAGACCACACTGCCTTCTGTCTAAATTTAAAATGACACTAATGTCTTTAACTGTTCTACATTGCTTTTAAACAGCAATACCATTTGCTTTCAATAGAACAAGATGAAAATAAGTTCAACAATATGAATGCTGCGGTTGA
This sequence comes from Polypterus senegalus, assembly GCF_016835505.1. Classification (NCBI taxonomy): domain Eukaryota; kingdom Metazoa; phylum Chordata; class Cladistia; order Polypteriformes; family Polypteridae; genus Polypterus; species Polypterus senegalus. The sequence continues at coordinate 143,277,324 of NC_053154.1, read as the reverse complement.
GAGAGTTCTTAAATGTTTTGGCATTCTGTCAGTCAACATGCTGAAAAGAAGTGAGAACTAACAATTACATTACATGAGAATTATCTTTATTAGTCTGAACTGGCATTTTTTTTCCTTTTTCTTCGTTCTACCTACATCCTTTGATGTGGATCCCAGATTTTAAATGTTTAAATATATACACATGTAACCCAAAAGAGCAAAGAGTGCAAAAAAGAAATATGATGATGACCGGGAAAAAAAGTAAAAGGAAAAAAAAGAGTTTGGCACAGGCAGTCAAGATTAATCATAACTAAATTTCCTTCTAAAAAATAATAAGAAGAAGAAAACTGTCTTTTGGTGTAAAACTATTTTAAGGGCTGTTTATAATATGTTGCAGACATATAATAGGTAATCTGTTAACATCTAAAGAGGCTTTAATAAAATAGTCAGAGGTAAAGGAATAAAGCAGAATTGTGTTTTTTTGTATTTGCTTACTTCTGACTCTTGGCAGCCTTTTGGACTTTTTTGTACTGCTGCCATAACATAACCTTTTCAAACCTGAGCAGTAGGGAGCCAGAGCAAATCCTGGCAGCACCCATGGATCCAGTCTATCGCAGAGCACAATAAGTCACATACCCACTAGGTCTCTTTCAATTTACAAATGTGCTCGTGTTTAGGAAGTGGGAGGAAAACTGTACCAAGTGAGGAAAAAAGCCCATACCAACATGCACAGAACATGCTAGCTAAACACTGCCAGGATTCAAATGCCGAATGTTGGATCTGTGAGCTAGACAAGCTCCTCTAAAAATATACAAAGCATCCAGGCAAATTAATGATCAAAACAAAAAGGAAGAAGACAAACAAATCTAATCTCAGTATATTTAATAGCGGCAAACGTTTTTTTCTTTCCATCTGCCTTTTTAAATACAGACTGACTTAAGTCATTAGGTGGACACTGGCATCCACAAATCATTCCCCTTTTTTGGTTTCTGTCTTTGTGACAGTTTCAAATGCTGTAGTTCCCTGCTCCCACCCCCTTCTCTATTAAGCGTCTGTGGGACCTGAGAGTTATGCACACACAGAAATCCTACTGCTAAGGTGCAGAGGTCTTGCAAAAACGAAGTAAGTGAAATAAGGAGAACAAAGATTCTTAGTTGAGAAAAAATTGCATTGCCTGTGGCTGAGACGTTGATTGGGACAGGTAGGCACAGCGGGGTGCTGGATAATGAGGCACATGGCAAATGTGATGCACAGATGTTAAGCCAACTGTAGCTGCGGTTCCAGGAGTTGTGCATGCCACAACTCCATGCCTGCAGGCTATGTCTACTCCAGAACATTTGGAGCAGTAAACTAGGGCGACATTAGGTTCAAATTAATCCATTACTCTGGAGCTGTGAAGTGTTGGTTGCTTGTTTCGGAATTACTTTGCCTCTGGGTAAAATGTTTTAGGTCCATTTTAATGCAGACTCATGGCTCGTAGGGTAGATTAGGAGGGAAGGGGGGAAATTGGAATAGTTAAGAGAGCTGTTGAGTTGCATATTCTAGTTTAAGGATATGAGGAAAGGGGGTGGGGAAAGAGAAAGGGCATATTTCACAAGAAAGGTTCTGGTCTGCTCTGTGACCACCCGCTGAGAGCAAAATGCCCCATGTTATAATGAGTGCTGGGGATCAGAAGCCTCGTAAAAATACCACAGCTCGGCTGTGTAAGAAACACACACAATAGAAACTGCTTTTTTGTTGTGACTTTCTGTGAATAAGGAAAGAGAGCAAAAGAGAGAGCGAGAGAAGGGCAAAGGGAGATGACATCAGAGCCTTTCGCCCACGACTTGACCATCCAAGCTTTGCCAAGGTTCATTTGCCCTCCATGCCATAAAACGCTTCCTGCATATCTACTTACTTGCGCTAACACCCACCTAATAAGGAGATGATTGCTCGTCTACTAAAGTTTCACAACAAACTGTTAAGGACTAAGTAGCCAGGTCATAACATTTTGCCCTCACCCTGGCCTCTTGCCACTATAACAGTGAGGAAAGACCGCGGTAAAATGTCAGCAAGGTTTTTCTTATTATTTTTTGCATTTTTTTGACCTGGTTGACAGGTTGCATACATATGAAAGGGTACAGCTGTTGCGCATCCATTGACTAAATCATTTTGGTAAAGCAAGCAGAGAGAATGGAAATTATGTTGGGTTATTTTATAGAAAACTTTTATTTAATTGTAGTTTTTTTTTCCTCCCTCTCTTTCTCTCTCTTATAAATAGTTAATTGAAATGCCTGAGGGCAGCTCAGAGAAAAAGTCAATAAAAAATCTCAGAATAGAGTTTATAGGGGTTGTCTATGTACATAATTAAATCCTTCAGGCGCTTTAAAAATCTGTAAAATAAATGGTTATGCAAGAACAGCCTGCTGAGAGAAGAAATGCTTGTATCAGCTTTAGCCAGCTGCTCAGTGCTTGATGTTTCTGTGCTGGAATGAGAAAGCTATTAGAACATTGGAAGACTGCAAGCAACATACAAATCATCGCTGTTACTGACACTTTGGGGAGTACTTCATGGTGGCTGACAAGACCAATACAGAACTGCATTTCTTGTCTTGAAAAAAGTCGACTGACATCTTTAAGAAGAAAAAAAAAAAAAGACAGAATGAAAAAGAAAAAGAAAGAATGATCAGGCTGTCAAAAAAGGGAGCATTCACTACCAGTCTAAATGAGCAATAATAAAGTAGCTGTGCCCTTTCATGGTTAAACATTTGGCTTGGCGAGTCTCTTGTAAATGAAAATGTATGTATTTCTGGATCAATGAAATCACAAAGGTTAATTGCTTGAAATGATCTGTGCTATAATAAGAGAAAGGGGCCTGCATAGGGTTTCATTTCTGTGTGCTTTGGGGAATAGGGCATGATAGGTAGGACCGTGGTTGGGCCTTCGCAAGGCAGGCTAGGCAAATGAAAAAAGCCAAAAAAAAAAAAAAGGTTTAATGAATGTGACCAATAGAAAATTGCAGGTTTGTTTCTCTATGGCCCGTAAAGTTATGATAAATGATAGCACAAGGAAAAGATAACCTACCATGAGACTGGGATCACCAAGGCCAAATACTAAAACTCCCAGTTGACTGGCCCATACACTGCAGCCTCTGTTCGTGTTTATTTTTCCTGCTCACTCTTGGTTTCGTCAATCAGTATGATAGACGATAACTCCTGACTAGAGCTGCTTGCCTCTTGCTCTCTCACGGTGGGTAGTATGTTGTGGTTGGCGCCAAGGAGTCGAAGGATCACCCGCATCAGAAGCATCAGGGGATGAGGTACGGAGCAGTCTTCCAGAAGCAAGCCTCCTTGGAGAATAGACGGCAATGGCGTTATCAGCACAAAATAGTCTTGCCAAGAGACTGACCGCATATAAGATTCTTTGTTTTGGTTGAGTCTGAGCTGGGGTTGGGTGGAGGGGGAATAGTAACGAGGGGGATTCACTTCTTTTGCTGCTGTATGTTTAAAAAAAAAAAAAAAAACTCATCCTTGTTTCAAAGTCTAAAAAGCTATCTTGTTCAGAAAAAAAAAAACCCCACCACTGATTGCTTAGGGCTTCACCCCTCCTCACCATCACCCCACCATCAATTGAGTGGCTGCATGTAAGTACAAACCCAATATGTTTTTGTACTGGGACATGTAATTTTTCTTTCAATAAATGGACTACATTCATAACTGATTCATTAACTCCTGATTACTGCACAAATGAACTTGTGGTAGGTGCTAGATTTAGTTTCCGTACAGACAGCAAAGATATAAAGGGGATTTAAGGTTTATAGCTAGCAGATGACATGTGAATTAGCAGCCTGTATTCTAAATACTCATCAGGTAGCTGGAATTTCCTGAGGGGAGCTTACAAATCAGCAGTGTTACTAATCACTCACTCTAAACTCATCCCAGATACAGGCTTGTTATGTTATGTTATTTTAGGGCTTATTTAGCAGTTGCCTTTCAAACACTGGAGCCATTCAGCTTTCAATGCCTGTGAAGTAGGACAAATCTTTGTTACAAATCCTTCAGCAGTGATTCATGAATTGACCACTTTTTTAGTTGCCCTGTTTGTTTTTCCTAAGTAGACTTGTAACATTACAGCTCTTTGAAGAGGTTTTTAAGAAAAAGAACAAAAGGTTAAAAAAATACTTTTTTAAACCAAAGTTACCTGTATATTTAGGAGGTCCAAAATTTCTTTATTGTATTTGACACTAAGGCTGGTGCTCTGTGATATTGTATATTCATTTATCTGGGTGTTTTAAATCAACTTTGACCTGTCGATAATGGACAAACAAAACATAGATTTTAGAAACCCAGCTCACAAGCCATGTAGTAATAATTTATAGAATAAGAAATATGTTCACAACTTCTAATTCAAGAAATTGTTAAATCTTGGAGAAGCTGCTAGAAAACAAACCTTTCTATAGTAAGCAGCAACACTGGTTACTTTACAGATACAAACTAACAGTACAGTTACATTATTCAAAATCACCATCACTTTCAGGCTGTCATATCCAATACAGAATCAGGGTGTGGGGGGAACCGGTGTCAGTGCCACTAGCATTGCTTGCAAAGTATTTAGTAACTCTGGACCGGACACCAGGCCTTTCATGTCACACTCTCACACATCCACACTCAATTAACCTAACATGCATATAACTGGGATGATGGATGCAAAGTGAAGTACCCAAGCAAACACACACAGGGAGAATATGATGAATTCACATAGACAGGTTGGAATTCGAAAACCAGGAGGTTTGAGACAGCGACACTAAGCACTGCACCACCGGGTCTCCCTGGAGTACTCTTTTTGCAGATGGAGTGTAAGTAGACTATGTGACTTATTCAAGATAGTACTATAAGTCTGAGGGGAGGGGGGGAATGAAATGATGACCTTTTGATTTACCATTCAAAAAATGTTAGCTACAGATCTGCACTGCCTAAGTACAATAGGCAGTTTAGCAATTTTAGACTAACCCACTGTGAATTTGTGGAAATTGCCATACACTAGCATCTTATCTGGAGCTGGTTTTTGTCTTTCAGCTGTTTCTGCTGATGGATGGTCAGTTATTAATCATTTGTATATGCAAAACAGTATATATACTACTAGTTAATGCCTAAATGTAGCTTTTAAATTATCCAAAAATCTTACTTTTTTGAGCATGTTAATGCTTGATTAATAATTGGTGTATTCAACAGGCATTTTATCATTTTATTATGTTTCTTTATAAATGTGTGAAAATTGCTTTTGAATGTACAGTAAACACATTGAATAGAGTCCTTCTGTAGTGGCACAGTTTGTACATTATCACAATGGCTGCATTGGTTTTCCTGCTACATCCTCAGTACAGGTTTGCTCGATTTTCTGGTGACTTTGAATTGGGCCCCATATGACTGAGTCTGAGTGGGTGCATGAATGTGTAGCCAGGTCTGGAGTTCAGGTCAGGACTTGTCTTGCTTCTGCTCATATTTACTAGAATAGTTTTTTGTCTATTGCATATTTGAACTGGTTTTATTGGGTGCAAAGAATAACAAACAAGAAACTTGCACTAAAACCCTGTTTCTGTACATATGACAGTAAACATCAACTTGATGTTTACGTGACATGGCCTAGACTAAAAATAACACTTAATATGTACATTTCTGGACAGTACTTAATAGGACATAACAAAGAAAGGCTGTATGATATATATGGTTGCAAGCATATGTATTTAGAATAGGATTGTGCTGCCATAGATAGATAGATAGGTAGATAGATAGATAGATAGATAGATAGATAGATAGATAGAAATATCTATCTATCTATCTGATTTTCATATTTATTAATGAGTTTTTGGTTAAAAGGAGAAAGATGTCGACATTATTATAACAGAGTGATATTAGGTGTGGCAAGAGAGTTTCTAGTAACCATCTACAGTAAGTAATGGAGTGTAACCAATGAATACACTTCAAGTTTGTGTCAGGACTAGAAAATAATGTCTGCACTATCTGGTCTGTATAAAGGGATGTAGCCCCATTGGTGTCAATCCCACAAAATAAAATTGAAAAGCACGTGGAGAAATAAGCCTGAAGTTTAGAAATACATGAGACCCTTAGAGTTTCCTGCTTATTGTCGACAGAAAGTAATGATTGGGATACACCCTTAAGAGTTTGGAGACTCCCTGCACCTCACTGGAAACCCAATAGGGTTTTGACTCCAAGCCTTGTGATCCCAAGGAAAAATAATAGGGCCCTGTTTCAGGTGTCTGCCAAGTGTTGGTTGGGTGAGAAGGAATCTGTGGCCTGGTGGCGCTAGTACTTCAGTGATTGGCCTCTCATCAATGCTACTGCATGGCTTGAATATGAAAATGTGAGATTCTTGTTTAGGGAAGATTCTGAGCTGGAGCTAAACAAGCTTAGATTTCAGTTGGAAAGAATGACAAATAATCTTCAGTCGGAGGACGTTCGAGAAGATAGTTAGATTGATTGTGGTAAAAGTGGTTAAAAAATAAATTTGCTGAGATGGGGAGAAAGTATGCTAACTACCCTCTTAACCAAAACGCTAATAAAATCAGTCAAAGTTAGGCCTGTGAAAGACTTGTATTGCTTGTAAGTTGCTTATATTTTGCATGGATTCCTGCTTTATGGTCGCTTCTCTTTTTATTTCCTAATGGTTTGCAAATTAGGAAAACAAAATGTACTACTAGTATTATTATACCTTGCAATGCTGAACTTTAGATGCGAGTTAAAATATAGATGGATAAATCATTATTTACTCAAGGCAGCTCCAAAAAAAAAATCACTGTATGTACAATGCATATAGTGTTTAACAGAGAAATTATTGAACAAATAAAAAAAAAAAAAAATGTCTCTAGTACCTCATATTGCTTATGTCTCTATATTATAGTTGGGCTTGGGTGGCAGTGCAAGTTCAATATTGTCCTATTATATACTTGTGTAAAGTACAGCTTGCTTAATTGTCTAAGGTTTACTGGTGGCTATTAGAGTTTATTTTGCTAAACCAGTTTATTAATCATCCAGCCTTTATATTATTCAGCTACTCATTTTATATTCATTTCCAAATGTTCCATCTTTTCATTTTCAAAGCAACTTAATCCATTTCAGGTTTAGGTGGGCAACATTTTGGAAACAAAGCAGAAACCAACCATCGTATAGAGCCAGTTTTGTGTCATTAGCAGAGTACCTGGAAGAAAACCGATGCAGACACGGAAAATTCTTGAAATTTGTAACACGATTAAAATATATCAAAAAGTACAGTTTTTGCATCCCAGGTTTCATCTAATGATGGAGCTCAGTCTTAAGTATTAAAGTACAAGAAAGCAAGTAGTCATTTTATTTTCAAATGTCCAGCACAGTAGGAAGCAAGGCCTGGAAAGAAATCAAAAATTCAGGGTGACAGTTGGTCTATAATTGCCAGTCTGGGCTGAAGATAAATTGGTCAGTTCCAAGAGTAATTTAAATGTTTTTGGCACTTTAGTTTTAATAATAGTATTTATGGTGATTGCATTAAACAAAATGCTGTTTATGGGTCTACCCAAATGCATTCTTGCTTCCTGTAATCAGTACAGCTTTGCTGTAAATTGCTATCAACAAATTCAGACTGTAAGAAGTAAAATAAGATTAGGCATTTGTGCCAAAAACGTATAGTATATGAGGGCATTTATGGGAAAAAGTATGCAAATGTGACAAATTCAACCTGTAATTTCACATCTGTACCCTTTAATTACAGTTACAACGCCACTAACTAATGACAGCATAATTACATACAGCAAATACAATTTTCTGAAGTAAAGATTTTAAAAATTCTGAAGCACTCGGTTCAGAATTTGCCTTTGCATAACTTTAGCTTTGAAGCACCAAATGAGAAGCTTAATACAAATAATTTGGAGGTGCACTTCTGCCTGTTGAACACATCTCCAAAACTATTCTGAACAATATAAACCCCATGATATAAAAATAAAATAAAGCACATTTTATTTGCCTTTTCTTTCTAAATCTGAGAAGCTAATTTGTTTAACTGAATATTTAGTCAGATTTAAAAGAAAAAAAAAAACTTTTTCCTATGAACATTTCATTTGTATCTGCAAAATGATGGAAAGTTTATAGGTCTAAAGAGCCTGTGGTCTAATGAGCCTGGCAAGGTCTTGAACAGATCCACACCTATCACAAAATAATTGCCCTTTGCAAAGCTGATGCTGCCATGGGTGCTGATTGGTAAGAATTTGACTATTAATGAAAAGCAGAAGTGATGCCTGAAACATTGTTTCCATCCTTGCAGTTTATAAAGCTTTTCATTCAAGAACACCTGCAACTGCTAAAAATACCAGCAACTGACATAACCCAGGACACTCTCGACCACTTCAAAAAAATGTTGTTAATTTTTCTTTCTTTCTTTCTTTTTTTTTGCTTGCAGCTTATCATTTTTATGACAGCAAGGTTATGCATTTATTGGACGCCACACTCATATAAACTACATTATTTAAAATATCTCCTACGTATTTAGACACGGATCCATTAGACACCACAATATATTTTTTGGATTTAGAGTGTGCTGCTAAAGCATTCAAAGGCTTCTGGAAACACATACTACAGACAACAGGAATATGTCAGTAAAAAGCGTGTTGAGTGTTATATTCCTTAAGACAGGTACTGTCCACTTCCTTAGCAGGCACCACTAAGGTCTTCCAGGAACTTTTTCAATTAAAGGGTGGGAGGTTTATGGGTCACTAGTGAGTGAAAAATGATCTCTTAGAAAAAATAAGGTAGTCGTCCACAGAGGAACTAGATAAACATTCTTAAGCCAGAAAGAATAAAGAGAGCACTGACAGTGTTCAAATAATTAAAAATATAAAGAAACAGTGTGATTTTGTTCTTGAACAAAAATCAAAATGCATAACACATCTTAACATAACATTATGTTCTCAAACCCTCTTAATCCAATTGAAGGTTACAGGGCCAGTATAAAAACACAGCAGGCTTGTTTTTATTATCCATTCAGCTGTTTTCAATCCTTGATGACCTGGTGGACAGTAACTGGTTAGGCTCTGCGTTTAAGCTAATTCAGGGTGACAGGGAATCCGTGTTTCCCAGTGGGGTCCAACCCTGGACAGGATGCCCTTCCATTGCAGAACCCAGTAAGGCACACAGCTACCTGGGACAAATTTACAAATAATTTAAGATGCACAACTTTATGTTGTGAGGGTAAAACTAAATCAACAAATTACAAATTAATACATGTTCAGAGAGAAAATGCCAACTCAACATAGGCAGGTCAGTGCCCATATTTAGGTATAGTATCTTAGAGTAGGAAAATTGTCCTAATTGGCACAATAATCTCAAGAGTGATCCAAATTTGGTCTTATTCTTAGAAGTAGGAGTAAAAGCATTTTATTAATTTTCCTAATTTGGCAAAATATTTCTAACTTCACCAGGATTTGGGAGAGTAGAGTTGTCCTAACTTGCTAGGAGCTGCCAGAAGATAGCATTCAGGTAGAGATCAACACGTGCATTCTGGGAAAGACAAAATGCTCATATACAGATACTGATCTGACATAGATTAAATAATATTTATGGTTACTCCATCTATGTAGAGAAGCCATGTGTTCTGTCAACCAAGATGAAACTGCTGGCAATGTTATATTTTTTTCCCCAATGGGACATCTTTGCAATAATTTGGGTATGTCACTGACTCACAACCAAACGATTCTTGTATTTTCCACCAAACTTTGAACACCCTTACAATGCATGAAGTAATATGTAAATGTATACATTTCATCACCACTCCACATGAGGTAATATTAAAGCAAGCTGCATTCATGAAAATAGTGGTTTTCCTGGAGTTGTTGGTGTGATTTATGGCAAGCACATAAAGATCACTGAAACAAATGTGGATGAGGATGCATATGTGAATTGCAAGTGAAATCACAGTATTAACACAGTGGTGGTCATGGAAGCAAACTGCATGGTAGTAGCCAACATACTGAATTACCCGGAAGATAGGCAGTGTCATATGGGTGACTGACAGTGATATGTCACAGGTACTCTGAGCTATGCATTCCAGGAACTCATGAAATATTTGCATTACACTGTACAAGACTAGGAAGGTTCAAGAAGACAGGCACTGGATGAATACAGCTTCACGGAAGATAAGGTTTTTCGGTCAAGGAGATGGATATGGCACAATACTGTGGAAGATGACTGGTAACACTGATATCGTGAACGCAACTTAAGAAACAGTGTTGGAATAGCTGTGGCTTGTTTCAGTATAAATGTTACTTATGAGGCACTTCCCATGGCCTTAACAGCAAAAAGGTGATTCATCTGAAACTATGGCTGTGGAAAATTCGTTGTTAAATATACATGCTTTACTCTCATTCAGTGTGTGTGTGTGCCTCAGTCTTTCCATCTCTATGCTTGTTGTAGTATTTTTCTTGATTTTATTGAAAAGTTGCAGCAATTATGTAGCTTAGCACAACAGCATACCTTATTATGTTGTTGTTCTTCTTCTTCTGTTTCTACTACTTTGAACATTACTATAATTTTTATTAATATTATTATTACTAGCATAGAAAAATTGACATTTATTAAAATGGGCTTAATGATGCAGTAGTAAGTTGATCTGTTTTGATCAGCATTGTGCATTTACAGTACAAACCTCTGTTCATCAGATTTGGCTTACATCCCTCTTTCCTTTTACATCTTTTAGCCTCTTATCATCAGACATTCTAGCCTTTACATCCCTCTTTCTTTGTGCTTCTTGTTATCCTTCTCCATCGAACATTCCAGCCATGTTGTGGAGGTCTGAATGTACATCACACAGTTTTCTATCTTTCACCAGCCACTTGCCTTTTTTCATTGAACATTCCTGCTCTCTTGTAAACAGATGATGACATTCCGCCCAGGTTAATTCATGGACACTGGGTGGGTAGATGTTTTATTGCTTTATATGTAGAGAGACTATTATTATTTCATTTGTGGTGAAACCTTAGTGTGGGTATCTGAAAACTACAAAGCAGCATCACAATTTCCAAGGAAAATACAAAATGCCTTCAAGAATGCCATTTTTCAGCTTCGGGTGACATGAAGTTGTGATACCATTCATTCTCAAATGTGAACCTTTACTGCTAGCTGGGAATACGCATCAAAATTGCCTCTCATATTCTAGTCTGAGGTAGGACAAATTCTCACCCTAGTCAAAATTTTTGTTCAAATACTAGGAGTAAATCTGAGATGCTTGATAAATGCGGGCACAGATGCAAGATTAAAACTACAGATAATGGATCTGTAAGACAATACAACCGCCCAGTACATTACCATTTTTACATTCTCTGTGTTTTAGTTTTCTTCTTCCCAAATCCTAAAGATACAGGATAATACACTAAATCTAAATTAGTTCCATATAGGAGAATATAGGTTTGGATGTTGGGGTAAATGTTCCGTGCAATGGTTTTGTGGTTCCATAGTTAATTCCTCTCTGGTGTTTGACTGCAAGAATCAGGGTTCTGGTTTGCATAACCCTGAATGGAAATGAAGTGGTTTTGATAACAAATGAATGAGTATACTTAAATGACACTGCCTGGAATGTATACATTCTTTGTGTGTCTACATGGGTTCTTTTCCAGGTTCTCCAGTTTCCTCTCACATTAAAAAGACTTTTATGTTACAGTAATTGAAAAAATTAAACTGGCCATATTTGAGTAAGAGTGAATGTGGACTGGTCTCACCTCCAAAAGTCACTCATAACCTTGATTTAGATTATGTGGGTAAGATAATTTATGAAATCAAACCAAGTAATATTAATTTAATATTATAATAGTGGCCCAAGCAAACCCAAATAAAGTAAATGAGGCTAAAAGATGTAAAAAAAAAACTGATTTAATATAACAAAATATAACAAAGCATAAGGACTTAAAGGTTATGGAGTTAAGGATACAGAATAATAGGGAGAAATTATAACTTAAAATCTGTTGCTCTGAGCCTAACTAAACAAAGGTCAGTACTTAGCTATCAGGATTTACAGCAAGGTAGGCTCACTTGCATCTCGTTCTTTCAACATTTTTAAGTCAGGAAATAGGATTAGTTCTAGGAGAACTGGGAACTACTTCTGGGGTCTAGGGAAGGGGTAATGAATCATTGGGGTCATTCAGTCAGAGTTCAACTTAGTGGCTGCAGGTGTCACTGCATCCATGGACCCTATCCTTCTATTAAAGGGTTAGGCAACCCCCAGTACCAGTACATCATAACTTTTAGCAGAGAGTCATACAGTATCTTGGATATTAGTTCACCCCACTGCCTGAAGTGGAAACAAATAAGTGCTGGTACCCTCTGTTTTTGTTGATGTCTTGGTCCTCTTCCTATTCAGTTTTTCAATTTTCAAATTTTACATGATTTCTCTGAAATTTTTGGTCCCCTTTGGCGTTTTGATCAAATTGATTTACGTACATTAGATTGCAGGAAGTGGATGGGGATTACCCCTTGGAGTTCCAATCTGGACGATATTTGTACATTGAAATCTAGAGTGGGTGGAGTGGATGGTTTAGGGGTTGGCCCCTTGAGTTTCAGTTGGGATGATATTTGTACATAGATTGGACAGTGGGGAGGGGGACCCTCTTTGAAGGTCACAGCAGGAGGTGCCAATAGGCAACAATTTTACTGCCAGTAAGTAACCATTCACTGCTGGCAAGCCACTAAAAAAATGGAATAAAATCAACAAGTTCTACCAACCCACTTCAAGCCCTGGTTCATCTTGCTATCTCCGTATAGCACTGGAGACTTCTGAAATGGTCCCCATCATCCCCCACTGTCCTGGGCTTACACTTGTGCCCCAGAAATATCTATATCTACAATGGTTTTTGGGCATAGGTCCCATCAATGGTGGCATATTCCTAAAATTTTATTGTATCTATAATGCCAGTTGGATATCTTGTGTTCTGTTTGCCAGCTGGAAACATTGATAACTGTCTTTCACAATGGAAGTTTCATTGCAATTATGAAGAAAATGCAAATATAAATGAGATATTATAAAATTATGAAATTAAATCAATTCAAATAAGGAAACATTTTCATATAAACACTAACTTTCATAAGAATTCTATACTTACTTCCTTTTAATAGTACAGCATGCATTTACTTATATTGTGGTGTACATTTTTATATACAATAAATAAACACATTTACAAATATATACAGTACACATGTACACCATATATATGTAATTCATGTATTTCTTATGTTTACATTCAGTTTGTATTCTAGACAAAATGACAGCAAAACTTTAAAATATATTAAATCTGTGGGTTTCCAAAACTAGTGAGTGGACATATGTTTTGGGTTAGGTCTCAGTAAAACAGTCAAAACAACGTTGTGCAGTAGATGATTTAGTGAATTTTAAATATGCAACTTTATGAATGTAGAAACACAATACTGAAATTTAGAAAGGGTTTGGAATAAAAACCAGCACTGCTCCAGCTGCACTCCTGAGGGGATTGTATTTACAGTACCCCTTTCAGTTGTGATCAGGATATCTTGATTTATATTCGGTCTACTCACTTATACGTGGTTATGAGTTACAGTCACATGAGCCGATAATATGACAAAAGGAAACATACATTCTCAGGAAATCGCAAAATATCTTTTCATGCAAAGCGATGCACAAATCTTTCAAAATTTAAACCTTGTTTCAAAAATATGGGCAATTACAGGGAAACGCCTTGGAAATTAAAGTGCATGATTTATACATGGTTAATTTAACATAATAGTTTTTTTCTTAACAAAAAAGAGTGGAAGATGTGCCTGTGATCATCAACTTTGAAAATTAATGGATGGATGATTTATCTGATTTATGAATCAGAGTTCATTCTTTTCATCCATTTTGTGTACACTCTTTGTCTAATGAAGGGTCACTAGGGCTGGAGCCTATCCAAACAGTATTCAGTGCAAGAAACAAAGCAACACTGGAAGGACACATCTCATACATAGCCACACTGAGCCATCTTTAATTATTTTAAAACAAAGAATAGATAAATTATTAATATTGTTCTGTACTTTATTTCATTATTTAATATTTCATTAGATGTATTGTGAATACTTTCATATAAAAATTCTGTTAACTTTATGTTCATTAGGACAATCCATTACCTATGCAATTTTTCCTCGTCTACCATCTTTTAAGTGTAGTGTATAAAACAAAGTCACACATTAATCAGTTTTATAATATTGGTAAGACTGAACGTCTGAAATTTTTGTGTTAATTCAATGATGATGCATTATATTTCTAACTGACAAAAAATGAAGGAAAATGTAGGTGAACAACCCAATAGGCATGTACATATGATTGAGTTTCCAGTCTGCAGTAGATGTGCTCTTGATGGGAATCCTTAGAATTTAGATAAAACAGTGCTTATAATTTTCCTCCAAAGTAAGGTACAGTATCTACATCATGCATTCTTTATGACATTTAATATTGCATTGCTGCCTTTAATGGCTATTATGAACTGATATGTGGGTTATTAAAAATAAGTCTTCATTTTATATAGTGTCTTTTATAGTTAAAGCCATTATAAAACTTTAACAATACAATTTGATTTTGGCAATTAGTGCTTCACTATCTCTCTGGATAATTAATTTCCCTTGTATTTCTGTTGTTCTTGCATTGCTTGCCACTTAAACTACCAGGGGATTATGTTTGTGTGTTATGCTAATTATTCATTATTTTGTCAGGGAAAGCCTTCTGTTAAAACCACCCAAGCCAAGCGTTAATTCATATATTTAACTAAAGGTCTTTTTCATCTTAAAGTGTTTTAACCCCTGAAGCTCTACTCAACATATGACTAACAGCTGGCTTTCCTCTGCATATTCTTGCACATCACATATCACTTTCAGAGATGAATACAAATAACAGCATCTGTGCCACATCTTCACAATCCTGTAAATGCTGCTTCATTGTTTTTCCTGGGGCTGGAGGTTTAACCTTGATGCTACATGCCATGACATATTTAGGGTCCTTAGTGAATTCAGGTCTTCCAGCTATAATTGCAGCAAGGCTAATGGGCCAGGGCAAAGGTGTGCAATTTATCCAGAGGTCAAATGACAATTGCCAATGTCATGCCAAGTATTTAGAAGTAAGTAAGGATCCTGGGAAACAAAAATAAGAAGGCCTTATAATCAGTTATATTTGTTTGGCTGCGTGTTTATTTAGGATTTAACATTTAGATGTCATGCTAAAGACGATCAACAGGTCACAGGTTGCAATTATAAACTAGAAGGGGGTCAAAGAAAGCACTTTAAATTCAAGGTGAAGATGTTAGTCTTTTTTTTATGCTCGGCTAAGTTTCAGAATTTTTGTTTTTCATTTATTCTCCTATTTCAAAGTGTCAGATCTATCTGCTTATAATAACATTTGGAATTATCGCTGAATAATTTGGACAGTAGACATTCTTTGGAATTTAAGAATAAAAAATTGAAAGGTTATCATGTGTTTACTAACACAATGCGGCATTTAGGCCATGTCAATTGCATACTGGTGTAATTATTTGAATTTTTCATTGATCTATGCAACTTCTTTTTGCAACTCAAGCCAAGCCATTCAATAGCCAAGTCATCACCAAAACCATCCTATAAATGGATTATTCAATGCAAGTTTCTGATGGATATAGACGAACCCCATGTTCTGAAGTAGTAACATGGCGGTTAATGCTACTGCATCACAACTCTAGAGTGCCAGCTCTGGGCCCTGTCACTGTCTATGTATGCTTTGCACACAGATTTCTCTTGGAACAAACAATAGACTAATAGGCCTTAGGGTGTGTGTGTGAGTAAATGTGCCCTGCAGTGGACTTGTAGTCTGTCTAGCTTTGATGCTTCAGAAACAGACTGTAGCTTCATGTGCCCTTGTAATGAATTAATATGGATCAGGAAAATGCTGTAGATTGTGAAATTGGCAATGATTCCAACAATGTGTAACTAAAGTGAATACTTTATTCCACAGCATGTCTATTTTAAGACTTACAGAATGTTCGCTATACTGCAAAAAATGTACATGCAAAAGCTAGAAAAAAAACTTAAAACTGGAGCTGTTTTGGTTTTATTTAGTAAACAAAATCTGCTTGACAAGATTTCTTAAAATAAGCTAAATAACCAAAAATACACTTTTCTACATAAGTCAATAAATCTTACAAAAAGGAAAACAAGATTTAATGGCTCAATAAAAAAAAACTTCTCACTTGCTTAGATAAATTTGGTTGCAGTGTAATAACCACAATGAAGTTGTGTATTTTAATACATTCTAATCTATCATGGTGCTGGAAAGTGGCAATGTGTTAAGTGTTGATCAAAATTTTACTGTACTGTGCAAATGTGAAAATACTACTGTACTACTACTACCAGCACTACTACTGCTACTAAATAATTATTTAAGGACTTCACACATGAATGAATTAATTGGGTAGAGCAAATTAATGAATATATAAGTTTTTACAATTGTGTTAAACTCTTGTGCTGACATAAAAGCAACAGTAAAGATTTGAATTAGTTTTAAGGAGGAAATAACAGAGAGATGAAAGAAAGTAGCCAAGGTCAAAATTGGAAAGACAGAAATTTAAAACTAAATTTAAAATGCTAAGCAAATTTGTAATAAGAAATGTAGCAAAGATGAACATCCTAACCACTGTGAACGGAACCTGGGCACAGACAGGCAGCCATGTTGTTTTTCCACCACCACATGTTTATTTACAATATATACAAGTTAATAGTGCACACAAAACCCCCAAAGTCCTGGGCACACAACGCCTTACTCTCTTCAGGCCGCCTCCTTGCCTCCTCCAGCAAGCTCAGTCCTTCCTTCTCTCCCAACTCCAGCCTTGAATGAAGGGAGGCGGCCCCTTTTATTCACACCCGGATGTGCTCCAGGTGCTTCCCGGCAATCTCCCACCAACACGCCCCCGTGTGTCGGAAGTGCCGGCTGTACCCCCGGAAGCACTCCGGGTGTCCCTGCTTCTCTTCCCCCCAGCACAGGTCCAGGGTTCCCAAGGCCTCGGGGTGCCCCCTGGCAGTGACCACGGGCCCCTACAGGGTTGGGCTTCCAAGCCCTCTACCCGTGGCCTCCAAAGCAACCAGGGTGGCGGCCCCCACGTGGTCCAAGGTGGGCGCACGCCCTCTTCCGGTCCTCCAAGGCGTCCCGGCCGGGTCATCGGCCTTGGCATCCCTGACAACACTAATCAAAAGCAAATACACAGTAGGGTTTCAGAGAATATCCACAATCTTGCACACCTTGGAAATGCACAGGGCTGATCTTTATATGGTCATGACAGTGTGCTGTACACTTCCAGTCATCCAAGCATTTCAACCAGGGTAGAAATGGTAAGCAAAATTTGTGAAATAGCATCATATAATAAAGAAATTAGGAAGTGAAAGGTAGTAGATTGATCAAAGCTAAAACTGAAGTACAAAAAAAGAGAAAATGACAGATACAGCTCTTAAATGCTAAAAAACCCAGAAACAATCAAAACCCAAAATAAAATAAAAAAATAAATCAGAATATAATCCTAATAGCTATGGTGGGCTGGAGCCGTGCCTGGGGTTTGTTTCCTGCCTTGCACCTGGCTCCAGCAGACCCTGTAGTTAGGATATAGTGGGTTGGATTATGGATGGATGGATGGATAACCCTAATAGATCTACATCTACATTTGTGCTCAGCTAATACAAAATACAATACAATAATTGTTGTTAATACATTTTATTTAAGATATCAAAGAAAAAAATGTAAACTGCCAAATTTTTGGTTAACGTAGAGGACATCCTCCATTTTGGTTAAGTTCCTTTCTTGTATGTAAGTGCAGTGCTTGGACCCATGTTTTGATTCTAGGCTGACGTGCTTCTGAGGAGGAGTTTGAATGACGTCCTCATATTTACATGGCTTTCTTCTGAGATTTTGGTTTTTCACAGATCTTTATGCCAAATATCACATTGATTATGGTCAGTTTCCCTCACAGGGGTAGGATATGTTTTTATGAGAGTAAGACTGAATTGCCCTTTCTCCATTAACCCAGATTATGGCTTTGGATTTGTGGGTATAGAAAATATATTTGTCATTATTCCTGTTTTACTGCAAAAATGTCTGACGTGATGCCAGTTAATTTTTGAGTGCAAAGAAAGAAAGTGTACACTGGTATATCTTGGTAACAGAGCATGTTTTATTTTGATTTCTGGTCCAGTGAAGATTTTTTAGAATTTGTATGCTGCATTTTTTATGCTAAATGCGGAATTATTTTTTTGAGCAAAATATTGGAGAGGCTTAAGTAAAAATAAAATCTGAACATGTTCTAATGTTATCATTGAATTCATTATTTCAGAAGTACTTGAAGGTTCCTTAACTCAAATATTTATTCTGCTGATATTTAATATTTATGATCATAAGAAAACAAACATTGCCTAGCTGAGTGAGTGACAGATTTGACTTTTAGCCCTGGACCCACAATTCGGCATGAGAAATAATCCAATAGGGTTGCAGTGGTTTGATCTCAGTCCCTGGTGAACCTCTGTCCACACCAGAAGATTGGCACATTTAGCTGTGTTTACTGAGAAAACACTTGAAAATATGCTTAAGTTCTGTAAATATCAATTTGTGTGAGTTGCATATAAAAGAGTTATAGATTATCCTTTCCGACTGGAGCATCTCAGTGGAATGTTTGGTAGTATGTTAAAGGTTTGTACAGTTTAATTGTGGGCATACAGTTTAACTGTAAAAGGGGAGAAATTACTTTGTAGTTTGCAAACAATTCTGTTTTTCATAGAAATGTGTCATAGGAAAGACACAGGAGAAATTGCAAAACTTTTAATGAGGGAATAATTTGATAATAAAAGAATAAAAAATGAAAGGATAGCACTCAGTGATACATAAGATGCAGATACGGTGTTATGAACACTGACATGAAAAAGTGAAGCTGCAGATAACCAGGAAGCTTGGTTTAGTGTGTTATCATTCAAGCTATTCACAAACTCCAATAACACTCAGCAACTCCTAGAGGAAAATAGAATGTAGTCTGATAAGAAAGAGGCAGAAAGGGGTGCAGCCTGCTCAGGTCTAGTGTTATTGGAGAATTTAAAAAAAAAAAAACTTGCAAAGAAGACCAAACTGAAGCCGTGATAGATGTTACACACCAAGGGCGACACATAAAAAAAATACGGAGCACTTGGCAGAAAGAGGCCCTGCTGAGCACTTACTTGCTGAGTGTGCAAATCTGGCAAAAATAAAACAGACCAAGAGACTCATACAGAGTGGGTTTGTGGCTTGCACTCACAGAGCTGGTGCTTAAGAGGACAAAAAGACTAGAGCCATTGAAAGAGTTCTGTGCATGGACTTTTTTTGGATTATACGATACATGGGTTTAAAAAGCGTAATGTTCTAATGTATGTAATCAGCCTAGAAAAACAATCAACCCTTCAAGGCCACCTCACCTGATGTCTGAGGCGCTTGGCTTAAATAAGGATTGAAGTTCAAATCCTACTGCTAGGCTACTGTGCCGTTGCAAATGTAAATAAACGTACATAGTGCTGCATGTTCCTCTTATTCTTAAGTCTGAATAGCCCTGAGGTCTGTGAAGTGAATGAACATTTATGTTCAGGGTTACTCTGTAAGCAAGAATATGTAAAGGTCCTTTGATGTTGACGCTCATCACAGTATAACTGAGGCCTTAATTTAGACTCATTTACAAGAATGTTAATTACAAATTGGATTTGGGAGATTTCAGGGCACATTCGTCTGTTCATTTCCTGAGTATGCATTGGCCTGGAAGCATCAGAAACAAGACAGAAACTGAATAGGAAGCAATGCAACTGACAAAGGTGAAAATTCTATATGTACAGTGTATAGTATATATAACACTGTACAAAAGTCTTAGCTCACCCATGAACATTTTTATATCTAGTTATCTAGGAAGTAAAAGTCTATTTCTTTGTTCAAATACTATATAACATACTAAGAAAGTAAGCAAATATTAATACAATAAAGGGTAAAGGAATGTATTTTTTAAATGTATCAATATTCATTGAGACCTCCCTCACTTAGATACACTGCTCCTTATTTTTCTCAATTTGTTCTGTGGAAAATTCTTCCAAAAGTCTTGTAGGATTTGTCATTATTATTATTTTTTAACTTTAGCTCTTTCTTGACCTTTTCTCTTTACAAGTGATCTCACACAGCTTTAGTTGTAGTGTAGCTGGAACTCTGAAGTTCTGAAGCTCTGAAGTGTTGTATATAATACGTTTCGTTGTCATATTTTTAGACTTTTACACCAAGTTGTTTTTATCAATTAGTTATTTTCACAAAGGTACAGCATAATGAGTCAGATCTGTTTTTAAATTTAATTGTTTTCAAAATTCTGACCAGATATCCTGCACTACTAACTGAACTACAGTACCAGGCTGTAACAGAGCCACCACCATACTAAGCAGAAGGTTTCTGGCAGGCAATTTCTTGACAACTCTTAATGGTAAAGAACAATTTTCAAATTTGGACTTAGTGCTCTGTAAGACTTTTTGTCACTGGTTATCAGAACATGCTTTATGGTCTTACACATAATACAATCTCTTCTGCTTATTGCCTTTCTAGCAGAATCAAACAATGTATTCTCAAAGTGGAAGTATTTACTTGGATACCAGATGACTCTATCAAGTGTTAACCAAGCACCTCACTGAATTTCCTTCTGTCCCTTTAAGTAATGTTTATCTGATGCAGACAGTTTATGATCTTCCATTGCATTCTCTGTTTTCAACTTGTGCACACTTTTCAAAATTTTGTATGACAGTTTGAACACCACATCTTGAAAGCATGGTTTGATATCTCATTCTTCACTGAGTAAATTCTTGATACCATATAATAACTTTATTTCAGCCAAAGTTAATTTACATTTTCAAACATCTCCTCAAGGCATCTCAGTATTTGTAGTTACCACCCTATTGTTAAAACAGATAACTAGTTTTCTTAGTTTGGCTAATCATTGCCTCATTAATGTGAATCAAGTATGCTTTTGGTGAAGTTTAATAAATACATGGAATGGTCTGCGTGCCTTGAGAAGACATTTGGTGATCTCACAACAGAGAGAAATAAATGTAACATTCTTGCTACGTTTTACTTTATCAACGTTTATTCATATTTATAAGTACCTGCACAAACAAAATTTTACAAATATATGTATACTTTATTTATATATACATATTACTATTCAATAGCTTTGAATAGCTTTTGAAACTTGCAGGTTTCTGATAGTAATTTTAAAAATGTCTTGGAAACTACCTTATTTTCTTCCTTCCTGTAAACTACAAACCTGAAAAAGAAGTTATGTACTTTAATACATTATGGTTTATCATGGCACTGAAAAAGGGCAAAGTGGTTATACATGAAATTAAGAATGTCACTATAATCTCTTCACATAACAATATTAATGCTACTACTTCTACCACCACTACTACTACTATTACTACTACTGATGGTACTAGTATATACATATGTATACAGGTATATTGTGTGTGTGTGTATATATATATATATTTATATGTAAATAAATATATTGTATATACATTCATAAAAAATGTATATATAATTTATTCATATTTTGATTGCATATCTCTTCATTTACAACATAAGGAAGGGTGAATTTTACAGTTTATTTCTTTATTAGCTAATCTGACAATAACATCATTCATTTGTTTGGATTGTCAGCCAACTTCACTGTAATACATCTTTCCAGGAATCCAGATTTTATTAATACTTGATTTGACCGCAGCAGAAATAATGAAAAAAACATTCTTTGCCTTACTGTCCAGAGTTAAACAACAATGGAATACTTTCACCACGGTAACCATAGGCAGCTTGATAATGCTAAAGAAATCAAAGAGAGCCCCTAGTGGTTTATTCAGAAAAAAACAACCAATCAGTGAAGGTTTTCTAGTGAACACTGATTATGAAGGGCAGGACAAAAGCATCCTGACTTCTCCCTTTTCTCTTAAAAAAAAAAAAAAACAACTTCTTCTGCAGTTGATACCAGACAGAAAAACTAAAGTGCATAAAACAGACACACAGAATATATATAAACTTAGCACAGGCCATTGGCAACTTGATATAAAATAAACAGGTAGAAATACTGTAACTGTAAAATTGATAATGAATAAAGAATAGTATTGTTTTTAAATATGTGAATTAGCCACAGAACAAATTTCAGTTCCCACCCTTAGTACTTTCTGTCTGTAGTTTTCATATTCTCCTTGTATCTGCGTTAGTCTGGTCGGGTAATAATTTCTTGCCAGAACCCAGAAATGTTGCATTAGTGGTTTTGACTTGACTATAATGAGTGAGTAAACTTTGTATGAAGAATTATCTAGCTAGCTATAGATAGATAGATAGATAGATAGATAGATAGATAGATAGATAGATAGATAGATAGATAGATAGATAGATAGATAGATAGATAGATAGATAGCAATGACTGTTTCAAATGTGACATTAATGGTGTGGTATCCCGTTCACATAGAGGTTTGGCCTTTAAAAAATATGGAATGGTAGGTGTTCTTTAATGGAATGAGCAAGTGTTCAGAAACTGGATTGAACCTTTATTAAAACTTTTTGCAAGACAGGGTCACAGTGCACACATGCACATTTATACTAACCTACATATATTTATAAGGAATACAGATCAGCGAGTCCAGAGAAGACTTTACACAGACATGAAAGATCATGCAAATTCCACACAGACAGTGTTGTGGTGCACCGGTAGAACCCAGGACTACCAGCAAGGCTAATCTCTGAATTTCCTTCCCATACTTTAAGAAAGATAAGTGACTAAAATAAGGAAAAGAGAAGAAGGTATATCAACCATTATTCCAAAAACCTTTGTAAAAGATTGCAAATTCATGTGAATAACTGAGTATTGCATATTCACACAATAGTTTGGCGATTTTTTTTTTTTTTTGCAATACCTTGAGAAATAATATAAATCAGGAAACTAAATGGTAATATATGGAAACTTTGCCATTCTATAGACACCTGTTTTAGCTTGCCCCAACTGCATAGCAGTTTATTTGTTTTGTATAACCAATCTAAAGACAGGCTTTTATGAAATGAGGAATAAGAATAGGATGTAAAAAAAAAACTATACTGTGCAAAAAGAGTGATGCAAGAGTGTTGATAATAAAGGTAAGTGCCAAATAAGGTTTAAAATGTGCATGGCACAGCTGGAAACTGTTCTTCTGTCTTGGCATCACATCATTTAAAGCTGGCAGAGTGTCATTTCAACGCATTCTTTTGTTGCCTGTCTGCCTTAGAAACCATTCACCACATTTAAAAGAGGGTTATTTTTGTTGAAAGTGCAAAGCAGCATGATCAAATCCAAGATAGCAGCTGAAAGATGTGTTGCTGTGGAAAATAGAGAAAAGAAATGAATGATGCTGGATATCTGTAGTGTGTACACACTGGTGATGGTCTAAAGATAATAGACTCATCTTTAAGGTTTGTTTAATGCTGGCTGCGCTTTCATGATTAGCCATTTATGCTCATTCACTGGTGGCACCCGTGCATGTGGTGAACAACAACAATGAGTCCCTTGGTCTATTCACAGTCTGAAGCAAACCCTATCACAAACACATTCCAGTCAGACCCAGGGTCTAATTAAGAATGGCCATCTGAATGAAAGCATTTTGGTTTATAGGCCTTTGAATTATACACCTGTGTCTTTAAAAACCTAACTGACAGTTTGTAACCTTAGCTTCTTGTGTGTAGTTTCTTTTCTCCCTTTTGACACGAACAAATTGCTTACTGTTTAGGTAATGCTGAGATGAAGAACACTCCCAGAGACTTAGGGTTAGGGTGTACAGCAACAACGATTTCATGGGGACACATGCTTTTTTTATTTTGACAATGTTGCTTGGGGATGTATTACTCATCTGGAGACCCCAGAAATGCATAAATGTAGATTTTAAAGCTCTTCTTGCTGCTTTGTTTTTGGATTTTTTTCTGCTTTCCACCATACTCATTCTGTTCAGTTTTTCTGCCTTTTTTGGTGTAATCCACTCAGAGTTAGATAGCCATGGGAAAACTTTACCGAATTAGACTTTACATTTAATCTGCCAATGGCCAGTAATTTGATTGGTGAAAAAATTCATTGAGTGTACCTCTGCCCCTTTTTTGCTGGATAATGAAAATTTATATCAATGTTTCAAGCATCTGGGGAGAGGCTGACAGCTTTGGGGCCGAATGAAGGATTACGCCATTCTGACCTCTGTCAGCATTGCCTTGCAGGCCAGTTACCCAAAACCCAACAGCTTTCACACATTTTTTTTTTTTTTTGCCAGGAAAAGCTCTCATTTGTGGAAGGTTAATGACACTGTAAATCTAATAGGCTATTTTAGTGGCATCCTGTGCCTCTTAAAAGTCACATGCAGCATTGGACAAAATTCCTTAAGTTGACTTTTTTCACTTCTTCCTCTTCCTCATCATCTTCTGTACATCAAGGTATACATAGAACTTTGCAATTGTACACAGTTACAAAAATCTTTTCATACAGCATAGTTCAGTTCCATTTATATGCTATATACGCTTTATATGTACTGTATATAAGTGAAAAGACATTGATTGATTTAAAGAATTTGCATTTTTGCTGTAGTTTATTTTGGAAAAACTTAATTAGAAGACATTATTACTATTCTTATTCCAAACTGGACTATCTGTATGCTGACAGTTGATGTAAACTAGATTTATTTACAAGAAAAGCTGTTCATTTTCTTTCACAGGTATTTCTAATTTTTAAACATTTGCCAGGGGTTTATCTGAGATGATATGTCTGTTAATTTCATTATAAATTTTGAGTATATTCTTAACTTTAGCATTGAAATGAGTCAATGTCCCTCTGGCAGAATACCTTTCTTGTACCAAAGAAATGACTTAAGTATAAGAATACATAGCAGGTTTAAGGCAGTCTGATTATTCTTCTCTGTCCCATATAGTGCAACACTAGTGCATAGTGGGACATGCAAGCATATTTAGCCACATTAGAGTCTCCAGTTAATCCAATATACTCATCTTTGGTTTGCAGAATAAAAACTAGAATACCTGGAGAAAGTGTCATGAAGACACAGAGATTGTGTAGACTTTACACAGCTGCTACTCAGAAGTGATAACAACTGTATCACCATGCTACCCACATGATTGTTCTGTATTGTCAAATACCAAACTAATTTTAAAATACCGGTAATTTCCATCCATCCATCCATTGTCCAACCTGCTATATCTTAACTACAGGGTCACCGGGGTCTGCTGGAGCCAATCCCAGCCAACACAGGGCGCAAGGCAGGAAACAAACCTTGGGCAGGGCGCCAGCCCACCGCAGGGCACACTCACACACACACCCACACACCAAACACACACAAGGGACAATTTAGGATCGCCAATGCACCTAACCTGAATGTCTTTGGACTGTGGGAGGAAACCGGAACACAAGGAGGACCCACGCCAGTAATCTCCATTTTCTAATTTTTTCCCAAACTAGTACAACATCTGATAATGTGTTTAAGATGTCTTTATGTATTATTTGCATTCTAAGCAAAACAGAAGATTACTTTCATCTAAATTGATTAATTAGATAGCATGATAACTGGGTAGTTAACTCTTTAACATCACAAGTCAAGCGTTCTTCATACACATGTTGTCCATGTGAAGTTTGCATGTTTTCAGTGTGTGTTTTCCTCTCACATCTCCAAAGGCAAGCATATGTGGGTATTTAAAAGAGTGGGCTTTTCAATGGACTGGTGCCATTTATGCTGTCATAGACTGTGACTCCTGTGCAAACCTGAATTCCATCATTAGATTCATTTGCTGCCTTCTTCTTTATAGTTGACTTAATAATAGCATGTATAATGCATAATGCTATAATTAGCAGTTATATATCTACTGGGTAAGGGTGCAAGTGTGTATTTTTCCCTCTTGAACTTGTAGCAGTACATCATACTGTTAATGGGCACTAATTGAGGAGAAACATCCATAATTTAATTTTGATTGTAACATGGGTTTTGTTCTGCTTCGCTATGGTTTGTCTGCCATATGGATTTTTTTGCATTTAAACTTTGGTGCAAATGCCTCAGTCTCTCTCCCAGCAGTTGCAGGTGCCACCATCAAATGCCTTATTCTCTTTTCTTTTCTCCTCTTACACATTCCTGCTCACAAGTGCAAAAAACTGGCATCAAGCCTAGTGCTGGGTCTAGTTTTAAGTCAAGTTGCTAACAGGTCTCCAGCTCCACACAGCCCTCACCAGAGATGGTACAGAAAATGAATGGTTGGTATCACACAATACTATGCATACAGACAGTGCACCTCCATAGATTGTTGTGATATCTTTTTTTCATTCTTAATTAGTTCTTGTCGTTAAAATCTTGCAGAGCCAAATTCACAATTTTGCTTTTGCCTAATTAAAGTACAGATACTGATACCATGACAATCAATTGATGTGGTGCATCTTTTGGAGGAAAGTCCGAAAGCATATACTTGGCACTGCCTCTTTTCATTCTCCTTTTCTATGGTTGGCTTTGACATGGTGCTCACAAGTAGGGGTTTACATATAATATTGCAGTAATCAGCTAATGCAAATATCAGAACAGACAGTTGCTGTTGTAAGTTTGCGTCTGTTCTGAGTAGGATAATATAAATACTTCTGTTTCCAATTACATGAAACAGTGATGATAAACTGTTGTGAGTTGCTGGACAATAGTACGCCGCTTGGCTGATTCACAGGACCACTAAGCCCGGGGGTTTCAGATGAGCAGATGGCAATAGTGTGTGTTTTGAGTGTGTGTGTGTGTGTGTGTGTGTGCGTGTGTGGTGGTGAGGGGGGTTTCTATTATTTAAACCAGGAAATGGTAAGCTGTCCTATCTAAAAAATTCCAGGCACGGATTTAAATGTGCATTCAGTTCCTTTCCAGCTGTGAGATCTGCTGAAGGTATCCAGTCAAAGGCACTTCTGCATATTTTTAGATTGCCCTTCCAGAGGATGTTCAGACAATTGTCTCATTTTTGGACAGTGTGCATGCAGAAATTGTATTGTTATTCAATGTTACAGAATCTAGCCAAAAAGTTCTTATTCTACATACTTTCCAGATAGTGTTTCATCTAATGGCTGCCGGCAGAGGGCTGTTTATATAAAAGGGTTATTGCTTTGTTTTCATTTGGAAGTTTGTTTCATGCCAGAACAGCCATATTCCATTGGGTTTGCGGTTAGAACAATGCTTGCATTACAGAATGTGACACAGGATGCCAAAGGATGCATGGCAAATCACAGAAGGTTACATGCTCGTGACGACCTTGATGTTACAGGAGGACTGCGGCCAGCCACCTCCCTGCTGTGTTTCGTCGACTTTTAAACACTTGCTTGCCACGGCCTCTTCATCTTGTACTTGGCTTGCATTTTTGGCACTTTTCCACAGCATGTAGCTATTTGCGCAACCATCCCTTTTCATAATTAGCCATCTGTAATCAGAACACGAATATCATACTGTTTCACTTAGGAAGCGCAAGTCATTGAAATTTTCTGAAATGAATACTGTTTATTCACCAACTTAATTGTATGTAAGTGCCGAATTTCAAGACCACATTGGTCAAGAAGGAGAGTCCTGCTTGCTCCCATAAGCAGATATTTATTTACTCTAATAAACAATATCAGCATTTAGAAATATATTTTTGTTTTGTATGAATTGATGTTGCCAACATTTTTTTTTATTAAATTCAGAAATAAATATCCATCTATTTGGAGTTCAGCTCTGGTTTAGTATGGGTCAGAGCCCACCCAGCAACATTATGCACAAGTTAGGAATGAATTCTGGACAGGGTGCACACACACACACACAAAAACTCACATTCAGTCAGTCGTATGGGGGCCAATAAAGTTATTTTAGCCTTCATCTCTTTGTGACTTAGGAGAAAAAACACAGTACACACACAAAGAAAAAAAAACAATAAAAAACTTACATATACACAGCAGAACACACAAACTTTACAAAGAAATCACCTGAACCAGAATCTGAACATCAAGAGCAACCAAGGTACACAAAAATAAGGCATTTTTTTAACTAGTCAATGTTGTTGCTTAGCAAATGTAGTAAGAGACAGACCATCAATGTATTTTGGTAATTTTTGCACATTATCTTTTAAGAAAAATTATTACATTTAAAAGAAAAGTTATCTACAATATAAAAAATGAGCACACCAACAATCATAAGTGCCTATGGCTAAGAATAGTTCAGAATCACTGCTCTCATTTCATTGGTTTTAATCATCACTTAAAGAGGAACATGAATAATAGAATTCAACTAAAAACAAAAATCATACTAAACAGTATATCTCTATCTCTTGCGGGTCTGATTAAACATTATTGACTACGAGAGAGATCACCAAAAATAAAAACTCTTTTTCATCTCCAAAAGTAAATTATACTTTCTCCCAGTCAGCTATTCCATCATATACCTCTAAACTCTAAATGCAGATTTAAGCAGCATGCTGTTATTTATACTGGTACTTTATATCTAATGCAACCATCCCTTTCAAATCCAGGGAGGCCTACAAAACTCTGCAGACACTTTAGCAGGTAGCTTCATTTTCAGTTGTAGGAAAGGATGGGAATCCTTAAAATTTCTATCCTGTCACAAAAGTGAAAGGGGAGTTGCACAGCCTGGAGACTTCCTGTAGTCCCCACAAGCTTCTGTAGCTCCAGTAAATATATGACCTTCTCAAGACCTTTCATTAAAGTGCAGCTTTCCCTTTAGATTTAGAAGTCCAAATCCTTCCCTCTGAGCTTTGGCTCCGCCCTCTGGGTGATTCATTCCATGACATGAGAAATTCACAAGTAGAAAAATTTTCAACATGTCCACCCCTCCTCCTCTGCCACCCCCAATTTTTTTTTTTTTTATACAGTACAGTAAGTAGATTGCTTTATAATCTTTTGTACATCTTCTGGAAAGAGCATATAGGTGGGTCATTTTCAGAAACAAAAATATAAAGCATTTGTGTTACACTGAATCTCATTTTGTGTACTTTTTTTTAAAGAGGCTTGAGGTGCTCGGCAGCGTACAAAAAGAATACTAGGGGCTTTATCTGCTTTTATCAAGGTGTGCAATGCACCACTGACATTAGAAGTACATCTACCTATAGTGCATTTGTTAGTCACCTAATGCTAAGTGCAGCAAATTAAGCCTATTAGTGACTAATAGATACACTATAATGAGATGCAGTCTTGTTACAAAGCTGATACACATAATTATATATATATAATTATATATAAGTGCTGTGATTAGGTATGTGTAGGATTATGCTCAAGAATGAGTTTGCCCATGGTGGTCTGAATTAACATCGAGAGATGGTTCTTGCCCTCTTCCATATGCTGATTACAAGTTCTTGCAGCCCTGTGTTATTTTTGGAAACCTTAGGTCCGATTGTTGTCTCTATATACTGTATAAATGTGAATCTGATAATATTTTATTTCAAATGTGATTACTCTATCTGGAGAATTTAGAACCAATTAAATCCAATGGTAAATATGAGTGTTCCTTTCTGTGTTACAACATGTTGATTAACAGTCTTTGATTTTAAAAAGAGACATGTCTTGCTGTTTTATTTCCTTTGTAATATGTCCAAATTACCAGCAGTGAGAGAAAATTACATATAAGTGATTGCAGCACTTCAGCTGTGGCCACAAGTATGTGCTGTCATAATGTTCCATGATGCTGTGACGGCTCTAATGAGGAGAAGAATTAAAAGAAAATTACCAACCAAGATTCTACATTCATTTAAGCCATGAAAGAGCCTATTTCTGACTGACGTCCACTGTCAACTGCGCATTACAGTACCTCAGCTGAAGATCCAAGCTGCTGTTTAAATTACAGGCTGTGTTTCATCACAAAAAGCAGAAGCAAGACATTGTACTTAAGATGCCATAAAAGAAAAGTAAACATAGATTGAATAATAAATGAAATTTTAGTTCTTGTTTCAGTGACTATAACATCAACTAACAGGCTTGCAATAGGGAAACAGTAGTGGTTTTCATTTGTTAAGTATATACAGACCATACATTCCTAGCACAGTTAGCTCTAACAGCCCAGAGCTATCCAGCTTCCAAATTGCAGCCCATAAAAAGAGTGAAAGGGATCCATCAGATAAGCTTTTCAACGGTAAATTATCAGTCATTAGAACTACATACACTTTGAAAAATAATTGCTTAGTGAGATTGTTACATTTTGATGGGGCAAAAATGAAAGAAAACAGTGTGCAGTGCAATAATAACTAAAATAAATAATAACAGCAAAACAACAGTGCACGGGCCAGCACGGTGGCGCAGTGAGTAGCGCTGTCGCCATCGCTTCCCGGGTTCTCCCTGCGTGGAGTTTGCATGTTCTCCCTGTGTCTGCATGGGTTTCCTCCGGGTACTCTGGTTTCCTCCCACAGAACAAAGACATGCAGGTTTGGCATTGCCAATTCTAAATTGTCCCTTGTGTGTGTTTGGTGTGTGGGTGTGTGTGTGTGTGTTTGCCCTGCGGTGGGCTGGCACCCTGCCAGGGGTTTGTTTCCTGCCTTGCACCCTGTGTTGGCTTGGATTGGCTCCAGCAGACCCCCGTGACCCTGTAGTTAGGATATAGTGGGTTGGGTAATGGATGGATGGACAACAGTGCACAAAGCATGATGTATTCATTCTGACTTTCATATGTACAAACCAACTCCAGCCATGTATTGTTGCTCATGCACTTCTAATTTTTGCTGTGCAGAAATGATCATTTCCAGTAGTCAAGATGGGATTTCTTTGACACATGTATCTGCATACAGGTCTGCTTTTATTTTTCTTACCTTACAACTCACTGCTAACTGAACTTGTAGTCTATTCTCTGGAGTGACAGTGGAGTTTTCTTTTGTATTAGGGGAGGCAGGGTTTACAGTAATTATCAGGTAATTGACAGTAAACAAAGGTTACCACAATAAAAAGCCTTTAAATCTCACCAGCCACTTTCCAATACTTAATTCCCAGAGGCTACACATACAAACATGTGCACACACGGCCCTGGACAAACAAGCCTGCAGGAAGCCACAGTGAGAGTAGATTGCAAATAAACATTATGAAAAGACAGGGTAAGCAAATATCAGTCCAGCCTGCCGTTGATTTGACCTGAATTTTTCAGAATATATTCATTCTTGTAGGTAAAAGCAACATAACACAGCCCTTGTTTCATATCACAGCTACAATATGTTGTTGAGCAATTATGTTTTGTCCACCCATCCTTCCATTTTCAATCCCATTAAAAATTTCACTGTACTCTGTATACATAAAATACTATTACAGCTATGCTTCTGGTTTATAGCGGGACAGAATCTAGAGTAGAAGCTTTATATTTAAGGGAGAGAACAGTCAAATACACACTCACACTCACTCATACAGGGCAAACACAGAGTGAGAGGGAAACAGGAGCCAATAGTGACAAACCCAAAAAAAGAGTGACCAGTCTGAGAGTATTTGGCTAAATAATCTACTACACTTAGCATAAATAAATAATCATGTCATTCTTAATTTGAATGTGGTTTTCATTAAAAAGAGAAAAAAGATAGTAATATTCATTCTCATTTGATCCTCTGACCCATTATTTTTGGACAAGAGCCACTATGGTGAAAATCTGGTTAGGGCAAAGAAACATCTCCAGGAACTCCTACAAATAGATACAACTCCTCCAGCATTAATTGGATCTGTCCCTGGGTCTCCTGCCAGTGGCCTCTGCTTGGTATCCCTCCAGCATAATCTGGTTCCTATTGGTTCTGAGTGTCAGTGACTCAAATCTAAGATTTTAAATCTCAGACATTAGTCTCTGTCTTTGCCCTTTGTCCACAATGCCTTGGAATTTTCACAGCCCCAAAATGCAAACTGCTGAGACTTCCACCAACACTCTCCAGAGCCATATATTTCTGAAAACACAGTATAGGTGCTTGGGTGTGGATGGACAAAAACTCTTTTTTTTTTTTTTAAACAGACTAATATGTTCTGATTTCTTCATGCATTTTGCATTGCCTTTCTCTGATTGGATCCCACTCATTATAAGGTCTCATTCACTTTTCACGGAGAAAAACATATTCTAATATAGAGGACCACAGAAGAATCACTCATTTTGTTGCTTGCCTATAAGCATCTAAATTGTGTTTTGTACAGTTTGAATGCTGCATACATGTGTGAAAGACCAATAATTTACAGATCCCGTGGCTGGCAGTGTTGCCATTCCTTCAAAGAGCACTGGTTTTGGGTAAGACTTCTACGCATTGTACATGCAATAGGCAAATGACTATGTTATAGATGTTTTCGGACATTTTAGTGTGGATGGAAATAATTTAACAAAACAATGTGAAAATGCTAGTGTGCATGAAGATCATTTTTGGCATAAAATTACATTTTCAAATTAAAACATAGTGGTATGGATGTAAACTCTTCTCCTACACCACTCTTCTCCGGGCACAATGCCCATATGTACCACTTTTAAACCAGTCAATCAATCTCACAATCCTCCTCACTGCCACCTCGAAGTAAGACTGTGCTGAAATTCCCTACATTATGGCAATAGCTTCTCGAGCCCCTGCAATAAGACAGAAAGATACTAACTTTCTGATCCTGTCACATTTGGTTTCAAATTGCTCCACTGGTGATCACAGTTAAAGGAGGCCATAAGAATATATGATCCAAAAATAGCAGAGATGTAGGCTTCTGCAAGTGTCTATTTCTAAATTCTGTCTGAGGAAATCAAGTACAGGAAAGAAGATCATTGGCAACCCATCTTACATAGTTTGAAATTCAAGAATTTAGACAAAACTGTCATTCCATATACAACAGGGTCTTGGAACTTCATAATAACAACTTGTGTGGTCATCAGCCTCTTCTAGATCCACTGAAGTTGTCCTGGCAAATTTGCTGAACTGCCATAATTCCTCAAATATTTCTGCAGGAACAAAGAGTCAATCCGCTGTTAAACTGCTGGAATGGAATTCTCCTCTGCAATCCAAAACTTAGAAATTAGCCAAGGCTAATTTTCTGGTAACCTGGCATAGGATTTTCCAGATAGTTTATGTAGTGTAATTTACTTATAGTTATCCAACACCTTTTGGTGACCATTAAGCATATGCACTACTTATTTTTTACATAATAATGAAGAGGTGTTTTTGCAAAAACAATTCAACAACATTCTGACTCTTCAGCATTTCTGGCTGAATTTCATTCACCACTGAACCTTTACTGAAACTATTGAAAAGATAAGGGATATTAATATGGTGTTGGCAATGCTTATTGGGGGAAAGAAATGTCTTAACTCAGTAATATTACTAGTCAAGTTGAAAGTTTTTCAATCTTTGTTGAGAATTTCCTGGGTCATGTTCTTTATATCCTGTTGCTTTGCAGATCTTCAGATCTTCTCTGAGACCAGAGAAAATGCATTTTCAATGGTTTTGCTAAACTCTTCAAAAAATCAACAAAGACCTTCCTGTTTACAGCACATACAGTTGAAGGCTTGCATTTTAAATTTTTTGGCTACCCTTTGACAACAGAATATAGGGTTGTCAGCATCATAGCTACCAACCACCTTTTGCCCACAGCATATTGCAGCCATCTTTATTACTGAGATCCAGGAAGATTATGTCGAATGATAAAATCTAAAACCATTTTGAACAGTTGCTTCAGTTAGACATGTGCATTGGGTGTGTGGAGTTTTTCCCAAACATTGACTATACGGTCTGATCCAAATTAATATAGTGCAGTGATAAGTTAAAAGCCCATCAAATCTTTTTGTCAAAGCATCAAGAAAATATAGCCTGTGATATGATGACAACTTCACTGTTGGCCATTGGCCCATGGTGCACTGCTGATACACAATGTGTAAATGTGAGAAACCTTGAGTTTTTACATGGTGTTTTGCTAAGGAAAATCCATGATTAACTGTGGATAACCCATAATTAACCACTAATCAATCACAAACCCATAAGTGTTCCATCATCCCCAGCATGAGTTCTGAAATCCCCCAGCAAGACAATAGAGTTACCACTTCAATCATCTCACCCACCCTCTCTAATGCTACTATACACTACATGAATTTCAGCATTACAAAATTGCTGAACTGCTAACATTGCACAATATTTTTTCCTGTTATCACTTTCCTTGTCAAGGACACTACAAAATCAAACAATAAAGTGCAGTTGAGATCCACAAATTTCCCTCTGTAAAGAGTATTTAATTCCAAACTCCATTGTCTTACAAAAACACATGTGAGATGTATCTGTTTCTTTTCACATGACTTTGCCAAAATGGATCTGGGAGAACTGCTTGCAGATCAGATTGTCTGTGCTCTCATTTGTTCAGAAAACAGAAATATGATGTTAAGATGGGAATTACGGAGGAGAGAATGGTTGGGAAAATACATCCAAATTCTCTTTGATTTCTTAAGTCCACACGTGCCATAGACAGACTTTATTAACTATCATTTTGAAGTTGTTTCAGTTTTCCATCTCAACCACTTCATTCGCTCTTGTACTCTCATTGGCTGTTGCTCATTGCTGTTGCTGCTATTTGTTGAAAGCATACTCACATACTGTAGAAGATTTTATGCAGATACGTTCTGCATGTTTCTGTGAAAGACTGGTGATGGGTACATGCAGATATTTGGCTCAGATTTGGGATTTTGTTCCTGATTTTAAAAGATCATCATCAACTGGAAGATCAGAGAGAAAATCAGGTATCAGAAGACTAAGCATTCTGAACTGCTGTTAAGAACAGACGTTCAGACTCAGGTGAAACTTTCTTCATTTTAACTAGGATACATTTTGAAGCCCCTCTGTCATTCAGCAGTACACGCTTCAGCTTCATGACATGCAGCTGGGAGCTTTTAATTTTCCTGCATCTTCCAGTGACTGGTGTGGCAAGATAAAGTAGGAGAAAGAATTTCCAACTGAGACATCTGACTTCAAAATAATATTTGTGTGTGGGCAATACACTTGACTGCCACTCTTTGCCTGCCAGGTGGTGAACTCACAGAGCAGCTCCAGGTGGCTTGTTTGAGCTCAGGCTGTGAAGGGTGTGTGGGAAATTCATTTAGTAGATACTTTTTGGTGAACACCACTGTCAAATTAAATCAGTTCTGCCAAACAGTATTAAGTGACTTTTTGCTCTAAATGTTAAGTCATTAAAAGAGACAATTTACAGATTGTTTTTTTTCTTTGGCATCTTCTCATTCATCAATATCCAAGGCTGCAGAATCACATCTTTAAATATGCACCCAAGGACTAAAGGGAATGCCCTGCTCTGGCAGGCTAAGGGGAATACACCTCTTAAGCAGACAAGACCACGAAGAAACCTAATGTAGGTTCTCCACTTCATCAGTAATGTTTCTCCAGCATAATTATTTCAACTGGATAAGTGATTCATGTACTTGAGGGCACTGGTGGAAGGTAAGGGAAAGTGCATTTGAACTGAAGCCAGGAATTGCTTCTTCGCACAAAAAAGTTATGGGAATCTGAAATAAACTATCAAGTCATGAACTTGATGTAGAAAACTTGACAACTTTTTTTTTTTTAATAAAGTGTCTGGATTAAATATTATGACAAGTTAGCTATTGCCTAACCAAATTAGTTTGATGGACTGAGAGATCTTGTTACATTTGTCAAACGTCTTATGTTATTATGTTCTTAATTCCTGGGGCACTGAAGCCTCTCTTCTTTGCCAAGATCATGATCCTAGAAGGGAACAAACAATAATATATAGTATAATCTCTAAACCGTTGACTGTGTTACACATTGAATTCATTGATTTAATGCATTTCTTCCTCATATTATTATGACTGTCTGTACACATTGAAAATAAAATTATCAAATCAAGCTGCAAATTATTTACACCACTCTAGTTCGAATTCTTTAAGGTAATTCAAAATTGAGGAAGTGCTGCCATTTTCTTTTATTTCATTTAGATATCATATCCATAGTGGAGATAAAGCTTATATTTATCACTTTTATAAAACAAAGAAAGACTTACATATTTAGTGTACTTTTGATTTTAGGACCTCATGCAAATCCTCAGTGAGAAAGCCAGCACATTCTTAAGTGAATGAAATTGTATTACATAATCTGTAACGCTTATATATAAAGTATATACTGCAAGTTTGGCACTGTAACTCTGTATTACCCTGATCTGGATTATGCCTACTTGGAATTGGCTGTAATCAGCCATTACATATTCATCCATTACCAAATCTGTTAATCAGATTTACGGCATTGAGAGCAAAGTAGGAGCCAACCCTGCAGAGAGCATACTCAGATAGACCCAGAATCTCTCATATGGGGACAGTTTAGAGTTGACAATTAAGATAGATGAAACATATTGGAACCACTTGAGAAAATCCAGAGTACCTAGCAGAAGCCTATGTTGTAAACCCCCACATAGATAAATATATATGAATTAAATATGTACTGTTGCCTTTTAATTGTCTAAAAAATAAACAAACAAATAAAGAAAAAGTACACGTATAGAACAATAAAATGTACTACTTTACTAGTACTTTACTACTTTACCTTACTAGTTTCTAATGAAGCCAGATTAATTTGTGATATTTGAAATCCATCTGTTTTATAAAACTGTATTTCTTTTGACAGTATGGTGGGGCAGTTTCTGATGGTTCATGGCTCCAGAATCTTGGATTTAAATCCTGTGCCAGGTTGTTCTCTCTGTTGTGTCCGCATGTTCTCCCTGTGCTTACATGGATTTTTCTCCCACATCAAAATGACACACAGGTTAAGTTAAATGATGATTCCAAATCTGATTCCA
Organism: Polypterus senegalus; assembly: GCF_016835505.1. Taxonomy (NCBI): domain Eukaryota; kingdom Metazoa; phylum Chordata; class Cladistia; order Polypteriformes; family Polypteridae; genus Polypterus; species Polypterus senegalus. Next base: position 143,240,483 of record NC_053154.1, on the reverse strand, counting down.
GTGAGTGTGTGTGTGTGTGTGTGTGTGTGTGTGTTGTACTGGTGTCCCATCCAGGGCTGGTTCCTGTCTTGTACTCAGTGCTGCCAGGATAGGTTCCTGAATACAAAGCAGGAGTCACACCAGTGAATTGCACAATACAGCTTACACACACACTGGACAGTTTAGGGACACTAATTAACAAAATAGGCACAATTTTGGGATGCATAAGACATCCTCATAACCAGAGGAAGGCGCAGACACAGACCTTGGAAAGTGAACTGAAAAATAGGTTTCTGGAGGGATGCAATCAGTATCAATAGTCTATCATGTTGCCCAAACCTTGAAGTTTACAAGTAAATGTTTTGTTTCCACTTTTCAAATTAGTGTAAGTTTCTTTCATATGCTGTGGTTGACTTGTTTGACAGAAGGTAAGGGTGAAATGAATCCTTAAGCTCCACTGGCAAGTAATTGCAAGATGCCAAGTAGTTCTTGACTTTGGCAATGTGTGAAAAGCACTCCACTCTGATTATCCACAGGCAATTTGACTACTACTATAGGCAAATTACAACATGAGATAGTGTGCACAGCCTCTTGTGATATCACATTTAAATGTATAAGTCAATAATTACAAGTGAATAAACAAATATTTCAACATGGTTTGTGCTGCTCTACTACCACTTTTTATAGTGTATATTAAATTGTAATACACGGTCATTTACTGTACTTTCTAGCCTAAGCTCATTTAATAATTTGCTGTGCCTTTGTAGCATGCTCTGCTGTTCAGATATCAGGTTTGTATAGCCAATGAAAGCACATATATTTTTACAGACTGCCAAGAGGAATTGTTGAGATCGAAGACCAGGAACAGGTGTTATGCTGCTGTATGAAGATGAAGTTCCCATAATGAAGAAAACATTAAGTTCAAAAATTAAAATTGTGAAATTATTACATGTTTGTAAGATAATGCTTGCAGACTTTGTGCCCTTTCTCAGATTGACTTGCACTAATTTAAGCTTTTTTGAATGGAAATTTAATATCCCTCTAAGCTTGACTCACACCTACATCCATGGTGACTCATTAAAATTGTTTCCACATTTTTTCAATTGAAACACAGGCAGGTTAAGAGAATTGCTCAGGGATTCGCAGTGGCAGGTACCAAACTAGACGTTCTGTCCTTTAAAGTCCAGAGCTTTAGCCAACAGACTTTGCAGGACAGAGGCAAGACAACTTTCATTTAGCTGTTTGGAAATTACAGTTACCTTTGTTCGATTAATTGTTTTTCATATTTTTGAATCAATACTTAGAACGTCATCTCTATAGTTTAATACAAGTAGAAAAGTTAGTTATAATTAATGCCCAGCAGGTGGTACTTATACTAAATAATCCAGGCTGAAAGTAACCTTTTAGATTTACTTTTACACTCAGCCTGCAGCGATTGTTTCATGTGACTTAGTCTTAAGTTAGTCCCTCTGTCTTTTCGCAAGTGTGGAAAGCCAAAACAAAGCCTACCTATCAAGACAGATGATTCTCGCGTGTGAGGGCAGGCCACCTGCCTAACACCCACTGTAATGGATCTGCTAAATCTTCAAAGTTGTCTTATCAGGGATCTGATTTTCCTTCCTCATAGCTCTATCCAGCTGCTTTCAACGGAGCTCTCAGTCACTGCCAGGTTTTTCACACATCTTCCACCTCTATTTGCTTGAGGATGGAAAAAAAGAAAAGGCGCCCAACGTGTATCTAATTAGAGATCTCCTGGTCCTTGTTGTAAACTGTTTAGAGTAACTAAACTATATTATACAACATGTCAAAAGTTGAAACATTCTGCTCAAACTCTGACATTTTCTTGCCCATTATATAACAAAAAGTGACCATAAATATGCAAACAATAATGTAACTATAGCTAAGGAAAGGAAATGCAAGATGACTATTCTCTTTGCCATAATCACTCTATAACATGTCATCTATAAATTTGCTTTTTTGATTCGCACTGATGCAATTTCAACAATAATCAGTTATTAGTAAATGGATTAAATTTTATTGCAACTTGCCTTGATAACTTTTGAGAGCCATCTGCTGAAAAGAGAACTGTATTCCTCGGATCATACTGCATTTAATATTTTAGCACCATAACTCGCTTTCCCAATTTGCCAAACGAATTGGAAAGTTCATGCACTAGACACTGACAGCAACAGGAAAGTTGATTTTGTTTAGTGAGCTACTCAGATTTCCTTGAATTTTCCTAATTAATGTAAAGAACTATAGCACTCCTAACGGAAAGAATAATGTCATATTGCTTATTTCCAGCAGAAAGTATACACAGACACACAAAAAACGTAGGTCCTGATACGAAGATTTATACTTTCCTCAAGTGGGTACTAAGAAAATATATTGACGAGAAAAGACTATACAGATGAAAATACCTTCTTAATTCTGTATCACAGTTTAATAGTGGACCATGCAAAACAAAATCAAGTCATGTTCTCGAGGTGACACTCTTAAAAACCAGCAGCCTTTAATGAAGTGATGGCGTCTTTTATAATCTTTCATTCAGTATCCTTATTTAGTTTAGTTTGATTCACCCCATTTGTAATTCCCACTGTCTAAATATGCTGTTAAATGAAACATAATCCTTGGGATAGATGCATGTGTGTTGTCCTCGCCTTCATTGTTAACTGGTCATATCTCAATACTTAAGTTACCAGGAATTTATATTTAACCATTATGGCTGATTTCTGATTGTTTACCATGATTTGTGCCTTGATGTATGTATAATATATGTAAGGCCTTTGTATTTTAATGACGTTTTCCACTTTGAAGTCATCAAGTGAACTGCCTTCTTACAACTTTACAGAAATATTGATGTAATGTGGCAAAGAGTGACTTTTCTAGGGCTTTAGGAATAGGATGTGTCAAAGAGCTTAGGTGCCAAAAGTTTCTGAAATGGGCCAGCTGTTCCTAATGGCAAACAGTTTGAAGTGGTTTCTTCTTTTTCCTTTCTTTTTTCTTTTTTTTTTGCTTCCATTTTTGTAGAGAGGGTTGATTAACTACTGCATGAGTCTAGGGTTGGTGTGAAAAAGGGGAAAGAGGGGGTGAGGGGACTGATTTGGGAACAGCAACAAGTCATCTTCATGAGTATTTGATGAAACATTTGAAGTCACTCCTAGTTTATAAGCAAACTTACTGCTAACATATTTTAATTTTGTTTTCTTATTTTTTCAGTCCAGGATTGAAGTGAAGTTTCGCTGCATAATATCTAGTCTAAAGTAGGACAGAACTTAAACTACTTCCTTATGTAATTGTTATTTGCAGTGTTCTGATATCACTGCTTATGATTCATATTAGGAAAAGACAAATTCACAAAGCCAACAGGATGTTACTCCATCCTTCTATGATCACATATAAAGGTTTACCAGGAAGTGCATACTAAATGAGTGGAGAATATAAAAAAGTAATGATAAAAAATTGGGTGCTACTATATCAGAACGAGAGATGCCTAATTAGCCTTCAAAAAAGTGCTTTGATAGCCTTTGTGGTGCTTTCCGTTCTTTGATTTCCTTATCTTCTTACTCTTGCATGTCTTTCATTTCCTCTGTAGGCAGACCGTGATGGGTGTCCAGTTAGTTGACCTTCACAGAAGACAGTTTAGCTGCAGGGGTTCCTGTTTCAATGAGGGCAGTTTGCATTAGCTATTATCCATCTATTGATTCATCCATCCATTTACTGAACTCCCTTAATGAACCAGAGGTTTATTAGGAAAAGTAAATGATAAAAGGTGTGTGCCAAGTTTGGTGTGTCACTGTGGTTACTTCTGAATCCTCACAGCTCCATATTCAAATTCCAGCCTGGTCAATATCTCTGTGGTGCTTGCACATTTTCTTTGTGGATTTTCTCAGATTACTGCAGTTGCTTGCCTTGTCCAAAAAAATAAGAAAGTTGGGTTAATTGGTAACTTCAAAATGTTTCTGGTTGTATGACAGAATGCCCTTAAATGAACTGGCAGCCCATCTGGAAATGGTTCCTGCTTTGTGTGTGATGCTCCAACAACTCTATATTAGACAGAATGTTTGGAAAAAGAATGAATGATCTCCAAAATTTGCAGCTGATGCTGAGGCTCTTTAAAATTATTCTTTATAGGTAATGCATAGTAGCTTAACTTTAGATGTCTTCTGTATTTCAAAGAGAGTTTTTACACCAGCTGTAGATTATGAATTTTTATTAAACTTCTTTTTCTTTAAATCACAGCCAACTGAACTGCTGAGGCAGTTGAGAAAAAGTCGCTGGACAGTGACATTAAATACTGTTCTCAACCTCAACAGAACATTTTAAAATAGATTTTTGATTAATTCCAAAAAAACAAAAAAACAAATTGGGTATTAAACATGGAAAAAGTATTCAATGGAATTTCTCTCATCAAGCTGCTTTTGAATTAGGACCATTAGACATTAAACTGATTCTTGTGAAATAGTTTCCTGTACACACCAAATAAGGCATGAAAGAACTTTAAAAATGCTCTGGTTTTGATAAGTCTTGAATCCTAGTTAAGACTCAGAGATTTAGCCCGGGCCCATATTGGTTTCAGCAGACCTTGGAAAAGTTAATTAAGGATGATTAATGGAGCATTTTCCCTCCAATGATATCTGTGACAGAACAAAGATGTCTGAGGCTTGTCAAGCAGAATTCAAGCTGAATGAGTATTTATGTGATCAAATCTGAAGGGCTACCTCTCAACAGAGCTGGGATTCATCAATCAATCGTTCTGGCTTGCAGTGGAGGGAAATTGGTCTATCAGCAAAGCTGTTTGCCCATCCCCCCTTTTTCATTCAATCTGCCCCCAAGCTACAATGCTTCTTTAAATTTTACCTCTGGCCACCTTAAGGGTCATCAGAGAAAAGTAAGAGTAAGATCTAAAACATCTATTATAGCTTTTATTTCTCTCGGCTGTCAGTGTGCAATTGATTTCTATTATGGTCTATTTACCAATGAAATTATATGAGCTTATATGGGCATTACAGAAAATGTTTTTTTTTTCTTTCTCTGCACTCTGTTTCAAATGCATATACATGGAAGCTATTAATTAAATTACACATTATATCATCCTGTAAGGAATCAAAAAAGTACATATTTTCTAGTTTTTCCGGATAATGATAAATATTTAATTTTATTTCCTTTTTTTTTGCACTATTTGCAAAAGAATGCTAATTCTGTTACTTATTTACTTGTACAGAATTGAACAGTAAACCATTCATCTAATTAACGGAAATACCTAAATACAGGTATGCCATTGCATTCCTTCACCTGTAACTGAGCAAGGTTATTTTTCTCCTAAAAGCCTTATTCTCTCCTGCAATGTTTTGTTTAAATTAATTGGCATTCATATTTTCTGGGTATCCTGTATATCTGATGAAAAAACAATGGCTCAAAAGCATTCCCAACCATTAACTGTTTAATACCCTTAATTGTGCCATCTCCTGAAATTGAAAGATTCTTCAAAAATGAATTCACTGAGTTTCACTAATTCACTTGGATTTTTTTATGTCTTGCACATGCTAATTTACCACAATTTAGGAGTCTTGTGAACTGAAAGTCGACACATTAAATAATTTTCCCATACCAATTAAATATTAGACGTTTATTTTCCAGCAACTGTCAACAACCAGATTAGATTAGACTTTATTAGATTCAACTTTATTGTCACTGCACACAGGACTAGAATCAGGACAGCGCAATGCAATTTTGCATCTAACCAGAAGTACAAATAGTAGTTACTATAAATAGTAGTTAATTGCAAGTAATCAGATAAATATAAATATGTGAGGGATTTGTAACAGACAAGAATAAATCAAGAGTATAAACAGAATGATTAGTGAGAGTTAAAATACAGAACTCACATGATAACAGCAGCTGTACTACCTGCACTTCAGAACAGGCAATCAACCTCAAGCTAAGCATGTTTAGGCCTGGCCAGTGCTTGGATGGGAGATCAACTAGGAAGAGGCTGGGCTGCTGCTGGTAGAGGTGGTGATAACACCATCAGGGGGTGCTTAGCCTGTGGTCTCAGCTGTAAAACTGAAGTCCTGATTTTCAGTGGTCACAGAAATCCCTGAACATCTTTTGAAAAGAGTAGGGTGTCTGCCGATTTGTCCATCACAGCTTCGACCATTCTGGCTCCCTAATCATCCCTTACATTTAAATGGTTATCTCTCTCAACACTTCACCACCTATTAACTAATGTGTGGTGAGCGTACTGGAGCAAAATATCTGCATATTGGTGGTGGTTCAAGGGGCTTCCCACTGTCTGTGTAAAGCGATTTGAGTAGATAGGAAAGTGCTTTATAAACGTAATTAATGTATTATTAGAACAATCACTTTACATCTTAAATAGTATTGCCGCTTTATATCAGTTTGTCTTTTGAGGAGTAAGTTACTATTTATTCCTTTGGCTTTTGTTGCGTTACCAAGCAATGTATACCTAAACTTTTTATCAGGCTTAGAAAAAAATCTTTTAGTGATGAGTTGTGTTTTCATAAGCACCATGTTGTGTGGGATCCATTTCAGCTCTCCCCTTTTAACCCTTTTTTATTTCGTTTGAAGAGGAGACACCAAATTGAATTAATATATCTTAGCACTTAAGGATATTGGTAGGAACATGACTTAGGTCTTAACCTCAGAGTAAATAACAGAGAAGTTTCCTGTCTAAGTGAATGAGAGAGAGAGAATTTCTGTCAAACAAACAGAAATTTAATACATTGTATTCTATTAGGATGTCCATTTTGTGTACATACTCATATGACTTGATTACAAAAAACTTCACTTCTTATAAACAACCTTACTGAATAAATTACTCACAGACGGGCAGGGACATCAGTGAGGTGAAATTTTTGAACAAGAGGCAAAAGTTGACTTGTTTGCTGTCTTTGACAGAGAAAAGGCAAATGAGGGATACGCTCAAAATAAGCTGGAAGGCAACTTTGTGATTTTTCTAAATTATCTTTTTACAATGAATCTGTTTAACCAAATATTATATACATATTTTTGAAAATGTACACATGTAGTGCAATACATTGTAGAGTATCTACCTTCTCAGACAAGTAAAATTATGGTGGCAGAGTGGCCAGCATTGTTTTCTAGTAATTAAAGAATAATGAAATTTCAGTCCTGTTTGGGGGAAGTTTGCACATTTTTCATTGTCAATGCAGACTTGTATTTGTGATCTTCTATTCCTTGTATATTCAAAAGATACCTAGGTTAGACATACATATTGTATGTCTGGGTGTATGTTCTAGAAGTATATGTCCGTGTCTTCAGTAGGACAGAATGAGATTTGTGCCATTAATAAGAAGGCTTCATGCCCTTATGACAAATACAGTTTGAGTGCTGCTGTAGCAATTGTGCTTACAGGTGTGCATGCTCGGAGTATTTATGCAGAAATACTGCATGACATGTACTTAGGGCTATTTGGTTATATACTTTAATTTAGGTATCTATTATGAACCAGTTATAGTCTATAAACATTTTAATAAATATGCTGTTAACAAAAATAAATTATCATTTATAATAGTAACAATGTTGAAATATATTACTGTTATTTCTTATTTTTTGTATCATGTTAAAATAATATGTTTAATAGCAGCTATTAATAATGAATACCTTCAGTAAGGTGTTACCACTTATTTTAGTGCAATTGGTTTTACACAATTGGTATTATTTAATGAAATGTCCTCATCGTTAGACAGCATATTTTACTTTTTTACTTCAATGGAAAATGTAAATGTTTGTGCATTGATCATGTTCAATTATTACATTTACAGTAGCAATGAAATGGTTGGGACCAAGTTAGTTAATAATGTCCTCAAATAAGAGCAGGAGTGGTATTACTTCACTCAGTCTTCTTCTGTCTGCTGACCAAACTACAGTTGCACCCCTTGAATCCACTTAGAGTTGGTTCTACTCCCATTTGAAAATGGTTTTTCTACTGTCATATTTCATTTTTGATGAAATACTGAAGAATATGAACATTCGTCATCATCATTATCATCACTGGTGTTGTGAATGAGGAATGACGTTTATGTATTTTAGCTTCTCTTTTTTCTTCATTTTTACTTGTTTTAGCCTGATGTCTGCACACACTGTTCACCCTCTCCTTTGATATCACCTGATGTTAGTTACTTTATTCCTGTTTTTTACTCTACCCTGTATTGAAGCACATCTTTCTGCAAACTTTCTGATCCCTCCCTTATTTTATTTGAAAGTCTCCAGAAACTTTGTGCCTTGAATTGTTCCTTGAAGGAAAACCTGAATACAAGAATACATTGGATATTTAAATGAGTGTATTTCTCAGCTTCTTTAAATTGGAAAAGCAAAGTTAAAATTGTTTGTTCCATGCACAAGATGATTTACATGTGTGGCCATTATAAATTAATATGAATGATATTGCTGCAACCTAAAATATAAATAAATAAATAAATAAATAAATACTGTGTCTATATTTGCTATTGACATGGTTTATTATCATACATTAATTATTAGGCAAACTACAATGGAAAAAAAACAGTGCTCCACTTCAGAATTGTGGGTAGATCCATATCTATCTGTGGCACAGTGGCTAGCATCACTGCCTCATGGATCAAGTAATCTGTGTTGGAACCCAACATGCTCATCATTGATTGTGTGGGGTTTGTATGAAGTGGGGTCTATCCAGACAGTAGATAAGTTCAGTAAGGAACCTAACATGGATAGAATAGCAGTCCAGTGGAGGTTAAACTCAAACACACACAACAGAGAAATTAAGGTTGTCCAATTAACTTGATATCATATTATTGACCTAAAGTATAGAAGGAAAACAGAGTTCCTGTAAGGGAATCTACTTGAACATTGGGAAAACATGGAAACTCCAGTTGGAGTGTCTCCCACCAGTATTTACTGAGTTCTTCTACACTGTTTTGCACTTCCAAAGCCTAAAAAGTATCTTCCACTATATATACTTTGATTTATTTAAATCATAATTAAAAACCCAGTTTAATCACAATTAAAACTATTTGCTTAGCTAGCTCACCTTTTCAAATTATGATTATTTCCTAGAGTTTTGAAATTCAGTTTAGCAGTGGAAATGGGATGCCCTCTTGTTCTTATTATATTTTTTCAGGTTTATGCAGACATCCCACTTTTTATTATATTCAAAGGCTCCTGGTAACACATGCTGTATGTTGACACAAAAGAAAAATCAAAGAAAAACTATTTGTTATGTTCCAACCTGCAGCACACAACAGCCTAAACGAAAAAAATAAGAGCATTATACATGAGTGGGGGTAGAGTGGTTCTTTTTAAGCACTGACATCTGAAATTCATAAGCACACTTTTATATAAATCACAAGAATCATTGTTTTGATTTTTTCATTCAAAAATATGCCTTTTCTAAATAGCTTGAAGAAGACAAAAAGCAATGCCAAAATCCATCTATCCATAAACAAATTCTGCTTAATCCAGTGTGCAGGGTTGTGGGGTACACAGCTTATCCCACCAACATTGGGGTATGCCCAGATGGGATGCATGTACAGAAAAGCCATGTGTTTTTTACAATGTAAAAATGTGTGCTATGACCACGTATCAATTCTTTCTTTTCATTTATTGTTTTTCAGACTATCGTTCTTTAATGATCTCTTATTTTACATATGATCAAGTATTAACTCCTATTAAAATTAAGTCTATGTAAAAATTCCCTTCAAGCTTTGTTTTAAATAAAGTGTTAAATTCATATACTTCTATTAATGTAAGGTTAAATTCTGAAAGTTTATTGTATTTAAATTAAATTGAATTGCTGCATCTGTTGTGAATTGCTTGTTTAAAAATTTAAATATTCATTTCAAAATCATGATGTTTCCCAGCATGCTTGGTTTCCACTCCATATGTGAAACTGAGTTGGCCTGGTGACACCTGAGTGCAGTTCTGGTGAAGTTCTGGTCATCATTCCCTGTTCCTTCACTCATATGATAAGCCTTTATCTGGAGCTTTATTTAACTGAACATTGTTTTTCAATAGCTTCTTTCATTGTTTTCACTAGTTTTATTTTGTGCTATAGTCACTTTTTGTTTAAAATGGAACAAAAAGTATGCAGGATTCAAGACAAAAGGTTAAGCAGTCACAGTAAACTGCAGAATAAGTGTTCTGCATAGTGTTAAATGGTTAGTAAACCCAAAAATCCAAGTAAAGACATACAAAGCAGCAAAAATAACACTAAGCAACTAACTCAATAATTTAGTCCATGTCTACCTTGAGAATAAATATGCAAATGTCCATTACATGTGTTTAATAAACAATGTATAATTGATAACTCTTTTAAAGTTTTTTTTTTTTTTTTGCAAAATAAAATCACTTGCATATAGGCCATTTGCCCTCATCCCCCTAGTACCAGGGAACCTGCATGATGATCCCTGGTACTACTGGGAAAACAGCCATGGCATCATCATGAAGTGTTATATACTGTACATTACTTTCATTACATTTTTTCTGTGTGTCTCATATGTAATCTAGCATTTTCAAAGGTGGTAGATCTATACCTTTCCATTGCCAAACTTTCCAGGTAACTTTTATTTTAAGTGGCAGAATCATAACCTGTAATGCCAGAAAAGCTTGCAACTTAATAAAATACATAAGAATGAAAGTGTTACAAGAGTATTTTATATTTTCCACCTTAGCCATCATTCTTATACCAATTTATTCAACTCCTTATCCTGAAAAGTGACAGTTTCTCCTAGCAAAAACCAGATACCTTGTCCTGGATGGGATAGCAGTCCACTGCAGTGTCCAGAAGAATAGCTTTGAGCAGGTTGACACTAGGAAAATAACTGACGGCAACTGACAGACACAATATGCGCATGTAAAGTGTGAGGAAAAGTTTTCCTACGTTATGATAAATGTAAATTAGTACAATATTACTTACTTAAAAAACAAATACCAACAAAGGTCATTCTTGTATATTTTTAAGGTAAATTTAAATGTATAACATTATAAAAATGAGCATTTGGCCAGAAAATCCATTGTGTTAAAATCACAATATTTACAACTTGATAAATGCTGAAATACATAATATCAGCTTCATTTTTAAAGTATTTTCTGTTTTCCTTTAATTTAATTCACATAACTAATTCACTAGTGCTCTGATACTGAGCTTTGAAATCAGCCATAATGAAACATTCCAATTTTTGAGGCTTGAACTGCAGAGAATGAATGAGTCCTGAATGACAATATCTGAACTGAATTTGTATCCAGTTACATGGGAGACACATTTGGCATTATTACATTTTTTTAATGAAATGTGTCCATTAATTACAACTACTACTACCTATGTGAATACATTGTTGGATTACTTTGATTCCTCAAACATATGAAGTGGTTGTGAACTTGATTGTATCTGAAATCTTGCACTACATAAGAACACTGTTAGGCAGGAAATGCCTGAATATGCTATCCAAAATGACAAAGCAAATGTGCTAAATTTCAGATGTGACAGAAAAAGAATTAAGTGCTCATTTTCTGAAATGGAAAGTATTCATCTTTACTTCCTTTAAATGACTCACTTACATTTACTGGCTAAAGGAAACCAGTTGAGACAGAAGCATAAGACACTCATCTCTATAGCATTTTCATTTCCTTCTCTACTGCTACTTCCAGTGTGGTATTTTTTTTAAAGAACTTCTTCCTTCAAGTTCCATTCTTCATTCTGTCATTTTGTAGATCCAAGGGGGAAAAGGATATTTTGGGATTATTTTATAATAAAACACATGCTTCTTCTTTTTCCCTCTTTTATTTAGAAATAAAACATAATAAGAGAACATGACTCAATCAAATAAATATAAATAACATATCAAGAACAAAAGTATGCTTTGAAAAGACACCATATGGCTCCAACATAGTTATAAATAATTTCATTATAACTTAATTGTATTTTTAAGATAATACTTAACAGAAAGTGAAGGTATTCTTGGTCTTAATGTATCTTTTTTCTTATATCAGTTTTTTCTTAGACAGCTTGTAACTGATTCCTGCATTGTTGATGTTCTATGTATCTGGTTTTATTAACAACTTTATATTCATGATAATATTTACATGCACTTAACAATAATTTGTTGTTTGCACATGTCATAAATCTATTATATTCTCTGTTTATAGCATGGTTTTTAAAAAAGTATCTCAACTTAACACTTTATTAATTAGGAGATGCACTGAAAATGTAATGCAAGTCATATGGATTTAAATCAGTACAGTACCTTTGCCATGGTCTCAGAGAAACTGTTATCTGTCTATTTTTTCAGGATTAAGCCCTAAAGGATTCAGAAACACAGAACTGAATGACACTTGAATGGTGCCTAAAATAACAGCCTGCCCCTGCCATGCAATCGTCAGTCAGAAATTTGCCTTCAGTGCTAAGTTTCAGCATTGGCCCTTCGGCAATTTGTGCTCTTGGTTTGAGCAACCAAAAAAAATTCCATTTTACAATGTAGTGGAGCCCCAAAGCAGCCACTGTTTACTGTTTGTTGGTTTTGTCTTAGCTGTATGAATGGCTTCATGTATCAGTTTTTCCTTTTTTATGAGAAATGGCATTATACCCTAACACGGAGGTGGTTGTTAAGTGCATTGTTACATTTAATGGTTGCTCCTTTGTATAATCTGAAATTATTTTATACACATGCTTATGGCTACAGTTAACTTTCTTGAACAGCTTGCTAATTTAATTGCTCTGCTGTGCACCACAGCACAACTTGTTTTACTTTAAAGAGAAAGTCATGGTGCTGCCGTTGGCACCCTGCCTTGTGTTTTTAGTTTTAAATACGGTAAAGTCTTCTGATATTTATTTTTGCACGTTTGGCAAGATTATTTGATTAGTTTTGGTTTATTACATTGCCTTTCACTAAAACGTTTAGCAAGCAATTCTCTAGAGTATATAAAAAACAAAATAAAAACAACCATTGCATTCAAAATGTATTTTTTAATAATAAGTGCCTTAAACTGCCTAGTAATGCCGGTAACACACACAATAACACATACAGTACATCATTTGGCTGATAACCAGTAATGAACTGACAATAGATCAGTGAGGTCATCAGTGGTACTCTACTAAAACAAAAATAAGTGTTTTTTATTGATAAATTTCACTTTATGTATATTTATTATGCTCTATCTGTAGATTTATTTTTATGAGGGGTCTTTTGCCTTAGGATGGCCAAAATACTTATCAGTCTAGGAAACGTTCATTTGTAGATAACACTGTTGATGTATCCAAACATGACTTTTAACTTGTTTTATAATTTCTTACTTGCAGCTGTCTGATACAAACACCTCACAACATACTCCACTTTATTGGGTTCATAATGATCTGATGATGTATTCAGAAACCAAGTTGACACTTCTATGCAATATAAGAGGGTTATAATAAAGAATGTAAAGTTAACCTTTCCTCAAGAGAGAAAAGGGCACATGCCATCCCCTTCCTTCACATTTTCAAAGAACTCTGAAAACAGACCACGGTTAACAATTGGCCAGATGACACTGTCTTCAGACTATTTACAAAAATGTGCAAGGCACCAGAGAATTCTTCCTAAATGCATGGGGTTGGAACATGGAAATTTGTTGGGCAGTCTTTCTTCACACTTAAAACTGCAAAGAAATGAAGAAAAATTAATAAGCAGTGTAGTTCAAACCCCACTTTAAAATCTTGACATGACAATACTAGTAAAGATTGCATAATTTCAAGGTTACAAGCTATATTGGACTAAATTGTTTGTTCCTATGTTTCTCTTCTGTCAAACGTTCACATGTTATTTAACATACCATAAGATAACATTGTCACAACATAACATTCTTATGTATGCTTAATCCAGTTCAAGGAAAAAGAGTTTCAGAACCCTTCCCAGCGACACTGGTATCCAGCTCTGGAAAAGATGTCATTTCATCGCAGGGCCCACTCAAAAATACACCCATACTCACACAAAAAGTTTAAACAAATTTGAGCCAAACAGATACATAGATAATACTGAAAGAGGTGTTCTATGCTGTTGATGTTTTAATGTGCCAGACATTACTTCTTATTAAAATATGTGAATTAGACATTTCTAGTATTTGCAGTTTATAATGTGTTCACTGTTTTAGAATAAGTCAACATGGATGCCAATATATAATGTAGATTGTATTAACTCAATAATAACTCAGTATGTTTTGTAATAAGGTGAAAGAAATGTTAAATTTGTGCATCACTAAATCACATTGAACCAGTAAGCTTTTGCTGTTTCACCTCATAAATAACACTCTATAACACTGTATAAAAAAATTAGGGTTGCCCTGCTTTTGAGCCAAATGTTTAATCTGTCCATTTCCAGGACTCACATTTTGGTATACATTGTTCTGAAACCTAATCAACCACATCAAAATTATACCAAATAAATTTAGCCAAAAGATAATAGTATATTGTGATTATAATGTACTCAAACAAAAAACAAATACTCACAACAGACAAAGAAGTTTGTTACGTGACATTGGCAACATTAAATTTATTACAGTCAACCAATCAAGAAATGTTTTCTTTACTCTGAAACTTGAAACTTAAGTGGTAGCTTTCGCCTTGCTCACTTGAGCTCAGGGAGTGCAAAGTAAAAAAAAATAAAAGAAGAAAATTAAAAGGAAAAAGCTTTGAGGACGAAAATGTTAGATTATCTTCTACACATTAAATATTATGCTTTCAATTTAATATGGTACATAAAATGCATTACTTTGCTGTATCATGTATACTTCACTTCAAAAGTAACCTGGACAGCTCAGTAAATATAATAAATGCATAACATTGTTCCTTTAGATCTTGAATGTATTGTGTTGTAGGAGAGCCTTTTAAAGATGATATCTAAGACCATACAAAAAGCAATTTGTTTCTTAGTAGCGAGCAACATGGCCTAATTACAAAGCATTTCCATCCTCAAAAAGATTGTTTAACTTTCCTAGACTCTCTTTGGGTTTCAAAATGTGTGCATTTTTCCAAACTAAATTTATGTTTTAAAAACTTTACCTTTGACTTTGTTACATACTTTATCACACCCCATGGCATGAATACACTGAGCCTAGTGTACAAAAAAAAACTTTCAGAGGAAGCATTTGTGATGATTACAGATTTTTCCCAGTCACCTACACTATAAATTTCAAGTTGGCTGCAATTCTTTTAACATTCGGCTCTCAAAGTGGACATTGATAGCGGCAGGTTTGAATACTGCATGTAAATGACTGCATGCAGAAGATGTTAGTAAACTCATATTCATTCATCTGTCTCAAAACTGACTTTAGATTATATATAAATCAAATATCTTAATCATTTTACTTATATTTAATATTAACTAGTTTTGAGATTAAACTGTACCAGTATCAACATTTCTATTATTATTGAATAATTCAGTCATCATAAGATTTTACACGTATAGTGTTACATGGTTGCATTTTATTTTATTAAAGCAGATGTTTATTTTTATTTGGCATTTGCATCCTTCTTATGACTTACCTTTTTCTTTAAGTACAACCTGAGTTAACTGTATAATGATGAAAAAGATGTACAAACGATGACAAAACTATAGCATTTAACGTTTGATGTTTTGGACTAAATGTACTATGAAATCAAGCAGAGACACAGAGTAAACAAGAAAGACATTATTTTAGCAATGCAAAGCCAGAAATACTCGCTGTAAAAGCTAGCAGTTGGTAAAATAATGGGGTGCTAATTCTGAAAACATACAGGGCCTTTCCTCAAAGGCAACAGAATTTGTAGGAAATCAACCCTCTCCTGGAATGCCTGGCTGACCCAAGCAAATGAAAATAATCAAAAGTAATTAGAAGTGTGCTGGACTACTCCTTGGAGATCTGTGCAGGAGAATAAACATGCCTTAGTGCGCAGAACCGCTGCAAAGGCCCATGTCTGAGCTGTTAGGTGCCCTGACCTTGTCCACATAAAGATGTGATTTATGAAGTGCAGGGCACAGCAGCAGGGCTTCTGTCTTCTCCAGGAGAACCAAATTACTGAGGTGGAGATTAACACGCTTTCACTCGGGCCTGTTTCCAGACCAAGGAAATTTTTTATTTACATTTTCCCCTTTCATTTCCTCCCCTCTCTTTTAATGGTAATTGGCCCAGAGAAAGCTCCCCAAAGTCAGAGCTTTGGAAGTAAGGCCAGTGTGCACCCCAGCAAGCTCAACATCACAAACCCATTTCCTTTATAGGTTACAAATGGATTGTCTCATCTCTGTGATATCAATGGCAGCAAGTCGATAGAAAGATTTGACAGGGATTCCAGTTGTTATGCACAAACCAAATGAAATCTAACATGAGGCGAATACAAATAAAACTTCTGCTTCTGCATTAAGATACATAATGTAAATCAACAACTTTATACAAAATATGTGAAGCTGCTATCAATATATACTCCATATTCAACAAACTATTTTATTACTGAAAATATCTATTTTTAAAAAGCACAATAATAAATTATGATAGATAGATAGATAGATAGATACTTTTTTTAAAAAATTGTCTGATAATGAAAACTTCAACACAAAGATAAAACTAAGTGCTAAAAGCATTATGAGCATAATTCATTTTCAAGAATTGACTTTTTCTGTAGTAATCCAAAGAACTACATGAAATGGACACTCTATAAAAGTTTATATTTACTGTAGTTTACTTTGCATCTTAAACATAAATGTAATGATTTTGCAGAAATTGTACCCAGGAAGACCGAGTAGATATTAGAAATGAACAGGAAGATGTTTCTAAAACAGCTAAATGACATCAAAATGTTTTGTTGTGATTACATGTCTCTTCTGAAAAATATTTCAGCTGTTTGTTGGACCAGCCATAGGAGTCCAAGTTAAAATAGACACTGAAAGTTTTCATGTGGATACAGCTAAAGCCCTTTTATTTTCCAAAATGATGTGCTGGAATGCACTTTGTCCTTAGGGTTTCCATTTGCAAACCCCTACTGTACATTTTTGCTTCTTGTTCTACTTCAGGGACAAAGTGAAGCTTAAGTCTTAAGAAAGTCATCAGGTTCAGTCTACTGGGAATATCGCACAAGCTTGCAAACTAGTTTCTTAATGCATTAAATAATAAAATGAATTATTGTAAATAAACTAGACTTTTGGTTTAAGCTTCTTAACTGTATTTTTGACTCCTATGTATTGTCAATGCTGTAACATCCACGACATTTTATTAAAACACAATGAAGCCGCAGAGTGGAATGTTATGTTACCCAGCCTTAGCTAAAAACACTGCAGAACAACATCAAATTAAGGTTGCCAGTTTCAGTTACACAAAGTGAAGGTCACATAAAACTGAATGTATTCTACGGCTTATATGTTGCCAACAAGAGTGCAATTGCTACGCATTTTAAATTTAGTAAAAAAAAAAAAAAACATATCTTTTACCAGGCATTTAGTTTGAATGTTTTTCATTTTTTTATACTTTAGCATATTCTTTTTATTTCCATTTATTTCAAATTATATATTCAGTTAGCAAATAAAATAAATATCTATTGTTTGTTTGTTTTTGATTTTCCTTTAAAAAAGTTACAATCACTTTGAACAAAACCACTAAAAATAACACTTCCATTTTACTTTGTATATATTTCCCGTTACAGGCAAATACATTGGAACACTTTTTTGCAAAAGTTACTTGCCACAATTTGATGATTGGTCAGATTTTAATAATGATTTGATGCTGCATTGTTTTAAGCCAGAAAGATGGGTTACCTAGATTATAACATTCTGATCAGATACAAAGGAAGTCATTTTACCCATCATTGCCAGTGCACCCTGTAAACGAAGATGGATCTCGTTAAAAACGTGGTTTCCAGCAGGCTATAAAATAACGTGTCATTATTTATAGGGGCAGAAACATATGCCATATTTTCAAAATGGTTGTAGGTGCTGTTGATCATGAAAAGTTTGACTTTTTCATTTGCAAACAAAAATAATAAATGATCATTTCCTCTGTAAAGTTATTAATTATTTATATATGGTCGATTTATTTCTGTTAAGTCTATGTGCGTGTTGTATATTTTTGCTGCTATAAAAAGCCATGACTGAATGTCGCTTCATGTATGCGCGGGCTTGCTTTCCTGTGACATGAATACTTTCATAAAAAGAATGTAAATGAATTCCAAAACATTAGCTTTAATAGCCGTCCCAAATGAAAAACTTTCTTTTTCTTTCTTTCATATGTTACACTTTATTAAACCAATATAAATATAATTCTGCTATTTATTTCAACATAAAAATCATTCAATGTATAATTTAAATTGACAAAATTTACATGATTAATGAAACAGCATTTTAAATTTCCATTAAAACTTAAAATAATGTAAACTTTACTTATCTACAGCGTTTTGCACTATATGTATATATGTATTTTATTCTCGGTCAATTGATTCTCGTTAAATTAATAACACTACAAAATGTTCTCGATGATTAAAAAGAACGGTAAATGAAGTGCGCAGCTATACAAAAAAAGGCAGCACCCAACGCCATCTACTGTCGCATACGGGAATAACACTGGCGTTTGCTTGCTCGGAACTTTTCTATCAGTAAACCCCAATTTATCCAGTGCCCGGTACTGATACTAAAAGACCCTTTGTTTACTCAACGATGTTTCCTCCTGTTCAAAAAGGACTGTGCTGTAGGGGAAAAGACCCTATCAGAATCCTCGATCAAGCCCTTGTGGCTTAGCAATCAGTTTCCCAGATTACTTGTATTTAATACACAATGCATCATAAAACAAATCCCTCATCCTGACAGGAAGAAAATAGAACAGCTCATAGCTCCAGCTTTCCCAATTTATGGCTAAATTAAAAAGGGTTCCAACAATGGACAAGTTGAGGAAGGGCAGGAAATCGATGACCAACAAACCGGGAGCTCTTTAAGGTTCTCAAGAAACGAGGTCTATGGGAATCTTTGGCTGAGTTTAGAGTTATTTACAAAAGAATTTTCCTGTTCTACCTTCCATTGCTAGGCGATTTTCTTAAAACAATAGTCATTATCTGAAATAGAAGTTCAATGTCATAGATAACGCGTACCGCCGAGACAAATTAATCATCATCTTGTGGCGGACTCTTAAAAATACGAGTGTGAGAAATGCACTCTAGCATTTAATAAACTGAGGGGCCGGATTTTAAAAGCATCATTAAGAAAACTGAACATTGAAGCATAATTGTAGAAATGATTGACACAAATTAACCAATTCGTTCAACAAAAACGCAGAATTTTGTTTTTGACCAATTGTGAAAGATCTGCCTGTATAGTGCCACGCATTTCAAAGAGCCATCATACTCGTTTGCGTAGTGCCTTAGCATTTCTAGTAGTTTTCTTGAGCTACTGTACGTCACTAATCTGAGAATCATATATACTCTTATTTACGTTATATGGATGTAATTACTAATATAATACTGTACTATTCCTAAGATGCACATATAAACTAAATTTCAATATGCACGTGAAAATAATTAAAGACTGATGATTAAAGGATGTATTATTATTTCTATATATCTATATCCATTTATTAGGATAGATAGATAGATAGATAGATAATTCCTGAGTTGTCAGTCAATTTTTGAAAATTTTAAAAGACTTTAATTAGTCTTACTTAATGGTCCCTTTGGAGATATCTTTGTTTAATAAATTTGTTGAGATGAAAACAACACAAGCAATGATTTCTATTGAATATGAAAACACCTTGTACATTTTAGATATTATTTCAGGTGCTGTACATCCATAACTTATCAGTTTAGACTACATATTAAAGTGTACAGTGTTAAATTATATATGATTATAATAAACTGACGCAAATACAAACCATTAACTTAAAATTAATTTTAACATTTACTGCCTAACATGGCAGCAAAGGTAAGGTTGGAGATATTAACTATGCTTATTTTTCTAATACATACAATTAATCATTTTTCAAAATGTGTGTTACCAGACATTACGCTCAGTATTTAAAGTGTATGAATATAACTCACGATAAAATCTGAAATCTTTGTACCGCAAATAAACTCATATATGCAACAACAAGTATTCTATAGTTTCTGAATAATTACACTGCAAAAGCAAGCAGTTTATTGCAGAGATTTACATATACTGTAATGTCGACTATTAAATTTCATACTTTGGTTCAGAGAAAATTTGACAATTTTGCGTTTACTTTTTAAAACTCTGAAATAAGAAAGATTATGGTACGCAATGCCAAAGGTTAATGTATATGACTGGCACGTCATAGCACGCCATATAATCTCTTTTATTAATTTAATTCATAATTATATCAATTCTTAGATTTAGAATTCAGGCTTTTAAGATGATAGTGTTATCTGACTAACGCTCATTTTATTTACATAGTATGCTTTTAACAGGAACAGGTGTTGATGGAAAATGACAATCAACACATATGGCAATCAGGATAAATATTTTGTGTTTCATATTAAATATGGAATATTGAATCTTTGATAAAATGACTTATTTCTCACTTTGATACGGGGCTACTATGCATGAGAAAAACCGCACATTGCAATACTGTTTTTGAAATACATAATAAGGAAAACTTCCTTCCTGTTGCTAAGTCATAACAATTGCATTGTTAATTGTAACATTTTCCTCCAGTAAGGAATATGTCATTCGAATTTTGGAACGGCTACCACTAACAAATAGCCCGCACTACCAAACCCCCGCCCCCCACCACCCCCGAAAAAAAGTAAAAAGGAAAATCAAACAGCTGCTCAAGATGAGCGCTGCCCCCACCACCATCGTTCAACACCCCTTCTTCCACCAAGTGCAAAAAAACACAAACACACTCAAGAAAAACGACGTTTTGGGGGCTGGTGCATTTGTAATCAGTCCAATAGAACCCTCTCCCGACCTTTTACTGACCTCTCCTATCCAAGGAGGCTGCTGTCACTTTAAAAATTTACTGAGAGGAGCCTCCGTGCAACTTCCGATCGCGGACAGCAGATAGCCCTGGCTGCGTCTCTCTCTGTACGGATGGGCGAGCAGATCGTCTTTAAAGAGACAGTCCGTGAAAGAGAAACACACACACAAACACACCCACACCCACAGCTCGCACTGTTGGGACTTGGAGAGCAAGGTGGGCGACTGGCGGCCACTTTATCCACTAGTAGAAGTTATTTTGGGGAAGAAAAAAAAACTTTAAAAAGAGAAGAACGATTTACCTCACATCAAGTGATTTTTAGATCAGCATAAAAGCACCGGATGGATGGTAGAATATTTGATAAAGTTATCATGTAAGGCGGTTAGCGATTTCACCATATTGACAGCCTCTTGATAATAAAAGAAAGTGTACGTGTGTGACTAAGAGGGAGAGAGAAGGAAGAAGAAGAAAAAAAGATCCAGGAGTTCTTTGTATTTTCAACCGACGACGCCGCCTCACTTGAGATAACTGTCTTCTGGAAAGCGGAGTTTTGATTTTCTTTCTAACAACAACAAAAAATACCATAGACTGGACGCTTAAGATAAGGCGCGCTGCTGCACAAAGTTCTTGATGTCGAACACTTTTTGACTGAGCGAAGAAGTCACTGGAGCTTCTCCTTGTGGAAGTTTATTTATTTATTTTTTTCCAAAGCAGTTTGACGCGGGCCCTCACGGTGCTCGGTGGTCCAGGTAAGCGACTGTCAACGGTCACTCGCGCGCCGCTCCAGCCTCTCCCACGCAGGCGCGCTCTGTTCACGTTTGCTGCACTGCCGACCGCTGCTCGCTCGTTTTAGTTCACATATTTCTGCTGTGCACCTTTCACTTCGCCGATGTTTTAAAGTTGTACTTAATATTCAAAATGAATAGTTCATAGTTATGGAGACTAGTATAAGGTAACGTGCATTTTTCTGGTTGCTGTCTGTAAGGAATTAAGTTGTACAATAATAAAGGTGGTGAAATAGTAAAACAGCTTCGCATGTGGAATATGGCTAAACGGAGGGTTATAAATTCATTGATTCATTTGCTACTTTGTTAAACGAGTCCGTTCCTTTTTTGTACGAAACGTTCGCATGTGACCAAGGCGTGAAAACTTTCAATTCCAAGGTCAATGTCTTGGTTTACACTTCTATTGAAAACCTCCATACGGCTTCACTCAGGTGTGTTCTACAAAGTTTTTATTTCAATATATTTTTTGGATTTATTTGCAAGGATACCGAACATCATTTCGTGGCATTTTCAATGTGGAAAGAGTTTAGGAATATTAGCCCGAGTTTGTGGGGAAGAAGGCCATTTTGTTAAAACTCACGTTTATTTTCTCTGTTGTCATTTGGGTTTTCATCACAATGCTACCTATTCCTTGTACACCTACCTTTTTTATTAAAGTTTGTTATTGTTATTATTACGGAAGAGTTGAGCCTGCGAGGAAAAATACTTATTTTCGATTTGATTTACACATCAAGATCTGAAATATAAACATGTACATCGGTATGTCATTTTGTAATATATTGGGAGAGGGCTGTTGGACTCTCATGTTTTATAATAATTTTAAGTTACGTTTTGCAGATGTGTTGCGTAGTATCTTCCCAGTCAATTTAGAAAACTAATCATTCTTAATCCATTGATCCTTCGAACATGTTTGATTTTCAGCTAACAATGATAATTTGTTTTACGCACAAACAAACAAATGCACGCATAAAATAAGGAAAAAGACTTTAGAGAAATTAAGACGTCCCGTGTAGCATGCGGGATCTTGGTAATTAGTGGCACAGCGGACAGAGTGATTTTCGCCATGGTAAGAATCCATATACATGATCGACCTCACTTGCCCCCTAAAACCAAGTAGTAAGTGCATGCAGTTTGTTGCGAGTTAATGGTCTGAAACCGCTCATAGAAGATTACCAGATCTGTACTTGATACAATACTTTAGGGTCAGGTAAACATGGACGAGACTTTTAACCTTTGTAGTAGGACAGATAAAGCAGTTTTCCTTGGCTTTACTACCAACACAGGATAAAAACATTTACGTTTATTAAACTGCCCATAAAAGATAAGAGCACAGTCGGTTGTTTAATCACTGAGGTGTAAAATCCTTTAAGAATTCTTATCTAAAACAATTATACTATTTTTCAAGTACCTGTGGCTCTAACTGAATTATACGCGTTTTTAAGCTTTTTTTTGAAGAAGTTTTTTGCATTGCTGCAATCATTTATTATGGATGATAAATAGCAAAAGAAAATATAAATTTAGGAGGACAGTTATACATTTGAGCACAAATCTTGCACAATGTATCATGTTAATGAAGAGAGGTTTCAGTACAAAGAATTTCTGTGTGTCGATGTGAGGCAGGGGTTTGTATCAAATGTATGTGTACCATAACTATTCTACGTTTTGGTACTGGATGTGAATATTTTAGCAAACAAGCCAGTCATAACTCTATTGACTTTTCTGAAGAATATTTGTATTTAAATATTCATGATCTGAATTGATATGGCATTATCAATTCCACACATGAATTTTCATAACAGTTGCTTAACACAATATTCACTGTGTTCATACAATTTACTTTCTTTAATGACATACTGTCTATATGTTGTAATAATAAGGTGGCTTTCGTTTCAGAGGTTTTTGTTATGTGGATCAAACAAGTAGGAAAATAAAGATTTTTTTTTCTGTTCAAATAGGATGTATGATCCTTGAGACACTGCTTCACCACTACACATGTGTATTATATATTATACGCATATATATTATATTGTATTATTATTTTAGTTAGCCTGGGAGGTCTCAAAAGAAGACTAATTAAGAATCTTTGTTTAGGGCAAGCTATGTGGGAGGTATATAATTTATCTTTGACTTTCACTGTAGTGAAGCATATACTGATTAGATCTGTAATTTTGTTTTCTTCCAGATCTTGGATGAGTTTGGCAATGTGAAGTTCTGCATAGATGGTAGTCAGCCAGACATAGGAAGCTGGCTCAAATACGTCCAGTTTGCCCAATGCTACGACCAGCACAATCTTGTTGCATGCCAGATAAATGATCAGGTATGTTGTGAACACTTGCATGACTTTCTTTAAATCCTTTAAATTGGCACTGAAGCCTGAAGAAGCATTTTACTGCAGCATGCTGTCAGCCCCTATGCCCTGTTTTCAGTTCTTTTAAAAGGAAGGGTTCAGACGTTAAGCTGATCAAGATTACATCTCTCTCTTTCAATGCAGTTAAAGTCCTTGTTCACATTTATTTTCAAACTTAAATTTTTGAACAAAATGAAAAAACATTGCTTCTAAGTATTCAGAAATATTCTTTTGCCCCTTATTAGTTATTATGTGGGGTTTGTAATAATTGTCAGTAATGTGCAGGTTTCATTTTATTCTCTTTTTTAAAATAAGTCTTTAACTTAAATTATATAGTGCAGTTAAATCCTAAATCTTAAGGAAAGTATTTAATCTAGTTTAATAATTATGCTGATCTTCAATAAATGTTTCATTTTTTGCATCTTGTTTCAAAATCCTTTCAAGTGAAATACATGAATCGAATATTGAGAGTTAAAGAACTGTACCTGTAAAAACAATAAACATATTTTTTGCTTTGGAATTTTTTATATTTTAATAGTGAAGTATTTTTTAGAATGCAGAAAGATAGAAAAGGAACTGTATAAGTTATTAAACAGCTAAGTGAACACTGAGTAGTATTTTGTTCAATTTAAATTATGTAGCCACATAATTGTAAAATGTTTCATTGTGACTGTTCTCTTCTTTTGATGGGCAAATACCTTTTTTTTTTCTTTCATTTTGGAAATTATTTTCTTCCATTTTTTCAGATGAACTTTTGGACATGGACATGACTGACAAAATGAATTTTTAACCGCTGCATAGATTAAATACATTTCTTTAAATTCACATAATCACTAATCTAGGGTTAAATAGTTATAAACAAGTACCAAAATGCTGAAATACAAAACATTAAAATTCAATTTACATATGAATTAGTTTACTTTAACACAAACTGTGAATATAAGATTTACTGTGTAAAATAAAATTAAAGCATTTAAGTTTTTCTAGTTATGATTTGATTTTATTTTTTCAATGAAAGTTTAAAAAAATAATTTTATAAAGTATCTTTATAGACTTTAACTGACAAAGTATCATTTATTCAAATCAATATATCTATATTTTTCAAATGTATGTTATAATTACTGTTAATCCATAAGATGTATTCTATACAAAAATGGCATATATACTTTATTTGAATTATTTTGAATTTAAGTGTCCCATCAACATAAAATCTTCATAATTACAATTCAAAACAGTTTTTAAGTAAGACTCTCTTTATTTTTTGGCAATAATTTATAATGATAAAGTGTTTGTTATAGAAGCTGACTAAAACATTTTGTAAGAAATATATAGCCTTAACAGAGTACATTTTTTTAGAATTACCAAAATACTTTACAAATTAAATTAAATTAGGCTGTATTTCCATTTAGATGACTGATTTCAGGTAGTGTTCAGTTGTTATCACATTCATTTTTTTAAGATAACTGTATGTTGAGGGAATGTGTTTTATGTGATTACCTTATTAGTAGTTGTGTGCTGTGCCGGACTTAATAGCTATGTAATTAGAATCTTGGAGCACATTGTAAGCTTAGTATAATAATTTTGTACATGCAGCTTTGCTTTTCATTTGCTGTAAAATAATCCCTTCCTTAGCATTATTTTGAAAGACAGCCTTGGCAGGTTAAACAAGGGTGAGTCTAATTGTTAAAGACGAGCATGGGGCAGTTGTGATATGAGAAAGCTGAGTTAAACATTGGGATGTGAAAAGCCAGGCTCAAGAGGTCTCCAGTTCTGCTGTTTTTACTCTTTTCAGTGTTAATGAATTCCTGCCAAAGTGTGACTAAGACCTACTCATCACCTAATGAACGGCCTCTTTTGTGTAAGGTGTTACATGCCACTAGGAATGGATTAAAAAAAAATTTGATCGGTATAGATTGTTTCCTGCTAATTAAAAAGGCTCACCTGTAAAGTTATAACAAATAATCTCACTATTAACAAAAATGATTCCTGATTGCAATACTTTTTAGCAGGTTGGATGTTACAAAAACCTCAACAAATATAAATGGCTTATTTAAGTAAGGCCAAAGTATACCCTAATACTTGTGTCAAGCAAGTGCAATGAGCAAAAAAAAGCAGAAATCTAAATGTAACATTTTGACTGTGTAGTTAAGTGAATGTTCAAAATATATCCATTAAACATAAATCTATTCAAAATAGTCACATAACCATACATAATGTATTTCCTTCAACCTGACTATAACATTTTGGTTACTACGGTACTTTAGGATGAGTGTCAGAAGAAATGTGACTCTTGTTTAATCTTTCAGAGGCAACATTTTTAGCTTCAAAACTAATCTAGAACCTTATTTACAAACTTGAATTAATGTTATCCTAATTGCTGTCAACATACTGTGATATGTTCCTGTAAAGCAAACATTTGTTCTCTTTTTAAGTAATGTTTTAATTTCCTATCAGGCACCATTTGGACTGATTGCTTGGTAAAACTGTCATTTTTTTTTTCAAAACAGTATAGCTGTGAATATGAGGGAAAGATATTTATACTCAACACTGATCTTATGATCAGTCCTGTGTGCTGATTCAGATTATTTTGAAAACAATTAAATTAAACGTAAGACAAATCCAAGAATAGCCAGCTTACTTTTCCAAAACTATGAATCGGTTGCACAATATAGATTAAAAAAATTTGCAGTGTAAAAATCAATATGCTGCACAACCCCAGATGGTTCTTCGAGTTCTGTGTGTTGAGTGAGACCTCTTCACCTTGAGAAAGGTTGTGGTTAGGAAGATTAAAACATGAGGGTTTCTCTCTATTATTTGAATTAACACAACTTCCTGCTGAAGTTCAAGGTTCATTCCATTACTCAGAAATCACCATTATCACCATAGCCGGGGTGTATTCTGCTAATCCTAAACTCAGCAATCCGTCAAAAGGATGTCATTGTCCTCGGGTGGCTTCATTGTATAACAGATTGCAGGTGTGAGAACTCACTTGAGCCTCAGTTCTAGGGGCCAGTTAAGCTGTCATTTACTTCAAGTCTTTTTCTCTACAGTATTAATATTACACATTCATTATCAAAGAAAAGACAGCAAGGAGAAACACAAAAGGCAGTGATTGCCAATAAACAACAAACAGACACCTGAATGAGGCATAGGTGAACCTAACAAAGCAAGGGTTTCTTCTTTCTTAGTTCGTCAGTTGAGTGTCATCTAATTCTAAGCAGTTAATTGCAGGTGCTTTGATAAGTATGAACTCAAAACTAATGAATAAAAATGCTTTGTAAAAGCCACATGATCCTTCTGATTTCTTTCACACTGGTGTTCATTATGTTACCTTTTTGTCAAGATCTAGCCATTTTCCATCTATTATCACAAATGCAAAAACACCGTAATTTGTTTCATAGTGCCAGTTTTCTGACACCAAGGCAGCTCTCTATCAGTATTCATTCTTTTTTAAAAAAAGTTAAATGTTACTTTGCAGAATTCATAAGATATTTTAGTCAGCAGTAAATGTGTCATCATTTTCTTCTCAAAGAAAGTGAACCCCATTTTTTGTATCCTGAATTTTTTCTAAAAAAATAAATATCAGTTTAATTCCATAGCTGTAAAAAATGCAGGACCTGGTTTTGTCCTGTGTTATGGTAAAGCAGAGCATTAATTGACTGTTTTGAATTGTAACTATTTTCAAGCTTATGGTCTCTTTAACCTTTCTGTTTCCGAGAATCCACAGTCAAATTCTAATATGTCACAATCTGAATGTCAACTTAGTGCTTAGAACGGAAGTTAATAAGTTAAACTTTCAAGAGCTGCCAAAACCAGTGTACTTAAAATGTTTTGGGAAAATGCATTATGTTGTAAAAAAAAAAAAATAGGCACAAACATAAGTCTCTAAATGCCTTACACTTGCACATGTGCACCTTTTGACTAAGCAACTCTCCTGGTCCAAAAAGAAACTAACATGTTAGATTGCACAGGTGCTGGAAGACAGGGTGCATTAAAAATTTTAATATAAAGTATACTTTCCTTTTGAATTCCTTTTACTACCTTGTCATTCTTCTCTTGTATAAAAATTGTAGCTAAATAATAAGTGGATTTAAGAATTCTTATCCTTACACACATTTAGTGTAGAATGCAAGTGCTAATCTTCAGCTGTGCTTTAAGCACTATTTTATAGTCTTTTTTTCCTGTGTAGACAAAACACATCTGATTAAAGTTCCACAGGCTTGTCTTCATTTAAAGGAGCCAAGACCTACATACTATGTACTGATAGTTATAAAACATTTACGTTTCTAGAAATGAAATGTGGCCTTTGACGTATGTAATGGGAAACCAAAGGTATTGCTGTGTTAGTGCAAATATAATATAATATACTTACCATGAACCATATAATATATGCATTTCACAGTGTTTGTTAGAAATGATTTTTTACAACTGATTCAATGAATCATTCTTTTTAGTTTAGCATTGTTTCAAATATTCACTGTTTTTAAACCCTTCAATTTGTCTTTTGTTAAAGAATGCATGAAAAGTGTACTATTTTAAAAATAAGCAGTTTGTTATAGGTATAGTGTTTCTTTTTAAATACTTTTTATGTTATCCTTTTTTTTTTCTTTTTGCACTGTTATGAAATATGAGTGTAATTGATAAAAGCAAAGTTATAAGTAAAATGTTTTCACTTAGTACAAAAATAGTATGTGAACTCTTAGCTAAATCAGTTTTTGGTTAAATGTAGTTTACCAATTATGATGATGTGAATGATATTTGGCAGAAAGTATTTGATGGCACACATGTTTTAATGACTGCTGTCTTCTGTTTAGAAACAGATTTGAACATATTTATAATGGTTTACTGGGGAACCTGTCAGTTTTACAAATGTGATTTATTATTTTATTATTTTTTGCCTTCATTCAGTCCCCTTTTCTTTGTTCTTTAAGTATCAGACTGACACATTAACTGCAGGGAGAATAAGAATAGGTCATTTTTTTAAACTATGTTAACTAAACTATGTACTTCATTACTACATTAACATTGAGCAATGTAGTTGGTTCTGTCCATTTCATTTCAATGAAATGTTAAGAATCAGTCTAATAAATTTCTTGGCAGGATGTAGAGCTTTCAGTAGCCAAACTAACTACTGCTAAGAATATTCAGGCAAAGAACATATGAAGTACAAGAAGGCTGTAATTAAAATATGGTTATTTTGCTGGTGTTGAGTCTGGATGCCATCTACTGGTGTTGTTTAAAATTTCAGGCTTGTTAATCATGTGCTGATATTTAGTTTTTCGAAGCTTAGTGCCTGCATAAAAAGTTAAACAAATATTTTATTGTTGGTTTAAAATGCAATATAAGTAATATTTTACCAAGTTTTGATACATTTTATTTGATTTATTTTTAAAATTGCAGATATTTTACAAAGCCACACGGGATATTAAACCAGGAGAAGAGCTATTGTTGTTCATGAAGGGTGAAGATTATTCATATGAAGCAATGGCTCCAGACATACATGGTTAGTTTGTTCTTTATTACTTTAATTACATAGGTCAAAGGATATGTATCTTCAGTGTGGTGCTTCTGTGCCATTTGTTATTTGAAGTGTGGACACCTCCATTGAAAACAGCCCCCCGAAACATATATTACTTTAGCAATATATATATATATATATATATATATATATATATATATATATATATATATATATATATATATATACAGTATATATATACAGTATATATATATATATGTGTGTGTGTATGTATGTATGTATGTGTGTGTTTGTCTCAAACATGCCATTTGACATACACATTTTTAAATTTTGCATACACTCACCTGAAATACATGTATGTCATATCCACATGTAAAACACAAATTCAAACTATTATTTTTTTATTACCTAATTTCACGACGTAGTGTGTCTGTGTAATTTTTTTCCATTCACTCGTCTGAAAGATTATTCCAATTTTATCTGCAGAGGAGCGTCAGTATCGTTGTGAGGAATGTGACCAGCTTTGTGAATCTAAAACTGAGTTGCAAGATCACCAGAAATACCATTGTAACATGCCACATTCTGCTTTCTCCATTGTGGACAAGGATATGCAGAGAAAACTGAGAGACAGTGAAAATGACATAGTTGAATGCCATGACTTGAATGATCACCAAGAGTGCAAGGAATGCGACCAAGTATTTCCAGATCCTCAGAGGTGGGCAAATAATTTTTTAAATGAGTAGATTGATTTATTGTAGACAACTGTTATGTGTTCAAATAGACAGGACAAGTTTGTTGGGATTCAGTCTTTATTCTAAATCTAAATGTTGATCTTTATTGGTAGGCTTCTGAATGCAATGGTACATTTTAGAAGTCTTTGTGGTACCTTATTAAAACTAAGACTAACGGCCTTAATGAAGAAACGTTCAATAAGAAGGAGTCAGAGACCTAGATTTGTTTTTTATCACTCACTTTATTTAGAGTAATTGCTTTTGAGTTTTAATTGTTTAAATTTTGTATGGGTTACTTCTCTTTTATGCTACCTCTTTAGTTCTTCTTGCTTTTTTATCCAAAAATACATGCAAGTACAGACATAAATAACAAGTTTAAACTTTTAATGAAATGAAATAAAATTAATTAACATGAGGAAATGTTTCAATCAAACAGGAGTGAAATGTTTGCAAATAAGATGTAGATAATGAAATTAGGTTTTCAGCTTAAGGCGACATTAAAGAAAGGAATTCATTGGACTGATAAAGTGTATGAATTTGGAAAAACTGTTTTGTATATGAACATTTTCTGTTAGTTGTTACAAGTTGACTGTTAATTACAAAAATGGTATACAAATCATTGTAACTCTATTTACTGTAGACATATTGTTCAACTGTGTTTAAAATATGTGTCTACTTTTCAAAATTTTACTTTTCATTTAATCTTTATTGTTAGTAATGTTTCATTTTCTGTACTATCAGACTTTCTATGATAAGGCAGAACATATTTTCAATGATACTTTCTATGTAAGTGGAGAATTAAAGTACAAATATATAAAAAAGTATATAATAATGAGAATGTGTTTGTTTCACACAGCTTGGAAAGGCACATTTTGACTCATTCAGAGGAACGTGAATACAAGTGTGACCAATGTCCCAAAGCATTTAATTGGAAATCAAACTTAATACGTCATCAAATGTCACATGATAGTGGGAAACATTATGAATGTGAAAACTGTTCAAAGGTACAGTGAAGACTTTAGCTGAACTGCTTTTTTTCTAGTTTTACGTATTCTGTTGACTGATAAAATATACAGTATGTGATAATATTTATATGGGTTTTGTTAGTCATTTTCCTATGTCTTCTGTGTAATATTAATAATATTATAAAAATAGTTAAATAGAGTAAAACTGTTAATATACGTTAACCATTACTGATGTCATTCAAAAGATGTTGTCCGTATGTTGTATGTATACAATAATCACAGACTGTTGCAAAAATGTATAAACATATTCAAGTGTTTATTTGAAACTGTTTTGTGACTTTTTTGCTACGTAGATAAAGTGCAGCGCTAGTAGATGTCTTAGTAGTAGTATCTTTTGTCAAGTGTTATTGCTTAAAAATTGTCTCATGATTAGAATTGTGTTTACATAAATTTGAAGTTTGATTTAAATATTATTTTTTTTCAGTTAGCAAAAGAGCTGAAGCTATTGAGCGTCAGTTTTCTTTATTTGGTTCCTTATTTCTCAGCAGGTGTTTACGGACCCCAGTAACCTTCAGAGACACATACGCTCCCAGCATGTGGGTGCTCGTGCTCATGCTTGTCCAGACTGTGGAAAGACCTTTGCCACCTCTTCTGGACTAAAGCAACACAAACATATACACAGTAGTGTCAAACCCTTCATATGTAAGTCTTCTTACTTTTCTTAGTCTTTTAATAAAACAAATCAGATTGTCATTGTGTGTAGTGCTCATAAATGATGGAAGACTACAGCAATGATTTCATGTGAAGATAAAAGACTCATTGTAAACTGACTTAATTGCCCTACTGGTTGAATAACGTGTAATTTTTTGTGTGTGAATTGATTTAAAGTAATACTTCCTTATTTTACAGTTTTACACTTTATAAAGATAGGCATCATATTTAAAGCAGACTTAATTATCATTATAGTCATTCTGTTGCAATATTATAATCATACATTATGAAAATGTATAATTATTTGATATAAGTAATTAGGATACCGCTTGAAAACATAATTAAGGGTGAAATAATTTTTACAATGTGGTGGGCTGGTGCCCTGCCTTGCGCCCTGTTTTGGCTGGGACTGGCTCCAGCAGACCCCCGTGACCCTGTAGTTAGAATATAGCGGGTTGGATAATGGATGGATGGAGGGAAATTTTTACAAACAAAAAATAATTTAAATCATCTGTAATGAACCTACATGTAGCTGCCCATTTCTTGAATGTAAACATGCCTAAAAAATGATTAACAAAAATGAATCAATCTGATGTGATAATATAATAATATGACAAATAATTAATAAGTGAACCTGATTAATTTAATTTGCTTTCTGATGTGATAATCCCAAAGGAAGTGTTTACTTTTTCATTGTTGTATAAATCCATGTTATGTACTATAATGTTTTGGATCTGTTAAATTTAGCAGTCCCAAATACAGAATATTAGAGTGCCGTTTTAGAACTTTTGGAACTGATTGTGTATCTCATTTGAGAGAAAAAAGGTGTGTGCCTTAAAGCAATGCTTTCTTTAAATATACCATGGGTTGAACTAAAAGTAAGGGAGCAATTATTTATAATAAACCCATTAATCAAACAAGATATCAAGGGAACACTGATACCATGTCTAAATATCAGCATTCTTCATTTTATCACCTGAGCCTGAGAGGTATTTTTCCCTAACAAGGCCACACACACACAGTAGTGCCTTGCTTGGCTTTTTCACAGTAACTGTCTTCCATTATAATGTACCACCCTGGTTTAATTCAAAAGCTCACCAACACAAAAGTAATTACTTGGTTGTATTCATAATCCCAACCCCTAGCAAATAGAAACCACATGCAGTAATGGCTTGGCCATATTCAAAAAGTACTTAATTTGTGGTAATCAGCAGAAAATATGCAACCTAAACTACCACCTAATTACTGTATTTTGAGAAATTTGCAGTACAGAATGCACTTATGTTCAGACAGCCTAATGGTGGGTGTGCAGGGTGGGAAGATTTTAAGTGGGTTTATTCTAAAGTTAAGGAAAATTGTCAGGTGGTGGTAATGCTATGTTACATAAAACAGACAGATGTATGCCATACGTGAATATGCAGACTGCATTTGTTTAACATGCACCTTGTCAGCATTTTAGTTTGTCTGCATTTACAAATTAAATTGTTGGACATTTGGAATATAGGTACGAGAAGCAGAACTTACTTTGGGACTAATTAGTTGAGCTAAGACTGCGATTCTAGATTGTAAGCGTACAGAATTTCCCTTTTCAATAGTTTCACATTTAAATATTAACTTACATTGACATTTTGATTGTTATAGGTAAACACCTTAAAAATGCAGGATTGCAATGTATTACAACTTAGAAAGCACATAAGAATCCATGATATATATAACTATTTGCAAAAAAACCCCAAAACAGAACATGTATTTTAAGCTTTGAAACCTGTTTTACACAAGGTGACTGTGTAAATAAACCCATATGAAAAGGGTTAAGACATGACAAAAAGTTGTCATCTCTGTCAAGGCCACACATCTTCAAGACCAGGAAGGTTAGCAATAGTATTAGTGTAAGGGGAAATGGAGGACGTGATTGTAATCCATGGGAACCAGCACTGCAGGATAGGATACATTCAATTCAGTTTCCTTCTCAGGCTTAAAATAGAGCCATTGTAAAGTGTGTCAGTCTTTCTCAAATCTTGAAAATGTTGCTGAATACACAATGCTTACTGTTTTGTACCTTTGATGTGAGAATGATGAGCAGCAGTAAAAGAACTAGAATCCAATAACAATGTAACAAGGTATGGACACTTTCCCAAGGAACTTGTTCACATGACATTTTGGCGACTGAGATCTCTATGAAGAAAACAATTAGATTTTTGTTGATTAAATGTGTAGTAAACAGAACATTTATCATTTTCTATATGGTTTTACAAAAATCACTTAGCCACTGACTAATACTAAATATTACCCAACAGGACTAGATAAGAAAGTGTTTCAACATTAACCTATTTATAGATAAATGCAGTTTTGATGGTATGCATGCTGCTCTAAAGTTATTTCTATAACTGTGCTTTAAAAATGCTTTAAAAACTTAGAGAGAACAAAATGATTTACATTGTCATATTTTGTTTGTTTATTTATTTTTTATTATTTATTCCTTTATTCTATATATATGACATTGAACAGGTGAAGTTTGCCATAAATCCTATACTCAGTTCTCAAACCTTTGTCGGCATAAAAGAATGCATGCTGATTGTAGAACGCAGATTAAATGCAAGGACTGTGGACAGATGTTCAGCACAACGTCTTCCTTAAACAAACACAGAAGATTCTGTGAGGGCAAAAATCATTTCACTGCAGGAGGACTGTTTGGACAAGGTATTTCTCTTTCTGGTACACCAGCTCTAGACAAAGGCCACATGGTTAATATCAACCATAACAGCCCAGGCCTAGCTGACTATTTTGGAACAAATAGGCATCATGGTGGTCTGACTTTCCCAGCAGCCCCCGGTTTTCCTTTTAGCTTCCCTGGCTTGTTTTCATCAGGTCTCTATCATCGGCCACCATTAATACCTGCTAGTTCTCCCGTTAAAGTGGCACCAGTTGCAGAACACAGCAAGAGTCCTCTTCTAGCACATCCTCAAGTTTTGCCTGGAGCACCTGACATTTTAAAAGCACTCAGTAAGCAGAAAACTCTTAGTGATGGGAGAATTGAGGAGCATCAGACTGAGAATTGCTCAAAGGACAGGTCTCATGGAAAAATGAGCGATCAGTCAGAGAGTAGTGACCTTGATGACGTCAGCACTCCTAGTGGCAGTGACCTTGAGACAACATCAGGCTCAGATCTGGAGAGTGACTTGGATAGTGACAAAGAAAAGAACAAGGAGAACAGCAAAGTCCTAGATGGGACAGTGAAGAGCTTGCAAAACCCCACATCCATGAGCAATAATAAAAATGATTTCTCTAATCATTCAGTGTTTCCCCCTTCAGTTGATGAACAAACTGCTGTTTCAGGTGCTGTCAATGACTCAATCAAAGCCATTGCTTCTATTGCAGAAAAGTACTTTGGGTCAACTGGACTTGTAGGACT
Source organism: Polypterus senegalus (assembly GCF_016835505.1). NCBI lineage: Eukaryota > Metazoa > Chordata > Cladistia > Polypteriformes > Polypteridae > Polypterus > Polypterus senegalus. Next base: position 143,205,140 of record NC_053154.1, on the reverse strand, counting down.
ACAGGATAAAAAAGTAGGAACAATGCCCTACCCATCAATGTTTCCTCTACCATTCTTTCCAGCATTCTCACAACCAATGTATCCATTCCCCGACAGAGACTTAAGAAACTTACCTGTAAAAATGGAACCACATTCTCCAAATTCCGATTCAAAAAAAGTTCAGAGCAGGAACTCTGAATCACCATTTGACCTGACTATAAAACGGAAGGAGGAAAAAGCAGTCCCGTTTGCGACCTCCAAATCAGTAGTTCCTTTAACAAACCAGGACCAACCATTGGATCTGAGTATGGGGAGCAGGAGTAGAGCTAGCACTGCAAAGTCAGAGGAACCCAGGAAAAATCATGTTTTTGGTGATGAAAAGGCAACCGATACTGAGCAGCATAAGGCAACTGATACTTCCCTGCAACATGCACGGCCGACACCCTTCTTCATGGATCCAATTTATAGGTAATGTGAATCTAATATTAAAATGTTATGCTTCATTTAATTATAATTTCTGATTCATTTTTTGTACAAGTAATGTAGAGATTCCATGTATTAATATTATTAGCATTTTCATCATAATTTTAATAATTTTAAAATTCATTGTCATTGTATAAATTATATTTATGTAGCTATAATGTGTAAATTTTAGATGAGCAAACTATTTACATTATTACATTTAAATCATATGTAATAATGAGCTTTCTGTTATAAAAAAGCTTAGAGTGTTCCTATATTAGCAGGGTTGAGAAAAGGAAGTTGAACGATCCTTTCGAGGCCCTGAAGGAAAAATACATGAGGCCTCCTCCAGGATTCCTCTTTCATCCTCAGGTATGTTGACAAAATTTTACATTTAATCTATTTAATTAGTATGGTTTTGGAAGCTTGGCTTAGCAAAATGATTGAATATTAAAGTATGATTTACACAGTCAATAGGCTTACATAAACAGTTTTTCATGCAGGGTATATTTTTGTTATAGGATAAATATATACTGTATCAGAAAAATCTAACTGTATTTTACTTTTTATATGTAGATATATCAGTATTTTTACATAATATTTTAATAATAAAACATTATATAAAACATTAACATCCAAAAATTATCATTAATAATATAGGGTAGCGCATTTGCACAAGGTGTAGAATTACCATCAAGCAATATTTGGACCAAGATTTTGATTTCTATTTGATGTATCTTTATAGAGGTTGGATATTCTCTCCATGTTAGTTATGAGGATTGGCAATGCTAAATTGGCTCACAATAAGTACTGTAAGTGTGCTCTGCAGTGGTGTTGTGTCTCACTAAGGTCTGGTCTTGAGTCTTGCATAGTTTTCTGCGAGAATTCCTGTACTTGAAAAAATAAGCTAAAAACTGAAGGGTTACAAAATATTAAAATTGAAATAATCAATTTCAAAATTATGTAATGTTTATTTCAATATTGGTACATTATTTTCTTAAAGAAGCATAAATATTTTCATACATCAGTTAGGCCTCTTAGCTAAGGTACAGAAGGAATCGTTTTAAATATTTTAATGTATCCTATTTATAATCCAGATTCTGTTCCTGTTTCTTTCTACAGGATGTTTGCTTTTTTATTTTGAAGTTTTAGAACTATAATGTATTATATACTAGAGTCTAAAAACACACCTACTCACAACATGTACATTCGCTAATATATCACATAGATTGCAAATTTAAATGACACATTTTATAAATACAGCACATTAAACTTGTGCTACTTGTTTTGCTGATGATCTCAGTTATAAACACTTACCAGTATTGACTGACATTTTTCTTTTAATCCTGCTCCCAGTTTCGATTGCCTGATCAAAGAGCATGGGTAAGTTTTCTATTAATCACACCGATTTTTCAAGCTTATCTGAGAACTCACTTTTATATATATTTGGTAGATCTGTGTCAGAGGACATGCCTTATGTATGTGCAGTTCCAGATACCTATCAGATTACTCCCATTGCCTGAAACAGAAATGTTAACTTAGAGCATCTACAGTATTAGTGTCTTGTATGCAGAAAGTGTCTATTTAGGTGAATTTCCATTAAAATTTCAGTTTTCTAGATACTTCTTACAAGTTTCTGAAGCCGATCTAAATGATTAAACACTTTAGCTGAAAGACTGCAGTCTTATTCACTGCTTTATAGTACAGATACTGCTTTCTTTCCCTAAACATGTTTTTGTGTATGCATTAAAACAAAGTGTTGATAATAAACATCTTTTGGGAAGCAATCAGATGCTCTTGTAGAGTAATTATTAGATAGCTTTATAAAGTGTCTTACTTGTATGTATATATTAAGAAGAAATATTGAAAACAGGGTGAGAATTATTTGTGGATTATTGTATTTTATTTCTAGATATTCTTGTTTTGGTTTTATGTTTCATTTTATTTCCTAATTCAGATGAAGATGTTTTTATTTACCTACAGAACATTATCACCATTGTTTTCAAACTCAGTCCTGGCGGACCCCCATAGTTGCAAGCTTTTGTTTCAGTCAGTTTTACAGTCAATGCATCATTCTTACTTTTAATTGATCTCATTGTTTAGCCTACAATATGAATTTTTCTTTTGCTCTTTTCTTTTTAATTTACTCCTTTTTGTAGAATTTGCTGACCTAATTGTATCCATAAGCTGGTGATTAGCAACAGTGCAGACACAGGTGCAAACAACATTGAAGGCAAAATAAGAGCAATTACTTAAATGCCATCTTCAGTGGTCTATTTATTAAGAAATGTTTCTTACAAAAGAGCAGTTAAGCGAATATGGCACTGAAGAAATTGCTTGCCTTCGGCTTAGCATTGTGAGCCTTTAGATATTATTAAGGGGCCAAACTCTATAGAAAAGGGTGAATTAAAAAGAAAATGGTAAGGTAAACTAAAGCATTTACATTTTTGGCAAAATATACAATATTGGACAGTTTAATAAACAAAGAGATCAGTTTATAAAGTATGAATATTGCATTGATTGAGAAACTAGTTAGAGTAAAAACCAGCATAAACAAGGATCCATCATGACTGAATGTTTGATCCACTGCTTTATCATATTCATAACAGGATAACAGGGACAATCGAACCAGATCCAGCTGAAATTTGGACAAAATAATGCTGTGCCAAATAACCTAAGTGTGAATAATGTATTGTTTTGAGCCTAAATATACACTTTACAAGCTTTCTTGTTTGAATTTTACAATACCATTTTTACATTTGCTTTACATGATTCTTGAGTGCATACATCACTTTTCCTAGGCTGTTAAATATGCCTTTTCATAGATCTGTATTTATATCGTTTTGGGCATTATTTCTCATTACACAGCAAATATCCCATAGTTGTTGATTGGCTCAAATGTACATTATATCTTTTTTAAAAATAGTTATACTGGTATAAAATATATTAAAAACAATAATTAAATTTGATCAGACTAAATTTTTTTATTATAGTTCTGCATAAGCTAAATCTATGGAAGTAATACACATCTTCAGTAATTCAAACTTTCATTTTTGGGAATTTTTGGTTTGTGCATTTCCCCACCATAATCTGTCATCTATGGGGGAGGAGCCAAAGCTTTAAATTCTTCAACAATTTCAATCTCCAGTTTTTGATGGATCTCAACATTTTAGGGTCCCTTGATACCAAAAACATTGATATCTCGATGATGTGTGTGTGTCTGTCTGTATGTGTGTGTCTGTGTGTCACAGTTTCTTGAGGAAGGCCTAGAGCTAAAATGGCTGGACGGAAAAATATCAAACTCGAAACTTAAGCCTGTTCTGAGATGACCATGTGCTGATTATTTTTTGAGCAAAATCGTGCAGGAGAAAGAGGCACTCTAAGGGAACCCACAAATACTGTAGTTCTGAAATTAATCATAATAACCTGTTTTATGATCATAAATAATTACTGAAATGGTATAGAATAGATTGGGTAACTTGGTTCCTAAGGCACAAAACCTACTGACGCTTACACCCGATTTTTTTAATTAAATTCTGGCATGGTCAGCTTTCTAAAGTTTACAAATTAATCTTTTCTCAGAGTATTCCACATCCCAAACACCTAGAGATTAAAATGATTAGAAACAAGCTAGCTCCTAAATGTGAGTGTTGGTGTGTGCTTTGCAATGAGGAGATCTTTGTCCAGAACTCATCTCTACATTCTAGCTAATGTTGCTAGAATAGTCTTTGCAACTCTGGATTGAATTAAGTGCATTTGACTAAGGGGGGATAATAGAAAGTAACAAGTATACATCATTTCAGTTCTATCATTATCTTAAGTGCCTAAATCATAAAACCATATTCTAGTTGCATAATGTGTATCTGCACATTACCATTAAATAAAATTTCAGTGGTTGACATGGGTGTCTTCCTGTAAATTGGTAATGAGATCTCTTTGCAATACTCTAAGACAATTATCATTAATCCCAGCAAATATCACCTTGGTTGAACTTCATGAATTTGCAGCAACTGCATGCATTTCAGGCAATATCTACAAATATTGATTCACGGGTTTCATTGCCTCATTGAAGTCAACCGTGTTTTAAGTGAAATATGTATATATTATTTTATAATATATATATATATATATATATATATATATATATATATATATATATATATATATATATATATATATATATATATATATATGTTATATAATTATATATCCATTATCCAACCTACTATATCTACTATATCCTAACTACAGGGTCCTTCCAGCCAACACAGGGTGCAAGGCAGGAAACAAACCCCGGGCAGGGTGCCAGCCCACCGCAGGGCACGTATACACACACACCCTTACACCAAGCACACACTAGGGACAATTTAGAATCGCCAATGCACCTAACCAGCATGTCTTTGGACTGTGGGAGGAAACTGGAGTACCCAGAGGAAACCCACGCAGACATAGGGAGAACATGCAGACTCCACGCAGGGAGGACCCAAGAAGCGAGCCCGGGTCTCCTTACTGCGAGGCAGCAGTGCTACCCACTGTGCCTATAATTATATAATATATATTATATTATAAAAATATGTTATATATATATTTGTTTACTAGAGAGACTAAGTTTCTTTTAATTGCACTGTTTGTCCTTTTTTGGAAAATTATCTTTTATCTCACTCTAGTTATTTAACATTTCTCTTCTGATAATCTCTGCACTGAATTAATTTAAGTTCTGATTAGTCTGTTCTTGTAAGATATGGAAAGGTGGAATAGGCTAGAATGTGACATATTCACATGAAGAGTGATTTACTCATTAACACCTGATGAAAACAAGCCCAAAGGCTTTTACCAATTTCTGGACCTTAGCCTTTCATATACAGGTAGGTCCCCATTTTACATCATGCACATTTATTCCAGGACAGCGTTTTTTTGTTGTACGCGCTGCAAACTTCACAAACAAAATTTGTCTTTATTAAAAATCTGAAAGATGTTAATTGCATTGTACAGTATAAAAAAGGGGTTATAGAAAAGGGACTACATTATAAAGAGAGACAGTAACATTTGCTTAAAGGTGTTTCTCAAATGATACCATACAGTTAAGGCAAGAGTCTGAAGAGTTTCAAGAGTTAGAAAGAAAGAGAGGATAGGAGGGACCTGACAGCACCTCTCTGAAGCTGAATACTTTTGATTAATCTGGAAAAAAAATAATAGAGTTAGCTTGCCACAATACAAGGTCCGCTTACTGTTTATGAGCTCAGCGGTTTGCAAGTGAGTTTACTTAATGTATTTTACTATATACTATTATAGTAAACTATTAAATCACAAGTTGAACAGAGAGCAGCAAATCTGAAGCATCTATTGGTTGCTTTTCTGATACATGCAGTCTGTTAAATGACAGTAAATGTTCTTGATTGATTTCTGCCATAAGTGACTTTTAGAGCTGCACATTTTAACAGATTTTTAAAAGATATAAAAATGATCATGGATGCATACAGTAATAATCTTACAACTGTGGTATTTTTCTGTTTGAAGATAAAAAATTTGCTGTCTCATATATATTACAGATGTAACACCTACATTTTGGAGTTTTTACTAAAGCAGTTTTAAAAATTAAACTTTGTGGGGTATTTTAGTAATCATTTTACAATTAATTTCACAGATTTAACTTTTTTTGACAATTTACTCTGGAAAGAAAACTCAGCCTATTTGACCTGTGCAAAGCTTCATTCCTCTGATTTCTCTTGCATTGTTAAACTTTCAGCTAGTGCATCTTACAAAATCTTCAAAGCAACTGACATTTTAAAACTGCAAATGTCTTCTTTATAGATGCCATATTCAAATTATTTGAGGTGATGAGAAAGCACAAATGTGTTATGTTACCATCCTCATAATTTAAAAATAACATTTCATTCTTTATCCTTTTTATTGTGTAGTATGTACTTTTAAGGGTGATTAGTTAACTAGTTTTAGATCAGATTTACTGTTTGGTGGGAGTAGCTTGCATCATTTAATGTTTTTTTTTTTTTTTTCATTTTTTGTTGGTATCTTGCAGCTGTAGAGAAATGAGATTTGATCTCGGGCCTTGTGTCTATATGCCTTGGTTCTAGTGCTCCCAAAATTGCATATTGTAAATTACTATATGTAATAACAAAATCAGGTATAAACAATATATGGATATTTCTTTTCTCTTTTGGTTCATAATATTATCCTACAATTAGAAAAAGAATATAAATACATTACTTGTAGAGCAAATATAAAATCAGCACTTAAGTAATTTACTAATATCACTAATATTTTGTATGCAGAAAAAGTAACTAGCTTAAAAGTTAAGGCTTGATTAAAGTCATTAAGAGCAATAAATATGTATATTACAATTAATTATTGATATGTGAAAATATTTGCTTTACATATGAATATTTTCATAAGAAATACTTGAGTTCATATACCAGAGGATTTATTCAAAAATAAGTTAATCATGCATATAAAGCAAATTGCTTGTAAGCTATTATTTTTTATCTGTAAGATACTTTAACATTGAGGTGTCCAAGATTATAAATACTTTTTAGAAAAATGTAGATTTATATGATATAGATTTACTGTTTAATGATATTCTGCGAGAAATACTAAGATGACCGAAAATGTTATGTCATACTCAAAAGAATTGATTGAAATGAACTATTTAATGTAGGCTTTGCCCACATTTCTCCCTTTTTTAATTCAACTTGGAATTGCTGCTAAATGCTTCTTTACGTCAGTACCAGGTTAATAGTCTCAGAGGGACTAGGAGGGGGTGAAATTGTTTCCTTTTTCAGACATCTGGTCTCAGATAAGATCAACAATAGTTAGAAATGCATATCGTTAACTACCCTGCAGTATAAAATACTGTCATTTTTACAGAGATGATTACAAGAGGGCTATAGATAGTCTCTAAAAAAATTAAAGGCAACTGTTTTTTCAAGATATGAGTTGTAAGTGCAGATAGCTTACTAATAGTGATATACTGTGTGACCCTGATATAATGCTGGGAGAGTTTACAACATAGAGGTTATTTGGTATTGTCAGCCCACATATCAGCATGCTTTGATTTAAACTATCATTTAGTCCATCTGGGGTAAAAATTCAAGTACACAAAACCTTTAAAATGTTACACAACTATATAACTGGACGAATAAGAGCTTGTTTCGGTGGGCAAGGCTGTATCCTAGCTTGTTTAATGTTCATACTATAATGTTGTCATTAAAATTAATACTAAAGCATGATTTTAAATGTGTTAGTTGGTGCTTAATGCTGGGGAAATATGTACTTTGAGTCTTGGCTATGCACAAAAAAATTAGTTGTGAATATGAAAAAATAATGTTCAAAATAATCTGTGCCTCAAAATCATGTTTTTATACTGTACCATATTATCAGCAAGACAATGCAGCATAATGAAGCCAAAATGTCACAGTCCAATAAATACAATCACATAATGGTATAGAGAAGTAGTAACATTGCAGGTTTATACAGATACTTTTAAACAAAATTATATTTTGTTACATAGAGTAGTTGAGTATTTGTTTGAGAAATTAGTCATTTTTAAACTCAGCTAACCTGGTTGTAAAATATTCCAAGTAAAATCTTTATATGCATGTATAATCATTAACATAAGGCAGTATATTTGTCTTATTCATGTAGGTGCCTTTTATGACATAAAAATATGTTTCATTATAATTTTTATGTCATTAGAAGCAAACCTGTGTACTGCTTATATCTGTAATAGAAATAAAGTGAATGCCTATAAAAAGAGCTTTGTCAAAGAGTAATTATTTATCAGTAACCTTTTTGGGTAATGTAGATATTTTTCAGTTAGAAGCAAAGGTAAAAGTACAGATACACAGTATACATTTTGTATATTTTAGTGTATGTAATGGTGTATGTACTGTATATATAAGTTAACATATCAAATGTGTAATATTGTGACAGTATGATAAAAAAACATTCCAATGGGCATATCAAATAATGCAAATTCACATTACTGTGAAAAGCTAAAAACTGACATCAACATTGCTCTGTGGGGAGAAAGCTCTCCTAGCCCAGCTGTGTCATTATTATCAATGTCTGGCCTTTGATCAGTAATGTCAACATCTTTCATATTGACAAATGCGCTGTCCACTTGCATTGTGTGGAGAATGTTTTACAGGCTATGAATGATTATGAATCATACCTCTCAGCCCATGGACTCTAGTGCCTTGCAGTGTTTTCACATTTACCATTTGACAAGTAAATGCATCTCGACTTTCCTTTGAGAATTTTTGCAACATTTGATGAAAGACTTTTACCAAATAAACAGTAGTTCCCTGTGCAATGCAATTTGTAAATAACCAACAGAGATGCCTGAAATACAGAAGAGCATTCTCATACCTCTGGATAATACAAAGCTGGTATGAAAATACAAAAATATTTGCAGAAATCTGAATATAAAAATGACACTGATATATGAAATGTCCGAAAAGAAAACATTTACATTGACATTTTTCTTACGACAACTAGGTTATTTGGATATTCACAAATAATCAAGAGCACTAATCCTTTTTTTCAGTATATCAGAAATCTGTAATGGATCATTTTTTTGTTTTTTTGCGAAGCTATAACATGTTTTTGAACATATTGGTAGATTTTTCTTTGTAAATGTTTTTTAACTCCTATTACATGACCTATGTGAAATATTTTTTTTCTAGACATTAATTATTTCTCTTCTTTTTTGTTCAAATGTTTTGTAAACTATTTGTAATAGTTTCTGACTATGGAGCTCGTATTACTATATTTTAATCTCATTAATGAAAAAATAGAACAATAAGGGAACAGCATATGCTGGTTCACAAATACCACATCCTCATTCTCTGACCTTGATTAAGTGACAATAAGCTGTACTGTTCCTAAATTTTATGAATTCACCATCTCAGCAAATTTTTATACTGTATGTTACATGCATGTGGGGAGGGTGTTATTTATAAAGAAGTGTTTGAAATAACTATCCAGACAAAAATGCCTTGAAACTGCATTTATAAAAATGAAAAATGGTAGTTGATCGATTTGAATTTAAACCATTATTGCCATGCAACATTGCTACTTTGAATTTTTGTAAGTATTAAAGTCATAATATAATAATAACAAAATCAGAATATTGCACAGTATAAAATATCCAAAAATCACTTAAACATATCACAACAATAATTTAAGATAATGTAATACACACCTAATTCATATACAACCTGTACATCTTGGATAATTACCTTTATTATCAATAGCTTTATTTGTAAATTAAGCTTTATAAGAACTGTCAATTGGCCTGAAAAGAATATATTATCCCCTACCTCTGTGAAAATTAGATGCCTAATAAAATTACTATTTTTTACATGATCATGTAAATTGTAAATGCATTTGCAGCATTGAAACTGATGTTATTTCCTTCTCTCCACAGATGTCAGCTATAGAAAACATGGCAGAAAAGCTGGACAGTTTTAATTCACTAAAGACAGAAGCCAATGATCTCATACGGTCTGTTCCTTCCATGTTTGACTTTAGGGCGCCTCCAAATAATATGCCGGAAAATCTCCTGAGAAAGGGAAAGGAACGGTATACCTGCAGGTGATTACAGGGTTAATTGCAGTTGTCTTCAACGAGTCTCCACACTTAAGTTTCCAAGAACCACACTGTTTACTTTTGAAATTGCCCCTGATTAGAAGATTAATAGAAACTGTTAGGGCACAGTCTTTGCTTTGATGTTCTTCAATGTGGTCTTTATGTTCAGATGCTGCTGCCATTGATATACTTTTTAATCCTTTAAGTAAGAGTAATTGCTAATACACAGTGTGTAAATTCATACTATGATAATGTTTCACTTCACAAAACATTGTAAATAGCAATTATTCAGTGTTAAAAGAAGGGTTTTTGATGAATATTATATGAACAAAAGAATTTATGCAGTGTATTTGTAATCAAACAAAAGTAACTAGGATTTTTTTTTTACTTTAAAAGTGTGCATTTTAATAAATAGTGGTTATTGGAAAAATTTCCATGTTAAGCCAAACCTCATTAGTGAAAAATAATGTTTATTTATATATAAACAGGGATACTTATCAAGTATAGGTATTTACTTCCCTTTAAGTTGCTGGTGGATTATTGAGTTTACATTCTATGAAGTGTTTATAAATAAAGTTCATGTATCAAGAGTTAATATTTCTTTCCAAAGGTACTGTGGGAAGATTTTTCCACGATCTGCAAACCTTACTCGTCACCTGCGTACTCATACTGGTGAACAGCCTTACAGGTATTTATGACAAGACAGCATGCAACTGTTTTTTTGTTGTTTCTGTGTTGAGCTGACATGTATCATTAACCTACAAAATCTGAAAATGCCATTTAAATACCCCTTATAAGAAACTTTTCTCTTTTAATTTTATATATTGCATTCTGTTACACTGTTTGGCATATACATTTTGATAAATCTACCACTGCCATCTAATTTTACATAGCTTAAATAATAATTAATTTACTTTTTATTTAGTTATATATGCTACAACTAAGATCTATACCATTGTATTTTACTGTTATTTAGAATTAAACTTAAGAACTTAATGATGGATAAAGAGATTCCTCATGTTAGCCTAAGTTGACATGCTTTATCTGGGTCAGCTGTTTAAACAATAATTGTGCATATGACAATAGGAGTTATTATATTGTGGAATCATTTTAATGAAAGTATAATAGCAGAATGGTTAATGCTGCTATTTCACAGAACCAATATCCTGGATTTGAACTTTGCATCCAGTCATTGTCCAAATGTCATTGCCCCAAGTTTGCATGGATTTTCCTCAGAGTACTCTGGTTTATCCACATGCACAAAGATGGTTATTCACAGTTTAAACCTGGGCCACATAAGTTAGTTTAAGAAGGCTACAAGACAGACAGACGCTGTGCCTAGGGCATTTTCTTGCCTTGCACCTGGGGCTGCTTCCTATATGATAAGTGTGAAATGTTATTTTATGCTGATTTTTTTTCAGTAAGTAGCCCTGTTATCAAGCTATCAAATTATAGACAGGTTTTGGTTTCCAGATTTTTTTCCACTCTTCACAACTTTATGAGTATATTTTTTTGTTAAGCTTTATCATGGTATACAAGAAAATCAAATGCTAAATATCTATTTATTAGTATACAACAAAATATTTCTTATTTGTTGTTAATAGTAAGATATAACTAGGTTAGATGCTAGGAGCAATGTTTTAATGTGATGTGTTTTACATTGCTACAGCAGTGTTTTCAACAACATTGTATGTTTTTTTTACTAAAAAAGCCTGAAACAATTATTATTCTCAAAAATAATTCTGGTGATGAAAAATGGCCATTGCTTAGAATGGGTCAGAATTGTTTTGAAGTCTTGAAGAGGATGTTAGATGAAAAATTAGAGTGATGAGAACTGCAGGCAAGTTTCCAGCAAGAGCAGTTGAAATAATTATTTTATGTCTAAGTAATGGCTTGAAGAGAAATGCATTTAAGGCCCACGGGACCTGCAATGACCACAGGGTAAGAAAATTGATGCCTCTGGTACCAGTGTGATAGACTAAACTGCCCACATTGGCAGAGTATTAAACAATTGTTCTGTTTATTGCAATTTTTTTGGAAGATAACAAAATTTCCTCTGGGATAGGCAATCGAGCAAGCTAATTCTAGCAGAAGAAAAGATGTAATCATTGTATAATTTTGCATGAAGAAATTTGGCATTCTTTCCAGTTTTGCAAAGTTTGGACAAATTTCTTGCATGCTTATTTTGTATGCAAAGAGCTTAATTTTATTACACTGGCAGAACATGAAAAAGATCGTTTGTACCTTAAAATACTCATTAATCACATCAATATGAGTATTAAGAACAGCTACAGTGGGATAATACAGAACTAACTTTTAAAGGCACAATAAATAAATAATACAGAACTAATTTTTAAAGGCACAATGAATAAAAAATAATATTTACTCAATTTACATGCCTCACCATGATCTTTTAATTGTTCCTTTAAATATTTTGTTTTCCTTTATACAATTTATACAGGTATTTTGTAAAATGATAAATTTATTTTTAAAAGCAAAGCACATTCGTAAACTCTAGTGAAACCACCAAAAATCTGACCCTTTCCAACATCACCGCATATATGTAACTTAGGAAATATATAAGATTATCCTTAGTATATATGTATTAGCATACTATATTTTGTTTCATCAACATAGTATAAGACTAACATAACTGACTATTAACTGAACATAGGTGTGCAACATATCATTTTACTTTTACAATCTTAGAATATCAATTGTCTTTTAATATTCCACTTATTAAGTTTTATTACATAGATACATTAAATCTGTTTAGAGATTGAAGTAAACAATGAACTACAAGTATTTCATATTACTTATTATCTAAATTAGATGTCTGCTTGAACTCTGTGTCCATACTTGCGGTTGAATTATTTAGATCAGGAGTGTTTAAGTTTGATGCTGAAGGAACACAGTGCCTGCAGGGTTTTGTTTCAAATCAGCTTCTTATTACTAGTTATTGTTCCACAAATAATATTTTTGTGCTTTGTTTTAGTATATTCACACTACTAACTGCTTTAGGTTTTAAAACAGTTGCATTCGTTGATATTAATTGCTTGTTTGCTTAACCAGCTGCTGATTAACAATCAGATGCAAATGGAAAAAAAGCCTTCAATTCGCAATCTAACATGGTCTCTTTAACACCCATGTAAGGGCATCATGAAGTTTTAGTTTAAGTGAAATATTTAGAAGGAAATGGAATAGGACAAAGTGAAGGACTGAAAATTACTAATCTATTTCACAGATTAAATGGATCATAGTCTCATAATGAAAGTCTACAATATAAGAATAACCTAGTGTTACAGAATGTAAACACTAACATTTATACAATAAGTTCCTTTATTGGCAAGGATTTACTTTTAAATAATCATTTGGTTTAGAAAAAAACTGCAGCTCTCTGAGACCCTTGATTTAGGTAATGTTTTCAAATATTTCTGCCATAACTGAATTAAAAGGCTGAGAAAAAGATGGGGACATCCCAGGAAGTCTCAGGATGACCCAAAGGACAGCTCAATCAACTGAGTCGAACGCTTAATGAAAATCGACAAAGGTTGCAAAGAAACTCAAAAATTTCATGGGATCCCCCCAAAGTTGCTGGATATCATGACTGGCCTGTACATTGAGTGAGTGTGTGTGATTCTGGGGTTTGTCAGGGGGTGTATTCTTGCTCCTTCTCTGTCTAATGCTTCCATGGACTGGGTTTTGGTCAGGGTAATGGGGTCCAGTGGCTGTGGGGCATCAATTGGTGAAGAGAGATTCACTGATCTTGGCTTTGCCGATGATAACATGATCTTCACAAAGTCAATGGAGGTTCTGATTGGACTTCTCAAGAGACTGAGCGAGGAGTCTTGAGTGTGTGGGCTTGCGAGTGTTCTGTGTAAAAAACAAAATCCAGATCTTTAATGACCTCTTGGGCACAGCGATCAGCAGTGTGTCTGTCTGCAGAGAAAGTGTCGACGTTGTCGAGAGGTTTACTTAATCGGCAGCGAAATTCATGTCTTTGGTGACTCTTCCTATGAAGTTAGTAGATGGATTGGAAAAGCATGAGTGGGCCATGAGGTTACTGGAAAGGGGTGTGTGGCACTTCCGATACCTTTGCAATAGGACAAAGGTCCAAGTCTTTAGTGTCCTGATGCTTCTGGTTTTACTATATGGTTGTGAGACATGGATGCTATCCAGTGCCCTGAGTAGAAGATTGGACTCATTTGGTACTGTGTCTGTTCAGAGAATCCTTGATAACTGCTGGTTTGACTGGTCCGATTGCTCATGGAGTCCCGAATGAGGCACATTACTTTTATTATGAGGGAGCGCCAGTTACACACTACGGCTATGTGACGTGATTCCCCAAAGGTGATCCGACTCACAGGATTCACATTGTTGAGGACCTGAGTGGCTAGAACAGACAAAGGGGACACCTGCATAACACCTGGCTGCGGCAGGTAGTTGGTCATTTCCGTGGAGTGGGACTGGACTGCGTATCTGCCTGGGAGATTACCAACTGGGAGCCCAAGTTGTTTCATCGTGTAGTGGGTGTGGCATTGTGCTCTACCAGTACATGCTCCCCAACCTGACCTAACCTGAAAAAGATGTAACCTTTAAAGAAAATCAGTGTAACAAATGTAAAAAAATTGGTAGTAACCAAAACTTGGCAATTCTGCTTTCCGTCATAGAACATTTCATATTTTTTTCTGTCTAACTTAATGTCAGTCTTAATTTAGTTGTTTAGAGCATTCTGAATAACACGTTTTCCAGTTTTGTGCGGTGGTGGGCAGACCATATCCTAACAGCAAGGGAGGAAAGAGTCCATCAAAAAGCCTACAGTCAGTTGTGCACAAACACACTCACATCTATATTGAGCATGTTTGGAATAACCATTTTACTAAATGTGCTTATGTTGAGGACGTGGTTGGAAAAGTAGAGTACTTATAGAAAAACCCAGGGTGAAATGGAAGTTTCACACTACAATAACTAAGTGCAGAAGCCAGTATGCAGGATACGTGAAATGGCAAAGCTGTTCACTGAACCAGCTGATGTCTTGTTTAGTTATATATTTGGAAGTATTTGTCATCTGTGTGTAAATTTATTTAAGCAATTATGTGTGCTTGGTCTGCTTAATAAGAGTTCTAGCAATGAAGGTAAACAATTATAATAAAAAAAAATGTCTCCACCTAAGCCTATTGACTGTTTATTTTTAGGCTGTGAAAATAAGATTTTAGTTTATTGTAAGAAAATAGATTCCTAACAAGCTACCTTTTAAAGTTAAAGGGCTCTATTTAATAATGATATAATATGATACTATTTAGCCTTTTTTGGTTATCCTGCACATTGGAGGCACACCAGCCAAAAGTCACCCAACAACTTTAAAATACCAGGACACAGGCAAGAAAAGTTTCTAAGAATTATGATCACTGCAATACTGTACTACTTATTAGTCAATACTGGCTTAATTTTTGCTTAGTTTAAATACATTATTTTATTCCCATATTGAAAAAAACAATTGTTTTTGTTTTCCTAGGTGCAAATACTGTGATCGTTCATTCAGTATCTCTTCCAATCTACAAAGACACATTCGTAACATCCATAACAAAGAAAAACCTTTCAAATGTCACCTGTGTGATAGGTGCTTTGGTCAGCAGACCAACTTGGACAGACATTTGAAGAAACATGAAAATGGAAATTTGTCAGGTAAATTGCTCTCCTGCATGCCTAGTTTTAAACATAGTGTATATTCCAATATCTATAATGTCATATATAAGAAGCATAAATGATACATAATATTAAGTGACATGCATGTTGTTGGTGCAATAGAATGTTCCTGAAGTAGTGAACACTTAGCTGTAGAATTGTTTTACTTAGGTACAGGCTTTTCAGATAGCAATCTTGAAAAACATGTTTATTGTTTAGGCTGTGCCTAAACAATAGTGCCTAAACAGTAGTGCTTGTCAGCATTCTGTCTTCTGTGATTAACTCTTACAGAATCCAAATGTAACTGGCCTTCTGTTTCACAAGGTACTGCAATGTCTTCACCTCAGTCAGAACTGGACAGCAGCAGTGCAATACTAGATGATAAGGAAGACTCCTACTTTAATGAAATCCGGAATTTTATTGGGAATGCTAGCCAGAATAACCAATCACCAGAGCATTCAGATGAAGGGTGAGGCTTTTTCATTCTTACTAGATTTTTTTACTTTATCCTTTCAATGAAAAAAAGAAGACTTTTGCATTTGTGTATTACTCATTCAGCGCTAAGATATATAGATGCCCATTGAAGCTGCAATTGTTTTGTTCCTTTTTCACCATTTAAGAACCTTAATATTATCAGTAAGGATTTAATATGTTGCCTTCAAATTGATTATATTAACACATGAGAGTATTAAAACTTCAGAATTCATTTTCTTAAGATTTATATTTTAGTTTGAGTTACCTCTTGGTGATTTTCTGTTTAGCAAACAGGCAAATATTGTGCATTTCCATTGCCTTCCAGTAGATGTCATTGTATACATTCACTTTTCTGATTCTATACTTAAATGCAGTACATTGTTCTTTATTTCATTCTTATCAGCACTAGATAAAAGGTTCATGTGCAAACACACAAAGAAAATGACAGAGGACAAGAAATAAATGGGAGGTACATTCTGCAAAAGATATATTCTTTCTGCTTTTTTGTCCTATAGTTGGTAAATATTTTTCAGTGTCTTTTATACTTTCACATTACAAAAGCAGAGCACTTGTGTTTTCTTATTCTTTCAGATATGGTCTGCTCCCTGTACCTTGTGAGTGGCTGATGATAGAATGCCATTATGAAGCTAAATTAAACATTATTATTTTGGAAATTATTTACTTTCTTCATAAAACTGATTAGTGTTTTCCAGAATATTTGTGGGATTATTGGAATTAAATACAAATTCAGTTTTTAATAAAAGAAATGCAATTTTTTAGTGTTTTTTTTTCTTTTCATGTATCTTAGTTTTACTGTTACATATATTTTATACCATATATGTTAATAAGTCTTGTTAGAGTACATAGCTCCCATTCAAACTTGATTCTTATTTTCTCTTTTCAGTGTATTCATTTTGTCTGCCTCAAGTGCTGAACTGTGCTAATAACAATCTCAATTAGGCTAATTTGAGACACATTATTCTGAAGTTCACGAGAAAGAATGCAGGCCTGTTATGTCCATTATGTGTTAGGAAACAAATTACACCATGTCTAAAATGAACTGTCAAGAAGTTGCTGTTACTAGAAAAGTTGTTAAGATAACATTAGCAAAGTGGATGTGTGAACACTCCGTCTGCTAATTTCAATCAAAAATTACTTTAAGATATACCCATGAGCCCTTTGACAAATAAAGGACCCATTTATATTCAAATAACAGCTGGTTCTGAAAAAACAATCAGGACTGTACATGTTTTTAAGGCATCTTCCATGTTGTTGACTTTTAGCCATTTGTGGAATTGTAAATTAATTTTGACATGTTAGTTATTTTTCAGGCTTAAATTTAAATATGAAATTATATAAGATGGTTATGACAAAGATATAGGCAGCATTTTTAGATGCAATTTCAAGGAGTATACTACTAGACAGCAATGGGAAAGGATTTTTCAATAAAAAATAATCTCATATAAGGAATGGAATTCAGCAATCAACATGCTAGAAAGCATAGTTTAAAAACTGTATCTCACACCTCTTGCCTCAGATTATTTAAATTCAGTTTGGGACACCGTCAATCATGTGACTGATGTCAGCAAGCATTTATCTCCCTTGGTTATGTTTTGGGATCATCCTACATACAACACTGTTTTGGAGAAAAATTTTTTGTTATCCATCAGATAGCATTGGATATTCAATTACTCCCAGGTCTTCAACAGCATTATTTTGTGTAACATCAGAGGAGGAAACACTATGCACATAAAATCTATTGTGATGTCTTACACTATAGTCAATGTATTTTACTGAAATGGAGGACTCTTAACCCACTTCCCACAACTTAATAGAAAAGTGATACACAACTAATTTTCTCTATGAGGAATTTACTAACACTATTCTAAAATAAACATGCTAGGCCTCTTCCTGTCCTCTTTGATGTCTCAATACATAGAGCAACCTCACGCTATTCACATAACTCTATGAAATGGGTAAGGGAGTAAGTTTGACTTAATGTAATTTAATTTTAAACATATATGTCTGGAATGTAGTGTTGATTGCGTTTTTGACTGAACTGTGCTTTTCTTATTGTAATGTGATGTATAAGTTCAATACAGTTAAAATAAGCAAATAAATAAACTTTTGTATGTTTTTGGTATGCTTTTTCAGATTAGAAAAGTGCAAAGGATAGGAATCTCACAGATCTCCTTTGACTTCATATTTGTAATGGAGATTAGAATTATGGAAGTATCAAATAAGCTAAAAGTTGATTAAATTGTTCTTACATGCATATTCAGACTTGCTCTGTTCTTGATTGGTGAATTGTATGAACATCTGGCTTCAACATGTACCGCAACAGGAAGGTGGTAAAAGGCAAGGTCAAGAGGTTGCAGAGTGTTTCCTTTCAAAGCTGTGCATTTCTGAGTACTTTTGATAGATATTTTATCCTCAGCAAATTACCACGTTTGAAAGCATAATTAGCGAATCTGTTTTTTTAATCATCTGGCTTAGGAGATATTTGGTTCATGTCCACATCTACATGATTCCTGACAATCTTGATATAGCACCACTACATTGGAAGCATGACCTATGCAGAATCATTTTTTATGTATATCCAAATTATATTATATTCATGTTTTGATAAAAGATGGCAAAGATATGCATTATGTGACTTTGTTTTCATACTTACTTATTACTCCTTTTTGGTAAAATCTTTTCGAGTCATTACAAGCTCAGCATTTTGCTACAAATTGATCATTTCCTGGTTTTATGTGATTTCTAATCGGAGAGATAATTCTGCTATTTTTCTCTGTGGTTGAGATTTTCAGCATAAAAGGCCTGCAGTAGTAGAACCCTGAATACCTAAAAAGGGCATTTTTTTGTCCTGACGATAGATGTTTTAAATCATAATTAGTGAATCAGTCCTAATGTGGTTACAGATGATTTAGCAAAAAGTGGTTTCCTGTAGAACTGAGACAGTAGATAGATTAAGTCATTGTGAGTTTTGATAGCTGTGGTGTGTTCCTTAGAGACTTGGAAATGGAGTGGCTGGCACTGTTCTCTTAATTCCTGAATCAAGAGGGACTGTCAGCTAAATATTTTGCCTATTAGATGAACACTAGATAATAGAAAAATAAACAAATTATAACATTTAAGTGCTATAGCATTTAGTTAACCAGGCATATGCCCATCCACAAGATAGGAACAACGTTGACACCAAAGATTTATCTTTCCCAGTATTTCAGATAATTTAAGAAACCAAGTTCTGTAAAAGATAAGCATTGACTCTCTTTAATTGATAAAATGAAAAATATAGAGAATTTTCATGTAGTCGTAGTTTCTCACTAAAATAAAGTTAGACTTTTTCTGTTACATTCTGGATTTCCTAAGACAAATGTAAGGGCATCATCAATACAGGCTTCCTGCACTCATACAGGAAGCCTGTATTTATTAATGATACCCTTAAATATATATATATACTGTATGTATTAAATATCATTGCTATAATTTAAAAAAAAGTATTGTCCAAAAAGTTACTGTGAATTGCATCTTTTAATGTATATTAGTTATTTTTCCAACCAGCTCCTGCTTCTCTGAAGAGGACTATGACTGTAAATTACAGTGACGGTTGCATTTCACAGATAGCTCTGTACAGTATGCATATTTGATATTAAGCAATAATTACACTTGGCTTTTTGTTTGTCCTTATACATGCCAAATGCATGCATGTTAATCTAACTGGCAGTTCCGTGTAAATACAAATACATGAGTCTACCCTTTAAATGAACTGGTGCCATACCTAAGGATAATTTCTGCATTGCGCCAGTGCTGCCAGGATAGGGTTTAGCACCTTCAGCAATTTTAAATGATTTAAGAGGTTTGTTAAATGGATGGAGAGAAGAAAACTTCATAACAATATATTGCAGTTAATACAATTTTTCTAAACAGACTAAAGTATTGTTACCACTAAATGTTACCAGTAATAGATAAAGGTATCTTTTCCAGAGTTAGCTTGATTTCTAAAGGTATGTTCATTGACCGTAATGAACTATATATTGTAGCTCAGCTTGCCACTATTATTTGTATTTGAAGCTGAATTATTTTTTTCTTTGTACAGTATGTACTTATATATAATATTTTTATAAATGTGCCATGGTGCATGTGCATCACTACATTCACAGTGCAGTAATCATGTTCTTTTGTTGCAAAATTGAAAGGTCACTGACATTACTCTGTCCATTTCAAGATAATTAAGCCATTATGTCTTGCTTCTTTAAATCAGATTAAATGGGAATCAGTTTGATGAAGATGTTAAAGTGTTGATGACCAGTCAGGAAACACAAGATTTGGAAGAAGATGAGGTGGATGATGAATTGGGAGTAGAAGAAGAAGAAGAAGAAGATGAGCCAAGTAGCATCACAGGAAAAACTGTGGATGAACCAGTATCAAGCTCTTTGGTTGATGAAGCAGTTCGAGATGATATTGATTTCCATGAGTCAGATGATCTGAATATGAATTGCAATGTCTCACCTAGAAGGTATTGTTTAGGCTGTTTGTTTGCCAAAATATATAAATAAGTTTAAGTTTGATAAGATGAATAGATTATAATAAAATCAAATTCTATTTTTTTAAATAATGTTTGCACAAATCTGGTTATATGTGTGTCTTATTGAGCTTCTTTTTATTAATAAAGCAGTTAATATTAAACAGACACTTGAGTATTAGCAAAGGAGATTAAAAAGAAATAATTTAACATAGTTTACTCCAATCAAATGTGTCAGAATTTTTTTTTATTATGTGACAGAGTAAATATTCATTCCATCGATGCATTTTCTTAATCTGTTAAGTTGTGTATAGGGCCAAAAGAAGCAAGAGTCTCAACAGCATCAAAGCAAAGGCAGGAAACAGCAAAGAATGAGATGCATCACAAGATATACTGTAGTGAGAAGTCAAGCAAAATGACACCTTCTATTGACTAACTAAAAAGATTACAATATGCAAGCTTTCAAGGCAACACAGGCCCCTTCTTCTGGCAAGATGTAATACAGAAACTGGAGTTCCATCTTGCCTGAAGAAGGGGGCTGAGTTGCCTCGAAAGCTTGCATATTGTAATCTTTTTAGTTAGCCAATACAAGGTATCATTGTGCTTGACTTCTCACTACGTTCATAATGGCTAACACGGTACAACACCCTAGTACTAAGGATATACTGTATTAAGTTCTATTGGGCAAATTAAGAGTCAGCAATTAATGTAAAATGTGAATCTTCAAGATGTGGCTAGGAACTGGAATATTCACTGAAAATGTACATGTATGAGTCAGGAATCAAACTAGGCTATGTGAAGTTCAGAGGAAGGAGCACTAATCATTGTGCCTTCTTGCCATCAACCATATGTTGTGAATATTTGCTGAACTTATTTGATTGACTGGCCAGAAAAGTATCTCTTGGTGACATTTTCTCTCACATTCACATTTTTTTTCACGTATGTAATCTTGTTAAAGACCCAATTTAAAGAGCAATAATAGGTCTAATGCTAATATATTGACCAAATTATAAAGCATTAGTAGCAAATACAACAGAGTTGTATTATAAAAAAATAAAATTTAAAAATCTCACTTTACAAATAATCCCCAGTTTTCGTAACAGTTTAAGAGTATGTTTCTTTGAGAGCTAAAGTTATTCAGATTAAAACAGTTATACTTGCTTCATTTATATTTGGTCATAAATGTATGTGTCATAAATTCCTAGATAGGATCTCCCCCAAGGAAATTGCTAAAACTCTCACAAATCTTGAACCCCTTATTTAACAATAAATGCCAACTACAAAACATAGAGAAATGAGGAAGAAAACAGAACAAATAAAAATATAAACAACAGTAAATTAGTAAGAATAAACCCTTAAAGGGAAACAATGGTCAGTAAAGCAAATTAACTGGGAATGCTTAAAAGAATGGTAAAGTAGAAAGAACAAACAAGCAAGCTAGGGTAAGAAAAAAATAAAATTCTGAATTCTTAAATTCAAAACTCTAAACCAGAATCCAAAAGTGGCAAATCATAACCACTAATCGAAAAATTATTCCAATACCCTAAGTAAAGGTAAAAAAATATAAAATACAATTAGACCACTTACAAGGAAACTTAAATAAAACAGAGATTTAGGCAATGCCTCAGCACTAGTTATCTGTAGCTCTTTCATTTTACTTGTCTGTAATTATTGAAAATACCTGAGCACAGTGTAGTTAGACTTAGGTATGTGTCAGCAAGATATAAAAAAAATAACAAAAAACGCCAAATAAAGAGAAGCTAATTTGAGAACACAGAAAAAAGAAGCTACAAAACTTGGGATGTGGGATTAGAGAAAATAGTCAGTGATAAAGGAGAAAACATTATCCTTTCAAAAATGTGTTATTCATGGGCCTAGTGTTGTTTAGGACCTCGGTGATCAAAGTCTTTATATCCTTTAGGTGGATATGAGACCATCTGCAAATCATTGTTTATTTCATGATCTTGATAGATTCTTCTGCCTCCTGCAGTCTGGGAAGTGATTAATGAAATTCTCTTCAAATAAATGACAAAATCTTATCAAGAAAAATACCTTTTATGATCATACAGATTTAATGAAGAGGGTGCTAAAAGTGGATATTCTGCTTTGGATCATATCCGACACTTTACGGAAATGAGAAAAATTGAGGAGAATGAATACAGTGAAAGCGACATTATTCCTTTCAGTGCGGCACACCTGCCTGAAGCCATAAAGCAACCACTGTATAGAAAGTCCAAGTCACAGGTAATTAAACACATATTACATATATTTGAATTTTTTTATTAAGAAAACATTATATTTAAAAGTTTCACCATAAATATGAATGTACATTGCTGCATTTACCTCACATCACTTCGATTAACTAAATTCTACTTGAATCTTGTTCTAAAAACTTTATTTACTAGTATACATTTTTTAAAGTACTTCATTTTAATATCATGGTTATGCATCTACATTAACTGTTTCTAAATTGGAGTTTTTAAGTCAGCTTGTTCCATCATTTGTGTTTAGAAAAACTGGGAAAATTTTAAGAAAATACATTAGTTCAAGCCATTTCCTGGGATAAAAAACCTAAGCAGTCACCCAGGGCCCCTTGTCATATGGGGTTCCCAACTAATATAGAGAGGATGATGTTTCAGCATTTAAACATTCCATTGCTATTATCAAGAACAACAGAACACATAGTTTTGATGCTTTTTCTATTTCTCTTTGAAGAGTAATGTGACAAATAGCTGTACTTCGCTTTATAGGATAAATCAGTTACCTTTGCATTTCACCATGAGAGTCGAAATGTTTGTAGAACTAAATGTGTCAGTTTCTTGTAAATTTCATGCAAGGGGATATTAAATAAAGATTTAAAAAAAGCAAAATCCATAAAATGATTTCATATTTTCACCATTTTCTGCAACATTATGTTAATTAATGTTGTCCTTAAACTTGAATGGATTTTTTGTGCAAGAATGTTAATTATTAGAAAAGTTTAATTACTTTCATAATGTTGATGAAAGTGTTGAATGTTTGTAACAGAAACATGTAAATACCAAAATGTCAGTGTAAATATAGTAGGAGAGGCATTTTTAGTGTCCATTTCTGTACTGATGAAGATTTAGTATACATGCTTCATTCTACAGTATATAATCTGAACCAGACACCAATGCGCATAGGCAATGTTCGAGATGATGTTGAAAGATTTTTATTGCAAAATTTTTTCCTGCCCGGGGTTTGTTTTTTTGCCTTGCGCCCTGTGTTTGCAGGGATTGGCTCCAGCAGACCCCTGTGACCCTGCAGATACGTTATAGCAAGATGAATGGATATTTTTTTCTTTTTCTTGTTCATGATATGTTAGAATGTCAATGCCTGATCCAAACGGTCTACACACCCTCTGTATTATGGTAGGCTAACACAGAGCAAGGCATAGTGGCTTCCACATTTTCTCCTAACATGTACATTGGCATTTACTGCATTGTGAACAATGCTTTGGGGGCAGACATCTTTTTTGTCTTCCACTTGATTGCAGTGGTTTTACGTTTTTGCCACACAGCTATTGTAACATGCTGTAGCATGACACTTTCACCCAACTAATTTCACCAGGCATATCATGACGCTTTGGTCGTACAGTGTCATATGCCTCACTATTTATTTGTTGTAATATTTCCAACAGTTCAGATAAAGTATAGAACTTGTCTATCATTGTACAGTAACCTTGGTCAGCACAGGGTCTGCTAGTGACAGTACAGGTAATTTAGCAGCGCCATCTCGACTGTACTTACCATCCTACTTGATTCCTTCTGCCAGGATAAAGTACCGAGTTCAAGATGTATCCAAAGCTTGCTTTGCACAGCATGCAAAACTTGATACTGAATCATGCCCATTTGGATATGATGTAGTGTATCCACGAAAGCCTTCCTTTTTAAGTAATAAAACCTTCAACGATATTATGTTATGATTGGGAAGAGGCACCTTCTGTATATTTTGAAGATTGCTTGATACACAGGCCACAGTTTGTACAGATTTGGCTGTATATGGTTGGCTTCATCATAGTCATCATTATTAGTAAAATGCAGGTATTTCATAATGAGAGAAAAACTGCACTCATTCATATCTTTGCCAAAAATGAGTGTCAGCAACAACCAGTTTATGGCCAGTACCATCTCCAGACTGGTTTGCCCAAGACACTCTGCAGTATCAGGAGACTGAAAACTCCCAGCAACAAGCAAATGGTTTACAGTGACTTCCTGACACTGCTCAGCATAGCGGTCCATTTCAAGAACCGTTTTATCTGCTAGACTATCATCAACAAGTCATAAACAGTCCAGATAATCATGAGCAAAAGACATCTTTACACCAGTTCAACCTGTAATTGGGCAACAAGGAGGTGCAGGATTATCAGCAATTTTATGAAGCCGACACCAAATCC
The DNA here is from genome assembly GCF_016835505.1 of Polypterus senegalus. NCBI lineage: Eukaryota > Metazoa > Chordata > Cladistia > Polypteriformes > Polypteridae > Polypterus > Polypterus senegalus. The sequence continues at coordinate 143,179,989 of NC_053154.1, read as the reverse complement.
AAACATCACTGAAACTTGGTAGGAGTCAGTTTCATTGTTTGTGTCAATAAAATGTAATCACCATCGTTCAATTTGAGCTGGCTTGAAACTGGCTTTACAGCTTTTCATTTGTTATTGTATGTTTGGTCAAAGGCTCCTCCCCACTCATGAATATTGATGAGTTATCATAGAGTTATTATAAAGTGGCAGAATGCATGGAAATAATCATGATGTTATGCAGCATGATGCTATTTCATCCACTGGATGGCAGCCGAATACAGTTTTTTGGGGCTTAACACTGTAATTGGATCATTAAACATCACCCCAAGTCCGACTCAGTCTGAACTATATTTAAATAGAAGGAAACAGTATATTTTAACTGCAAATACTGTTTATAGTACCATACAATATATTGACTACTGTGTTTCTACAAAGTGTTTTGCTTAAAAGCAGGTTCAAGGCATCATTTTTTTCATAGTTTTTTTTTTTGTCTGTCCATTGCTTTTATTTGATTTGTGTTTATTGCTGAAGAGAGAACTTCTATCTATCCATTCTCCGAGCCTGATTAAACCAATCTGAGGGTCATGAAGACTAAATCTATTTCAGCAACTCTGTGTTGTAGACAGAAACCGTAACTAGAATGTATGTATATCTCATTAAAATTAAATCTAACCATTTTATCAAAATGCTGATTAAGAGATCAACATGCAGCAACAGACTATAGGCAAGACCTGAGGCAAAAACCGGACTTGACTGGGACGACTGACTGTCTTGCTCACTAACTGTTTGGAATTTGCTCATCCACTGCATGTCTTTATAGGTTTTCTACTAGTATTTTATTTTTGTTTATTTGTATAGGACATAAATCACTGAAACCAAAAATGTGAAGTGTATGAAACTGAATAGTCTAGTGTAAGCTTTTTAGCATAATTAGAATGGGACAAAGAAGTGACTGTTGCATTTGAAAAAAGACAATCTGTTAATTTACCAGCCTCTTAAACCCCTTTCCAAATTCCCAAATTGACAGTGTTTCTTGTTTTTTGTTTCTTCATCAGGCATATGCTATGATGTTGTCACTGGCAGACAAGGATTCTCTTCACCCTGCCAGTCATGCATCCGCCAGTATGTGGCATAATATGAGCAGAGCTACTGCTGAATCCAATGCTATTCAGTCACTCAGTCATGTATGACAATGTGAAGAACGGCAAACATGGGACCAAGTCCAGCACGAACGCAGGAGCTCTGAAAGACTGCTGAGCAGAATGCCTTATACACTTGCAGGGTCACCCAAAACGTTGTGACCTTAAATTAATAATTATATTTATTCCAATATATTTCTTTTTTGCACAGCAAAGGCAGCTGCTGGTTTCAAACATCAATGTGGCATAAAGCAATTTCATTGAAAATATTCTTGCATTCAAAAACTAAGTTGAGTCTTCCATCTTAGCAAATGAAATGAAGTATATTAAATGTAAGCACTCAAGACTGAATGATTTTGTATAAAAATTCACACTGCAAAGGGTGAAAATTGCAATTGTTGGATTTTGTAAAAATTATTATATATTTTCATTTGTATTTAAAGTGTAATTTCTCTTTTCTTTCAGGAATGTAGCTTTATAGTTACTGGTGATTAATATGCAAACAGCTCTTAAATTGTGTCAAATGCAGGTGGCAAATACTGCAGTTGTGTAAAAGAAATTGACATTTGTGGCCAAAGGAAATTTAGTGCCACTCTACTTCACTATGGATTTCTAAATTCTCAATTGGACCAATATGTATGCAGTGTTGCCATTGGAAAGATGGAATCAATCTGATTGTTCATAAATTAATTGCAAAGCAGTGTGGTTTTGCACAATTTAAGCACTGTGTTAAATTAGTATCTTTTAAAGTAGAATTCCATATCATGTAAAGCAAAAAAACAGAAATGTGTTTTCAGAAATGTGTAAAACACAACCTGCACTCTTTACAAAACGTAAAGTATAGTGGTCCTTGAATTTCTTGTCATTCAAGACCTTATGACCGTTGTTCAGAATACCACTAAATAGTCTTAAACTAGTTGACTAGGTGACTCATTTCTCTTTTGTTTTACTTTTAGACAATCATATTTTTGTTTGTTCCATTGCTTTGTATGTTCAGAGGTATATTTATTTCTTGACAAACTGTAGTTTGTTTATTAAATAGCACTGTTCCAGTCCACCAAAAGGTGACAATTTCTTAGGTGGGACCTTATTCATAAATTAATTGATTTGCTAGATTACGAGTGCCAAATAGTGTTCAGCGCCATCCATTCTTTACTTTTTTATTGAAACTGAATAATAATTAGGTATTAGGTTTTTTTTTTTTGTTTTGTTTGTTTGTTTGTTTGTTTGTTTTTTAAGTAATATTGGTATATGATTCAATTTTTAAACAAAAAAATCAGGTACAATTTCATTACAGCATGATTCCTCTGATAAGAAATGTACCTGATATTTTCTTCTGGTTGTCTGCAAGCTTGTGTGACGTTATGTTCATATTAATCCTCTTTGTAAAATGAAGTGTGCCAATCTTATAATAAAATAACAGATTATATTCATTTATTTCACCCTGTGTGAAGGGACCAGATCGATTTTGTTTGTTTTTCTTCTTTGTTTATAATCTCATTTTAAAATAATCAGCAAGTTGAGGTACTTTGTTAAATGCTTTGTACAATGTAACTGTAATGCATTTCAGTACAATACTAAGGGAGGAAGAACTAAAAAAAATAAAGAAATACAAAAGTGAATTTAAAGCCTTGTATTGGATGTGTTGTTAGTTTTCCAAAGTATTCTAGACTCCCTAATACTCTTTGCCTGTATTCCCAGTTTTGTTATTATTGTAATATGCTCATCCTGGTCAGAAAGAGACTGAACTAGTTCTAGTGTACCACTGAGTGGCACGCTAGACTGGAACAAGACCACCCGCATCATCGCGTCATCTAGATAGGACTGAAGGAGACTTATAGAACCCACCAACACCACTTAAATGGAAGTGCAATTGATATTCAAAATTGCCATGGTTTATTTAAAGAAGGATCTTGAAGTGCTACCTGCTTTGTATTTTAAATCCAGCGACTGCTAGGAAAGTTTAGACTTGCACATTAAGAAAGGCATGAAAAATGATCGTTACTTTAATAACACACCAAATTAAAGCCATTAAGATAAATATGATATGTGTATTCAATCACTTAATGTTCTATAAGATATGAGCATTATTGAAAATGAGTTTGAACCTGGAAGGGATTTTGAATGGTGATTATTTTTATGATAATTGATTTTTGGAATTCTCTTTATTCATGTCAATTTAATTTTGAAACAAGAGACTTACACTATAAACTTGAAATTCATATTTTAATATACGGACCATTTTATAAAATCTACCCTTTCTGTGTTCAGGCTGTGTACATTAATGCAATTTCAAAAATAATTTCAGTTGAATGGATTTTTTAATGGACAATTTCAGATTGATTCATTTTGACACTCTATACTTTTTACAAATCTCCTTGAACCCTCTATCCTTAAGTAAGATATAATAAAATAAATAAATGTCATTTTTCAAGTTGTAATATTTGCATTATTTGAACTCCTAAACCCAGTACTTAGTGTTAGTGCTCTGATAAGCAATTTGCTTTTACTATAGAGGGCCTACAGTTTAGACTATTCTATCATCTTTAAAAATAATTAATGCTATTATGGTCCCATTCCGTGGAATAAGCAACCCAAGTAGTCTGATAGACGGTAGGATTTTAGGGGCCTTCAAATCTCAACATGGTCTTATTTTGGAGGAATTAGTTGGATAGAACTGACAAGGTTTGTTGGGTAGAATGTCCTATTCTGAACAATTGTTTTCTAATGTTCTAATTTTCTTGTATTATTAATAACCAAATGAGTACCAAATTTTGAAACCTGCTTTGTTCAATCTAGTATTTGCCAGAAGTCAGCACTTTTTCCAGCATTAGTTGCAAGGCAAAGGATCCACCTTAGACAGGGTGTCAATAACTGCAGGGCACACATCTGTATATATCCTTAAGTGGCTAATTTAGAGTTGCTAGATAACGTAACTTGCAATTCTAGCAACTCTTTGGGGTTGTAGAAGGAAAACTGAAGCAAAAGGAGGAAAATAGATGAGAATGCAGAGAGAATGCACAAATTCTGCAAAACAGAGGCCTTGCATGTGATTTAAACTTGGTGTTGCTAGATCTGTGAGGTAGTAGCCCCACCAATATAACGCTATCCACAGTGTGAACAGTTTTGCGTGTGCAGCAATAGTTAGAGGGCAACCTCAAGGTGTGAGTAATTTGCTGTGAATCTGAGCCTGTGACTTTCTGAGCACTCCATTGACATAGTCTGCTTTTTTCTTTTTTTAGTAGTCTCCAGTTTATTGTCAATTACGCTAAAAATGAATTTGTATATTCTTTTATCTACTAAATCCTGACTGTTTTGCCTAATTCAAAACAGCCCCCCATTCTTTTACTTCCATACCAGCTTTGTGCTCAGAAGAGACAATTCAGAAGAAAATTGTCCGAGATGGAAAACCGTGTAACAACATCCTACAATTAACTAAATCAAATACAAGCTAGAGATTTCCAGGTAAGAAACGCTTATGTCAGGGCAGGATTGGGCACAATTTCCTATCAGAGCTTAATAATTTGAAGATATCTTGAGCAATTACATTATAAGAAAAAATCCTTTAGATCCACCCTTTCTAAACACACCTACACAATGTTTAGGTGTAGACATCCCAGCAGAAGTGCAGATAATAATTTCAAAACCGAGTAACAAATAAAGAGAGATAATGCTATGTAGGTGATATGACTATAATGTACTGTACTGTGGATCACAAAGGTGTGTGGGGATTAACTTCAGAGCTTTGTGAAACCCCAACCTGTTTACTGTGGAATTTTATTTTGATTGTCAATTGAAATGTTTGCAAATTTTACTTTATTAACTTATAATTTTATGTAGAAGACCTTTGTCTCACACTGTTTATCTGTACAGAGTTGACCCTTGCCTATACTGCAGAGTGGCATGCAGTGTTTCAGATATCTGTTGGGCACGTTCTCTGGACACTCTGGATTTCCTCTCACATTCCAAAGACATAAATGCTAAGTAGGATAAATGGCCTTTATAAATTAGCCTGCTATAGTTGTGTCATTAAGTGGGCCCTGTCCAGCAATGGTTCATGTTTGTCCATAATGCAGCCTGGAGGGGCTCAGACTTCCCACTGCCCTGACATTGGATTGAGCTGTTTCTGAAAATGGATGGACAGGAGAGCGAATCGTACTGCATTTCACAAACGCAATATAGACAAAATTAAAAGGAACACTACTGATGACAGTTAGGTGGTCTTCTCTAAATAAGACAAAATCACTATAGAATACAATTCCACCAAGATGTCCAATACTGGATATTTGTTTAATCTGTAACCATTCATTCTCTAAAACAATTTATTTCATATATGCATTTCTTTTTATTTTCAAAATTTAAACTCCATCACCTTCATTATCAATTTTGTCATTCATAACTTTTTTAAGTGGCAAACAGCAGAGGAATTGCATTCCTTATGTTGCTTCATCGGGAAATTACTTATTGAATGTTCATCAGCACAACCAACATACTGAACTTCTCTCTTTGACTTTTCATTTTTTGGATTTACTGCAGTGTGTGGCTTCATAAAACTATGGCATGAACCGTAGGTGATGTGGTAGGTGGTACATGTGCTGTTATGGGTGTAAATTTTGGACTTTCTTGTCTTTCTGCATTTGTTATCTTTTGAGTACTCCAGGTGTCTCAAAGAGGTCAATGTTCAGTTGACTGAGTGTTATCAGTAGAGGTCGCCTAGTAGCTCTGCCTGCTGTGTGCCATTCGTACTTTTTCCTTTTCTAACAGGATTAGAAAGTGGATATGTTATTATTGTCGTACATATATGTACTGTATATATAAATATGGTTGTGGACACCAAGCATGGCATTCTGGCCGAGTGGTTCAAGGTTCTTTACCCAGTCAGGAGGCCAGTATAATGGAGGAACAGAGGAAGACCACCTGCGTGGACTATTTGTCTCCTTGGGCTACGTTTCCAGCATGATACCCACAGGACAGGCTGGGAATTGCAGCCCCATAAGACAGCTTTTCTAGGTCCTGTGGGTGCAACAGAGAGAGTTGTAGGGACAGACTGCCCCTACTTTAAGGAACTTCTGCATGACCTGAAAGTGCTTGCAACATGCAGTGCTGTAACACTAGATGTACTTCTGGGTCTTGTATAAGAGGTGTCTGACACCGCACCTCAGGGAGTCAGAGTCAGAAGGCAATGTATGAAGCTGTCCTGGAGGAATGGAAAGAGAGGAAAAGAGAGAGGAACAGAAAGGAGTTGTATTTGGGTTCTTCTGTAAAGTATACAAAGAAGTGTTGGAGAAGGTATTTGCTAAAATAAATTATATTTGAACCTGGGACTTGTGTAGGTGTTGCCGCATTTGAGGGCTTGGGGCTCACTTTCCCTACTTCTCGATAGATAGATAGATAGATAGATAGATAGATTCCCAGAGAGAAATTTGGCCTCTTGCTGAAGTCTCTTTAAATAATTAAATATGTAGGTAGATTAAGTAATTAAATAAATAAATATAAACACACATTTTGGTCTGCACACACAACTTGAATGTCCATAAAACTTGAAAATTCAAAAGAAAGAAAACTTCTGACATGGCCTTTACAGTGAGCTACAGTATATGTAGACGTATTGCTGTTGTTGTAAAGGAGCTCCAGTTGCGTTTCTTAACACACTTCTACTGAATGATTTGTTGGCTGAAAGTTCTCAGTGTAAGTGTGTCAGAGAGAAGATGTGCAGCATGGTTCATAATCACGCTCAGTTTTGTTTTAATTCTCTCCTTTCCTGTGACCTCCAGGGGGCACAGAGTGCATCATATAAGTGAGCCTGCCTTCTTAATCAGCTTGTTGGTTTGGTGTGCCTCTGTTGAAGTGATGTTACCAGCCCAGGACACCACAACACAGAAAAAGTGAAGGATGTCACTACGCACATTAAAGGAAAGCAATCTCCCAAGGAAGAAGAACCATTCTTTTGTAGTTCCTCTTTGTTCCAAGACCAATACAACCCATCATTCATGTGGACCCCCAAGTACTTATAGAAGTGGACCACCTTTACATCCACTCCTTGAATAGTGACCAGACATAGAGGCTCTTTGGTGCAGCAAAAGTCAATAATCAGTTCTTTGGTTTTTGTGATGTTAAGGAGGAGGAGGACAAGGAAGTTAGGAGCATGCGCTGATTATAGCTCGTTGACACACCCACCACATGGCAAACCACCCGGGTACAACAGGTGACACCTCGGCACCATACTGAACAGTGTGAGGCTTTTTTTCCAGTGGCTGGAGTGCCAATCCTGCCACCAACCTTCAAGCTGGAGGACCTGCTTGCAGAGTGCAACAGTAATAAAAAAGTTAATGCCTTGATTCGTCAGGTTTGTTTTAGCCACAGAAATATGAGCAAAATGTATACTCCAAAAAAATGACAGACATTTCAGAATTCATGTATTGCTTAGGATCTGTTAAGATGCAGACAATTCTCTTTGCAACAAGAAACAAACTTTTTCACCTGACTCCTATACTTTGTCTCATCCCTTTATCACTGCACCTCATAAATACAGTATATACAGTATAGCATAAGCATTGTCATGCATGCGTGACAGAGGGTTGCCCTCCAGGCTCACCTAAGGTATGTGGTCCTTTTCTCTTCACAGCACTGAGAAACTGTCCCTTGTGAGCAACAGAGCCTGAGAAGCCCCATTGCTTTCGGTCCTGAAGATATAAACAGGAGATGTCCCCAGAAGGTGGTGTCTCATTTGGACCTGAGTGCCTAACTGGAACTGACAGGAACTTCTATTAAGCCTAACCTATCCAGAAATGCCGCTCGAGAAGATAAGAGGGTACAGCCTGATTTTTTTTGGTAATGCCATCGTTTGTCTGAGAAGTTTTTTTTTTGCAAGTTAAACACGGTTTGCCTTTAGGAAACAGCAAGTCATAATGCCAAAATGCCACAAAAACATTCCGTTCATCCATCTTATACAATGCCTGTCCTCGTGTAGGTGCTATGTTTGTATACCAATGTAATGACGTAGCCAGAAGAGGTATAACAGAGCAGTTTATTTAGCTGTTCAAAGTACTTCTTATACACACTTCAAACTCACAAGCAAGAAAAGATAAATTCAAACCTGTCAGCCTAACTATGTTAATTATTCTTTATGAGTTATTTATTAGATTAGTAACATATTTTTAAAGCTCTGATTTTACCATTAACCGATGATGCATTACAGACCCAGAATGCATTCAAACACTAAAGTGGAACATTCCTGCTTCTGTTATGCTTCACATCCACTTTTAGCAATATTTTCACTTTTATATTTAGCTGGGGTCAACAGTTTATCTATAGTGGAGGAATTCAACACAGAGCCCTGTTTTCTTTTCCAATGGCATATATTAAGGTTTGATTTATTTTTAATTTTCTATTTATATACACACAGGATGTCTCAACATGTCTCAACATTTTAATAAATAAAAAAATACTTATTGAGCAATTCAGAAGAAGGCCTGAACTTATGGGTTGCAGAAGCAACAGCTTATATGGCAGGATTATGAATCACTGAAGTTCAAGACAATTATGATTCAGTCGTATTTACTAACGGGAGCAAGGTGCGGCAGCGATGAGTGCAACTTCGGGTGGTCCACGCAGGCTCACTTTGCAGGCACACTGTGCGTATTTTTCTTTGGGTACTCTCGCTTCTCTCCCATGTCCCAAAAAGCAGCATTTGGTAATTTCAGATTGTCCCTGTGTGAGTGTGATTGTGGCGGCTCAGCATGGACTGGAACTGATGGATTGTGGCTGATGCTGCTAGGCATCTGTGATGCAGAGCTAGATTAAAAAGATTCGAGAGTGGAATACCAAGGCATCAAACAGGGGATTTAAAAAATGTTAACACAAAGAACTACCATTTTTAATGGAAACTGAATAGATGCTATAAACAAACAAATGTTAATAGCATCAAAATGTTTGGACATTTTCACCATTATTGTTAACACATAACTGGAACTGTCAACTAAAAACTCCACACCACATGACTTTCCTGTCAAATGTATCTCAGCTAAAATTTTCTGCTAAGATTGGATTTGTACTAATAAGTTGACCTCAGTGCAACACTCCATCATGTGCAAGTAGCCAAGTTATGTCCTGGATACCAAAACATTTAAAAAGAGTGATACTATTAGCAGTCTGTACTAATATCCACTGTTCTCTGTTGCTTTCTCTGGTTCTTCTGTGGTGATGATCTGTGCCACCATCACCACCTAGGCACCATGCAGCCCCCTCAGATGATGGAATGAAGGCGGGTGTCTCAGCTGTCCACGAGACCAACTCCATCAGATCCCATCATGTGAATCATGAAGGTTTGATCTAGGAATAATTATGTCAGGTAGAATGCCGAGTGGGGGCTGTGCGGACTATTGGCCTTGGAACCCCTGCAGATTTTATATTTTTTCTCCACATGGCGTCTTTTTTTTTTTTTAATCTGTTCTCTGGCCATGTAACCTTACCTTATTGTGCTGTTTATTCTTTAATATTATTGCTTATTTTTAATTGCTTTCTCTTCTTGTAACTTTCCTTTTGTCATCTTATAAAACACATTGCGCTACATTGCTGTATGAAAATGTGCTATATAAATAAATGTTGTTGTATTATAGTTTCTGTGATCAGTAAAGGAGTGAAATGTGGATGCTGCAGTAGTGTCATCCTCTTTTTAAATTTTCACCACATACAATAACTGGTTGTGAGTATGACATACAGAAGATGTGTTTTCTTGTTTACTGGATTACCTTGCAGTAGAGACCACCAAGTTAACTGGTACACACATATCTTGGTACAGCAGCCTTAGAGAACACATTTTAGGTCCTTTACAAAGTGCACTTAAAAATGAAAGCTGTATCAGTGTAGCATTTCAAAATAAGAACTGCCTATAATACATTACAATAAACCTAGTGTAGGGCATTACATTAACAAATACAGCCAAGTGACTGCACACCATATACTCACCTTGGGATAACAATAATAATACCGTATATATTCACGTATAAGTCGGGTCTTGAAACATGAAAAATCGATCATAAAATCAGACCCTGACTTATACTCCTGTTCAAAAATACAACACTTAATTATTATTATTTTTTTTAACATCTTCCTGCTTCCTCCAATCTCGCATCAGTTTCTCAGACGTATCGAATTTTGTTACAGCAGCGCAGTTACCAATTTCTTTCGCCACTTCAATTGCTTTTAATTTAAAACCAGCTTCATATTTTCTTCTGATCGAACGTTCTATTGAAGATATGGGATGCTATTACGATAAAGGTGTATGAGGGTGCGAGATACAAAAAACACACAACAGTGCAAATTATACTTCAGAATAGTTTGGGTATTACCGTGTGGTCATGTAGGCGTAATAGAGAGAGAGAAAAGTTAGGAGCACACGCCGAAACAGCACATTGCCACACCCACGTAGAAAAAACTCTGGCATGTGTGTGTGTAGTTAGAAATGAATGTGGTTTTATAAAGTTTGACTTGATTGTATGGAACGTTACATTCTTTTAATGAATTCAATAAATGATAATAAAACAATCTAAAGCCATAATCCTTTGTATTAGCTGTGAAAAATAATAATTGCACCATGTAAAAAAATCATGATAGTCCAAACAGAAAGGCAGAATGATGAAAAGTAATTATACGTAATAGAATGGCAAAAATGAATATCCTTAAATTTATTTGCCATTTATTACATAATTATTGTTCTGAAAAGAATCATTGTATGTAATAGTCTTAGACTTTCCCCTCTAGTAGAAAAAATGTCAAAAAGGTATACATAAAGAGACAACGGGCCCCCAACTAGGATGGCTAGGGCCCATGACAAATATAGTGGAGGGAAAATCTTAGTTAATAGGAGTATTTCTAGGATTTGATGGTATCAGAGTCTTATCCTCTTTTATAGGTGTCTAGGGGCATTCCTCTCAAAGTTCTTGCACTCTCATTTAACTTCAAAACATACATTAATCAGATTTTGATTTAAATAACTTCTGCATCTCTATGTTTTGTCAGATCTTTTTCCTCCTCATGATGTGTTTCAAATGAACACTTAAATGTCTTTAAATTTCTAGGCAAATTTTTTCCCCTGTGAGTTTCGAGTACATTGATGTACGTGTATTGTTGTGATTTGGCTTTGGTGGTTCAGCAGCAGAAAAAATAAAGCATTATTGTGACAAATGAGAGGTGGGTAAGTAAAAGATTGGAGCCTAGCACAATATATAAAGGGCTTAGTCCTCCCTTCCAATGTAACTGGTAATGGATGGACAGCAAACCCAGATTTCTTGGCTAAAAGACAATTTTGCTTAATAATTATTTTCTTGGTTTTGGATAAAAGCCACTGATCAAGCAAGGTTTGCATATCCTCCCTACATGTATATATGTGTGAGTGATTTCCTATAGGTACTCTGCTTTCCTTCTTGTAAGGCTGAGTTGGCCTGGAATGAATGAGGGTCATTGCATGACTGATAGTGGCCTGTGTTGGACTGCCCCCAGGTCCAGTGTTCGTTTCTGCACTTTATCCACTGTTGCCCCTAACATGGTGTGGTTTTTGGAGTGACCCTAAACTGTTTAAAGAGGGGATTCCAGTCTTGTGGGGTCTAAGAACAGAAGCCTTAGGCCTCACCTCTACCACAGTACTGCTAATCCTTCCTCAATAAAGAGTTTGTGTGTTCAAGATAACCTGGGCTTATGATTGGTTGTATACAATGACAGCAGCTGTTAAGCAATGATTCCAAACACTGTAAAAAAAAAAAAACAATAAAGTGCTTGTAAAATGTCCTCTATATGTCACAGAAAAACAGAAAATGAGCTCTTTTCTAACAATATGTCAATATTGTATTTGGATATTTGATACCATTGGATGGTTTTATTCGACATGCTGGTAAAGCTCCTGAACTGTAATGCAAACAGTTTGTAAGGAATACAAAGTAGCCCAAATTAGAAGCAATCATGCCCAAGATTTTGTAAGGTCAACTAAACATTAAAAAATGATTTTGCCTTGGCAGGTGTAAAATGAAGCCAGAGATCCAAGGGTTCAAAATTACTGTATTCTTTTTTAATCCATCCATCCATCCATCCTCTTCTGCTTATCCGAGGTCGGGTCGCGGGGGTAGCAGCTTAAGCAGAGAGGCCCAGACTTCCCTCTCCCGGCCACTTCTTCCAGCTCTTCGGGAGAATCCCAAAGGCGTTCCCAGGCCCAGCCGTGAGACATAGTCCCTCCAGCGTGTCCTGGGTCTTCCCCGGGGCCTCCTCCCGGTTGGGCGTGCCGGAACACCTCACCAGGGAGTCGTCCAGGAGGCATCCTGATCAGATGCCCGAGCCACCTCATCTGACTCCTCTCGATGCGGAGGAGCAGCGGCTCTACTCTGAGCCCCTCCCGGATGACTGAGCTTCTCACCCTATCTTTAAGGGAAAGCCCAGACACCCTGCGGAGGAAACTCATTTCAGCCGCTTGTATTCGCGATCTCGTTCTTTCGGTCACTACCCATAGCTCATGACCATAGGTGAGGGCAGGAGCGTAGATCGACTGGTAAATTGAGAGCTTTGCCTTACGGCTCAGCTCCTTTTTCACCACGACAGACCGATGCAGAGCCCGCATCACTGCGGATGCCGCACCGATCCGCCTGTCGATCTCACGCTCCATTCTTCGCTCACTCGTGAACAAGACCCGAGATACTTGAACTCCTCCACTTGGGGCAGGATCTCTCCCCAACCCTGAGAGGGCACTCCACCCTTTTCGGCTGAGGACCATGCTCGGATTTGGAGGTGCTGATTCTCATCCCAGCCGCTTCACACTCAGCTGCGAACCGATCCAGAGAGCTGAAGATCACGGCCTGATGAAGCAAACAGGACAACATCATCTGCAAAAAGCAGTGACCCAATCCTGAGTCCACCAAACCGGACCCCTTCAACACCCTGGCTGCGCCTAGAAATTCTGTCCATAAAAGTTATGAACAGAATGGTGACAAAGGGCAGCCCTGGCGGAGTCCAACTCTCACTGGAAGCGGGCTCGACTTACTGCGGCAATGCGGACCAAGCTCTGACACGGTTGTACAGAGACCGAACAGCTCTTATCAGGGGTCCGGTACCCCATACTCCCGAGCACCCCCACAGGATTCCCGAGGGACACGGTCGAATGCCTTTTCCAAGTCCACAAAACACATGTAGACCGGTCGGGCAAACTCCCATGCACCCTCAGGACTCTGCTAAGGGTGAAGAGCTGGTCCACTGTTCCGCGACCAGGACGAAAACCACACTGTTCCTCCTGAATCCGACGGACCCTCCTCTCCAGAACCCCCAAATAGACTTTTCCAGGGAGGCTGAGGAGTGTGATCCCTCTATAGTTGGAACACACCCTCCGGTCCCCCTTTTTAAAGAGGGGGACCACCACCCCGGTCTGCCAATCCAGAGGCACTGTCCCCGATGTCCATGCGATGTTGCAGAGGCGTGTCAACCAAGACAGTCCTACAACATCCAGAGCCTTAAGGAACTCGGTATCTCATCCACCCGGGGCCCTGCCACCAAGGAGTTTTTGACCACCTCGGTGACTTCAGTCCCAGAGATGGGAGAGCCCACCTCAGAGTCCCCAGGCTCTGCTTCCTCGTGGAAGGCATGTTAGTGGGATTGAGGAGGTCTTGAAGTACTCCTCCCACCGACCCAGCGTCCCGAGTGAGGTCAGCAGGCACCATCCCCACCATATACGGTGTTGACACTGCACTGCTTCCCCTCCTGAGGCGCGGACGGTGGACCAGAATCTCCTCGAAGCCGTCCAAAGTCGTTCTCCATGGCCTCTCAAACTCCTCCCATGCCCGAGTTTTGCCTCAGCAACAACGAAGCCGCGTTCGCTTGGCCTGCGGTACCTATCAGCTGCCTCCAGAGACCCACAGGACAAAAAGTCCTATAGGACTCCTTCTTCAGCTTGACGGCATCCCTCACGCGGTGTCCACCAGCGGGTTGGGGATTGCCGCCACGGCAGGCCCCGACCGCCTTGCGGCCACAGCTCCGGTCAGCCGCCTCAACAATAGAGGCACGGAACATGGCCCATTGGACTCAATGTCCCCACCTCCCTCGGGGCGTGGTTGAAGTTCTGCGGAGGTGGGAGTTGAAGCTACTTCTGACAGGGGACTCTGCCAGCCGTTCCCAGCAGACCCTCACAACACGTTTGGGCCTACCAGGTCTGACCGGCATCTTCCCCCACCATCGAAGCCAACTCACCACCAGGTGGTGATCAGTTGACAGCTCCGCCCCTCTCTTCACCCGAGTGTCCAAGACATATGGCGCAAGTCCGGCGACACGACCACAAAGTCGATCATCGACCTGAGGCCTAGGGTGTCCTGGTGCCAAGTGCACATATGAACACCCTTATGCTTGAACATGGTGTTCGTTATGGACAATCCATGGCGAGCACAGAAGTCCAATAACAAAACACCGCTCGGGTTCAGATCGGGGCCATTCCTCCCAATCACGCCCTTCCAGGTCTCACTGTCATTGCCCGTGAGCATTGAAGTCTCCCAGCAAAACGAGGGAATCCCAGAAGGTATGCCCTCTAGCAACCCCTCAGAGACTCCAAAAGGGTGGATACTCCAAACTGCTGTTGGCGCACGCACAAACAACAGTCAGGACCCTTCCCCACCCGAAGCGGAGGGAGGCCACCCTCTCGTCCACGGGGTAAACCCCAATGCACAGGCTCCAGTGGGGGCAATAAGTATGCCCACACCTGCTCGGCCTCTCACGGGGCAACTCCAGAGTGGTAGAGAGTCCAGCCCCTCTCAAGGAGATTGGTTCCAGAGTCCAAGCTGTGCGTCGAGGTGAGTCCGACTATATCTAGCGGAACCTCTCGACCTCGCGCACTAGCTCAGGCTCCTTCCCCTTCAGAGAGGTGACATTCCACGTCCCAAGAGCCAGTTTCTGTAGCCGAGGATCAGACCGCCAAGGTCCCCGCCTTCGGCCACCACCCAACTCACACTGCACCCAACCTCCTTGGCCCCTCCCATAGGTGGTGAGCCCATGGGGAGGAGGACCCACATTACCTCTTCGGGCTGTGCCCGGCCGAGCCCCATGGGTGCAGGCCCGGCCACCAGGCGCTCGCCATCGAGCCCCACCTCCAGGCCTGGCTCCAGAGGGGGGCCCCGGTGACCCGTGTCCGGGCAAGGGAAAATGTCGTCCAAAGTTTTGATTCATCATTGGAGGTTTGTTGAACCGCTCTTTGTCTCATCCCTCACCTAGGACCAGTTTGCCTTGGGTGGCCCTACCAGGGGCATAAAGCCCCGGACAACATAGCTCCTAGGATCATTGGGACACGCAAACCCCTCCACCACGATAAGGTGACGGTTCAAGGAGGAGTTCTTTTTTAATGATTATGGTATTAAAAAAATGGCATTTTTCACATCCTCCCTGGATTGACATTCATGATGGTTGTGATTAAGTGATGCTTAACTCAAGCAGGCCTAACATTAACCACCTTGAATCCAGGCATTGGGCCAATGTTCAATGGAGAACACCTTGGGAATAGATAACCCAAGCAGCCTGACTGAACTTAGTCTGAAGATGCCTTTAGAAACAGGCAGGAGTTTGGAGGGGTATGGGGGCATCAGGTTGCTACCGAACTTGTGTGTGACACATTTCAACAGACCAGACCCCATTAGCAGTATGGAGGGGCAGAGTTAAGACAGGATGGAGTGATAGCATTTGTCAAGTGACATGAGGACTACTGGGAATTCATCAGAGGGTATTCAAAGGAAAACTCTCAATGAAAGTTCATTAATACTGCCCTCACCAGAAGAAGCCAAAGTTCAAATCAGTTCAAATGTTTAGAGGGTTTCTTTGATGTTTTCCAGTATGTGGAGACAGTGACTTTCCACTTGGACATCATGATTATAATTATTATTACCTAGGGGGCTTTTTCCCCTGCTTGCTTTGCTCTCCAACCTCCCTGCCTGCGCTACGAACCAGCAACTTTACGTCTCTGCTGCTCACAAACAACAAATCTTTTAATTCTCGCAAATAGACCTCTTCATTAGGAACAAAATATTTTAGATGTGGGCAGGACTTTTCCAAATCTCTTTGAAATAAAAGTTTTGAAGCTTTTTGAAAATAAAGTTTTGTCTCGTGGGGTTTGAAATTTTCTCTCGTGGGAGTTCACTTTCACCAAACAACCAATCTTTTAATTCTCACAGATACGCCTCTTCATTGGGAAGAAATGCTACTTTCCCTGATGGTAACACAAATTAGACGATGGACAAGTCTCCGCCTTAAAGTTTAAATCTGAACAATATATTCAATCTTTTTCCGCTGTTCCGTTATTTCACCAAGTAATAATTTCCGTTTGTTTGTGCTAATGCGATCTTTACTATCCTTTTTTTTGAGACTTAAGAATTTTCGCACTTCCATTATCTCTAACCTGCTTGGCATGTGTATCGAACCAAAGTTTTGAATTCTTTACGACGTTCTACTCTACTCTTTGACTTTTATTTCCAGCCCTGGGCATGGTTAAATCTCTTGGCACAAAGTCTTATCTCACGGGATGTGAAAGTGTCTCTCTTCAAAAGATCACGTCTTGTCGCAGGATAAAAAGTCTCGTCTCCCAAGATTTTTTTTCATAATAGAGAGACAAGGTTGTCTAGCACGCCTGATGAAAATAGTACAGGGGTACAAAATGAACTCTTTATAATACCACAGAATAAACTTCAAGAAATAGGACATCCCTTTGGCATGCAAAGATTCCTTCTTGCTGACAGAGTGGTGTCACTCCTTTGTTCTTTGTATCTGAACTATTACAGTGTATATGTTAACTGTAATGAAACAGTGATTCAGTAGCTAGTAAATTACTGTAAATTTACTATATTAATTTTAGTTATAAGGCATTGTGAAAAAAAGTTGTCAATAATCTAACAATTAAACGACCAGCAATGCACCTACCAATCTTTTTGGCGTCAAACATACAAACCATAATTTTTTTTTTTAATAACAGTAAATTTTATTTACACAGTACAAAACACAATCCGCAAAGCAATTTTTCTTGTTCGAAGTTCACTTCAATTACTATTTATTCATTGATACAATTTCAATATTTAGTAGAATTATTCCTTGTTATCTGGTGGAAAAGGAAAGGCTGCTTTGACAATGTCAGCCATATTGCATGTTCACCAGTTTATCAAAAAACATCATATATCAGCTTCCATAATCACCAAAAACCTTCAGCATACCCAGAAAAATGAGTTACTGGCCATCTTTAAGTTTTGCAAAGGTGTGGGAGCCATTGGGAACAATATACAGCATTGTAGCACTGTGAAGGGGGTGTTCCTTATGTAGATATGCTAATATTACGCAAATATAGTTTTCTGTGCCATTATGACCTTACAGCAATGTAACAATTATTCATAACAACAGTCCTGCATGCTAAGAAAAATAATAAATTTTGACAGCACAGACTTTTTAAATGTAAGTTTATGTGTATTTATCTATTTGTTGTGAAAACACAATTAATAAAATGTATTTTTACAGTTTCAGTTTTGAAGGTCCCTAAAGTAATTTTCCTGTCCACCTCACTATTAGGTCACATCTTTTTTATGTTTGTGGTTCTCTGTGTAAATGAAAACTTTCTAATGTTTGTACAATATCATACTTTCCCTTCAGTGCCCCTGCTGCCAGGATGTCATTGTTAACTTTCATCTTACCACATAAAACTGAAAACTGTATGAAAATGTACAAACTGAAAATGTCCCATAATGCAACGCAGATCACTCCCAAACACAATTTTACAGGAATGTGCTTGTTTATGTATCATATTTGAATAGTTGTTTTTTGTACAGGTTTGAACTTTGAAATAAATTATATATTAAAAAAATGCAGAAAAACAGTTTAACCTGCTGTGATTACATGATACAGTACATTATTTTATGGTGAAAAATGACAGTCAACTCTTGTGGAATGCTGGCAATATTTACAGTATGGTTAAGTTCAAAGGAACCTAACAATATCTGTCAATTAACATTATCATTGAGCTATGGCCCGTTGACAGCGGAGGAGAGGAAGAAAACAAAACTCCAGTCAGCAGCTGTCTTTGAGAAAATAAACCTCTGGGGTGGTCTTGAGATTTTTATAACAGACAAAGTCAGGCACAGTCACAGTCAAGGAAAAATTGGCCAACTGAGTACTGTAAGGGAAAAGAAGAAAAGGTGCTTGAAACTGCCCTCCGGTTTAACTAGGACATCCTGACATTCGTACCAGTACATTTTAGATTTAAAAGTTACAACATATACTGTACCTGTATAACATTTAACTTTGTGTTTTGTTCCCTGATAGCAGTTTACATTTAAGAAGTCTTAATTCTTATACTCTTATAATTTTTAATATGTTTAACTAGTTTGAGACTTTACATAATACTTAACTTAAAGGTCTGTTTCTCGAGTATTCTATTTGTCTGAAGCTAATTGGTAAAAAATAAAATATACTGTATTCAAATGTGTTATGTAAATAAATCTATTAACTGAAAGGAAGTGATAAAAATATCAACCCCACAAAGAAGTTGGAAAAGATGATGAGGAAGTAGATTTGTATGATTTCTTCAGTTTGCCATCACACCACATTAAAAAAAGAATTTATGGGACTCCACTTATAGGTGCAAATTAAGGGTGGCCAAGGTTGCATTTTCAATAACACTACCCACCCTCTCCTGGGCATTCTACAGCAGAGTCTATGCTGGACTGTCTAATATGACAACAAAATCCAAATGGAATGCCCCTAAGTAGTAATTTGGTAATGCTTAAAAGCTCTTTACACACAAAATACTAGGAGTCAGGAGGTAAGCATTTGGCAATTCTTCAAATGGCAGAAAGATTTAGGTGCCAGGATACTGAGTAGGTGTTTAATGGAAAGTGAGTATGGAGCACTGATGGAGTACTATAGTTAGCGGATGAGAAAACCCTTGACTCTGACAGGAAACTTTTGTGTCTACTGTAGGTAAACCCAGTGTAAAAACAATTAATTACATTGATATTTAGCGCTTTTCTCACTACTCAAGGCAGTTAGACAGAGGGGAACCACTTCAACCACCACCAATGAGTAGCACCTACCTAGATGATACGATGCCAGACATATAACAAGCTTCTGTTATTTTAGTCTTTATTTTTACTTTTGTGCTCTCCCTGTTCTCTACCTACCCTTTTTGGATTTTTGGCCTTTTTGGGACACCTTTGGGTGCATTGACTGCTCATGACCAGCCATTATTGTTCATTATATTCAGTCAATTCTTTATCCTCATCACCAGTTTCAAATCACGGTTATAGGATACTATAGACAATCTCATCAGCGTGAGGCATGAGATTGAAGCTAACATTGATGGGAGAGCAGTACAAAAACACATGCACATCTCTTGCATAGTGTAAATTTAGAGCTGATCATTAACCTAACCCGGGCCTCTTTGCAGTAAAACATATTTAATCTAAATCAGGATCTTCAAGAGACATAGACAATCCTAACAGCATTGAACGTAAAGCAAGAATCAACCGTGGATGGTGTGGCGGGCCACCACAGATCTCCATATAAGCTCACTGAATGTGAGTCACCAGTTAACAAAATGGACAATTTGTTGGTACCCTGACAGCACATTCAGAAATTGTAGCATGCCTTCTGAAAAGTGATTAAATGAAAATAAACTGTCTCATGTGTACCTGCATGCTTTTGCTATGCCACTGAGTAAAGCAAAGCAGAGCAAGCATGAAAAGAGATAAAGAATTGCTTATTCTGCAAAGATACCCTAAAATGGCCTGGCTACATTCCATGGTACCCCTAGAAAAGATAATATATAACTGGATTAAGGTGATTTTTCAAACTAGCTGGTTTCTTTAATTAGTATCACACATGTCTTCAATCGTGCAATCGGTTATTCAGCCTATTTAAATGGTGAAAAGCTGTCACTCTTCTGTTTGATATCACTGTGACCCACACTGAACTTATACCAGAGAAAGCAAAGAAGAGAGTTGTCTGAGGAAATCAGGAAGAAAATAATAGACAAGGAAGTTAAAGCCAAAGGCTATAAGACCATCTCCAAGCAGCTCAATGTTCCTGTGACGACAGGTGCAAATATTACTAAGAGGTTTAAGTTCCATGGGATTGTGGTCAACCTCCTTGGATGCGGCTTCAAGAGGAAAATTGACTCCAGAGAGGGTAGAAGAATAATGTGAATGGCAGACAAAAAGCCAAAAACAACTTCCAAAGAGATACAAGCTGAACTCTGAGGTAAAAGTCCATCAGTGTCTGATTGCACCATCCATTGCATTTTGAGTGTAAGAAGACCCAGGAGAACTCCACTGTTGAAAGAGAGGATTAGGACCACACCCACCACATGACAAATCAACTCAGGATCCCAGATTAGGACCTGAGTGCAGCCATACAACGGGTGACACCTTAACACCACAGTAGTTCAGATGGAATGGAACAGTATGAGGTTTTTTTATGGAGGCTGGAGTGCCAATTCTGCCACCAACCCACAGGTTTTTCCTTGCAGGATGGAGGGCCTACTTGTAGGGCTGGATGCAGATTAACATCATACCAGGACGAAGCACGAAGTTTAAAGACCTTGCTCATGGGCCAAATGGAGTAGAGTCATTTCCGCGTTTACGGGATTCGAACCAACAACGTTCAGATAAGCAATGCAGATCCCTACCTCAGAGCCACCACTCCGCCCATACTGTTGAAAGAAAAACATAAAATGTCAGACTGGAATTTGCTGAAATGAATATTGACAAACCACAATGCTTGTAGGAGAATGTCCTTTAGAAAGATGAGACAAAGCTGGAGCTTTTTGGCAAGTCACATTAGCTCTATATCCACAGATAAAAAATGAAACTTTCAAAAAAGAGAACTCCATACCAGCTTTAAAACATGCAGAAAGCTTGCTTTGCTGCATCGGGCATGGGGTCCCTTGAGTCTATGTAGGGAACGCTGAAATCTTAAGACTATCAAGACATTCTGCAAAACGTACTGTCCAGTGTTAGAAAGCTTGGTCTCAGTGGCAGGTCATGGATCCTTCAACAGGATAATGGCTCAAAACACCTAGCTAACAGCACCCAAGAATGGCTAAGAACAAAACATCAGACTATTCTGAAGTGGCCCACTATGAGCCCTGATTTGATTTCTATTGAACATCTATGGAAAAAACTGAAAAATGCAGTGTGGAGAAGGCCCTGTTCAAACCTGACACAGCTGGAGGAGTGGGCCAGACTACATGTTGACTGGTGCAGAAGTCTCACTGAGAGTTCCAGAAATTGCTTATTTGCAGTGATTGCTTGTAAAGGTTGCACAGCAAAATATTAGGTTAAGGGTGCCAACATTTTTGTCCATGCCATTTTCATTTGTGTTATTATTTGTAATATTCTTTTGAAATAAAGCTCTAAAGCAAAATTTGTTTTTTGTGAAATATGGAATAAACAATGATGGGTGCCAATTACTTCTGCCAGTTTCAAGTTATTTCAGAGACAACTATGGGTTCATGTTTTGTGGAGGGGCACAAAATGAATTTGTTCACATTAGGAGGTGCCAGGAAAAGTGGAGTACCAGGAGTAAAAACCTCACACATACACATGGAGAACGGGGCCAGGATTACAAAAAAAAGTCTTGGGTATGAGGCAGCACTAACCACTATGCCAAAATGCCACTTAATTCTCCAGGTACTTTTTTAATTGCGCCGTATATACAGTTCTGCTTGTGTATTTATTTGTTTGATTGCTTTCCCAAATTTTTCATATATGTCCACTAAAGTTACATATTATTTCTGTTATTTACTCCATCACCTGGGTCACATGTTCAAACTACACAAGACATATCCACACTTAATTTTGTAACACTCCTCATTCATATCATACATAACTCTACTCGCAAGCTTGAAACATCTGCACGTTTTATTGTGGAGATCAAGTTAACTCAATATCCTTGTTCTCAAAGAAGCCCCCTCTCTCAGCCCAACAGCTGGCAGATCTCAACTTTAGTGACTCGAAGAAGTGAAAACAGATTCACATTCTGGAATTTCAACTAGCTTATTGAGGTTAAAGTCCAGGCCGAAAAGGTGTGTGGGGGTTGCGAGGTGAGCAAGAAATACTAAGTGAAAAAAATAAAATAAAAATGATGTTTTTGGTAGGAGACAAGGAAAAATGTCCAGGAAAGAGATAAACAATGAAGTGGGTCCACTTAACATTAAAGTGTGCTTGCACTAACAGTCTCATTTTTTACTTCTTGCATTGAATATACTACAGAATGTCGCTTGCAGCCCCTTTCAGACCACGGCATCCCAGAAACCGTAACTTGTTTTAAAATGCAAATTAATGCACTCGAATTTCACACGTGCTGAAAAGTAGTAGAGGGAGCGCCCAGGCTCAGTGTTCATGCAGCACCCTGAAGAACAATTTTCTTGTCTTCAGATACTTCAGCCACCCAACACAAAAGGACCGAGGGTTACGCTATGTAAAGCCACGAAATGACAGCTTCTCACACCGATTCAGATGAGATTTCAACAAGAATAAATATTCGCATTGTGAAGCCACAGTTACTTCTTTCAAATGGGTTTTAAGCCCAGAAAAACAGGAAAGCCAAATATGTGCTAACATTTGAAAGAAGCTGCAGACAGGCCTCAGTTAGAGTGAGTGCCACCCTTCTGCTGCGATATAAGTCACACAGAGGCAATCTCAAAGTTTGTTGCATTGTTCTGTTTATGGTGCTTTTTTAGATATTTCAAATAGGCTAAACAACTCTCAACAGATATTTGTATGTTCTCCAGAACCAGCTGCCTTTTAATGAATTGAGGATCTCAGTGGGCAAGTCATCTAAAATAAACTCACCTGCTGTCTGAATCAAAGTTCATGGATATAGGATCACAGGGCCTATAGTGGCACAATCCCAGCAGCCCTTCACAAGACACACCTCACGCCAATCCAAATCTGACCAATTTACTTTAAGAAAAAAACTGTCCCATATGCTGCTCGTGCTTACGGAATATTGTTTCCAAGTCATATTGAATTTGAGTTTCTATACACCTCATGTAGTGCGGACCAAGTTCATTGTCAGTTAAGTTAATCGCATGTCTATACTTATGGTCAATTTTCAAAGAGTATCTTTTGTAATGTAGAGCAGCAGCCAGTTTGCAACACATTCAAAAAAAGTCTTTACTTAATCTCCCTGTCACTCTACAGTCTCTTATTCACTGCTACCTCCTTCTTTTTTCTGTTTATTTACATATGTCATTATTTCTCAACCTTATGTATTTGCAACCTGAGTTTTCATAACAGTTTTAATCGCACACCCCTAAGGTTTTTTTGAAAGGAGCCCACTAATACCAATTTGTTCTTTTTTAATTAATGATATATCATAGATGAATATTTTATTATACCTACTTGACCTTTATCTACATTTATCTAACTCTATACAGCATTTATTTTTCTAGTATCAGAATGTAGTTTAAGTTAATTTGTTTTGGTTTCAATAGATGTATTTTTCATATTTTCAATTACTGTTTTCTTTCTTTCGCATCTTCGCTCTCCCCTTTTTGTTTCTTTTCACCCCCCCCTAGGGGTGACATATGTTTATTAACTACTATCTACACTAACCTGTCAAAATATATGAAACAGGAAAAATGTAAAAATATTTGACATCTCTTGCCCTACGTTTACCCTCATCGTGTTCCTCATCGATATTTCGTGTTTGTCTCTGCCTCTTTTGCCCGATGCTCCTGTTCTCTCACTGCATTCACATAAACCTTGCTTCTGAGACTCTATCATTTTGAGGAGCCTTGCTCATCTCCTGTCTGTTTTTTGATTGCCACTAATGGCAGATTACCCTCTATGAAAACATTATTAGTACTCTTGTGAATACTTACCTTGTTTGAAGGCAACTTGGGTTTCACCTTGTTAGTATTCAGCAACCCAATGGTGGTCAGTAACTTATTTGGTATGTTATTGTAGAAAGGCTCCATTTTAACTCCTGTTTCTGCAAAAATAAAGAAAAAATAATAACTTCAAACCCTTAAAGTGTCATCTCATCCTCCCTACCACTGTGAAACCAAAGCCAACATGACCACTCAGAATGCTCGGAGGGACCAGATACACAAATACAGAGTAGCTTTTTATTACATAGTACATGATACATTTCTTTCCTTTATTCGACATTCAGTTTTATGTCATCATAAAACATTTTAAAACAGCCTCCAGTATGTCAAACTCTCTACACTTATAGTACAATGTCACAATTTATTTTTTTATGCAACCATGTTTTAAAACTCAAAAGGTACTTAAAGATTGCTCCACTTCTAATAGTCAACTATTTCTCTGCAGGTTGTTCTGTAGCTGAATCAAACATTCTCTCTAACAATAGTGCTGGCTCACATTGTTATTAAATTGTGGATTTTGTGTTTATTTCTTTTCTGTCCCAGAAATAACACTCAGCTGACAAAGGAGCATATCTCAGATGGCTGACCCATCATCAACATTTACCAACACTCAAACAAGGTATCGAACATTTTAATGTTTTAATCATCTCAGTATTTGTGTCAGGTTTTTTAGCTTTTGCTAACTTTGCCACAATTGTAGAGATGTCATGCTTGGACTCACTTGCACAGTATTGTAGTTTGTACAGTGCATAGTTAAGCTTTTATCTATTCAATTGTCAGTCAGTCATTTTCTAAGCCACTTTGTCCTGAACAGGGTTGTGGGGGCTGCTGGAGCCTATCCCAGCTAGCATAAGGCGCAAGGCAGCATCAAACTCTGGACAGGGCGCCAGTCCATCACAGGGTGAACACACACGTACACCACGCCAACCACACACTTAGGCCAATTTAGTATCACCAACCCACCTAGTTTGTATGTCTTTGGATTGTGGGAGGAAAACGAAGCACTTGGAGTAAATCCACGCAGACACAGGGAGAACATACAAACTCTACACAGGGACGACTCAGGACATGAACCCTGGTCTCCTTACTGTGAGGCAGCAGTGCTACCTCTGCACCAACTTAGTGCCCATTAAAAATTATAACAGAATTATTATATCCTGCAATTGAATTTTCAATTATTTGTTTACGACACTCTGGTTTTGAAGTGTAGTTGTCCCTGAAGTGACACTGGGTTGTTTCAATATGACACTTTATTTTAGCCACCTTGAAGATTGCTACTGTTTGGGAGTGTAACATACAAGTTGACATAGAATTTTCATGGTAAACCTCAACTGGTCATTCCAGTTAGAACTGAATTATTTATTTTTGTTGCTGATTTTACACTTTTTACAACTAGCCTTGAGTTTTAAAATGTTTATTCATTTACATCAGCCGAGTTGTTGTAGAGGGTTAATTACAAGTTGTCTTCCTAAGCTGCTTTGATTCAGACTTGGTGGTAAAATGACTCAATCAGTGTATACATACAGTACTCACTTAACATATGCATGCTGGCAGCACTTTCACGATTTGATGCGGCCTGCAGTTTATCTTTTGAGGAGTCCTGTCTTGATTTTACATTTGTGTGGATTGACCACCTATTGGAAAATCTTTGGCCAAAGGGGAAATTTGAAAGCATGTAATAGGTCAGGGGTGCCCACACTTTTTCGGCTTGCGAGCTACTTTAAAAATGACGAGATCAAAATGATCTACCAACATTAAAAAAATAATATAATGTATAATAATGTATAATACATTAAAAATATATATATATTGTCGGAAATGGCTGGGGGACCTGGCCAGAACGCCCAGGAAGACCGGAGGAGGGCTTACACCTTCCCCAGACCATGTGGAGGCAACCGCTCTGGTAAATTTGGGGGCCACGGGTACAGAGCTTTGAAGCTTAATCCTGTAGGGGCCCATTCTCGCCACCAGGGGGCACCCCTATGCCTTTGGAGCCCTGGACCTCAGCAGTTCCGACTCACCTGGAAGTGCTGGGGGAAAGAGGAGCAGGGACACCCAGAGTGCTTCCGGGGATGCAGCCGGCACTTCCGCCACACTGGGGCGTGTTGGTGGAAGATTGCCGGGACACACCTGGAGCACATCCAGGGTATTATAAAAGGGTCCGCCTCCCTTAATACAATGGCTAGAGTTGGGTGGAAGAGGACAAGGTCTCTGGAGGAAGCAAGGAGGCGGCCTCAAGAGAAAGAGGCATAGTGTGTTGTTGGCCTGGACTTTGGGGACTTTTGGGGTGTGTTGCACTTTTGTAAATATTAGGAATGAAGAATAAACATATTGTGGGTGACATGAACGTGTCTACCTGTCTGTGTCCGGGCCAGTCTCCACAATGGCATCCCAGATGGGACTCTTCGCCTGTTCCAAGGCAGGGACCCGTCACAAATAATTTTGTTGACAGCCTGGCACAGCAGGTGTGCCAACACACGTGCCACGGCAGCAGCGTGCACACAGCCCCGGGAGAGAGAGCTGTCCCACAGACTGCCACCGGACCGCAGTCGGAGTGTTCTCACCTGGTGCAGGAGAACAATGACGGGCCATACAAGAGTGTAGTGGGCTCCTAAAAGCAAGCTGTTGCTGGAGCCGCCTGGGACAGCATGTCGCTTAGCGAGGCCACGCCAAGGGCATATTCTTGGACAGACAGGACCCAGGAGGTAAGTTCCCTGCTTGCCGGCAAGCGGCCCTGTGGGGCCACGTGTGTTTTGTGTTTAACAGGCAGGGGCTGCCCGGATCCACATCAGTGGCAGGTGCTTGCCGGTCTGCGAGGCCTCAACAGTGCAGCAGCAGCAAGAGACACTGCGAAGGAGGAGACACTGCAGCTCGAAACAGCACAGGCTCATCAGCGCACCAGGAGAAGGAGAACCAAAATGGCTGCTTGGCGGAAGTCCCTCCCTGAGATAGGCACAGGATTGGAAGGTGTGTCTTGCACATCGCCAATGATTGGATGGAGGCGGGACCAAGGAATGTCCGTCTCGTGCCGGGGAGGAGAGGCCCCGAAGCAGTCGGCGGACATGACTGGCAGTCAGGTGAGTCAATCGCTGACTGGCTTTCTGTGCTTGTCAGCAGCCCTGCGTGAACTGGAGGACTGCCTTCAGTCTGCAGCGTCGTTTCCGCAGTTGCTACGTGCCCTCCGTGCGGAGATGCAGATGCTGGAGAGGAAGGCAGTCACATCATTTAGGTTGCTGCGAGCGACGACAGGACAGTGCGATGCTGAATTCTTCGGCAGGAGCAGTACGGCGGGGACAGTGAGTAGAGCTGACCCTGTAAAGCATAAAGGAGAGCCCACCGAAAAGGCCCGTGATGTAAATGATCGGAACCAAGTAGGGGGTTCTCCGATAGTGGACGCGACAGCGAGTAGGGACGCAGACGGGACAGGGTCTAAGCCTTTCCCATAGGAAGTCCGGAATTGTCATGGCGTCCCAGAGAAAGAGGAGGAATCGAGGGGAGATTGGTGGTTCCTCTGACAAGGGAGGACGTGAGGCAGGTTGCTCACGTCCAGAGAAGGGCCGCCCTCTGCGGAGTCAGAGGGAAACTGTGAAGTCAGCGGAGAGGACAGGAGTGCAGGCGGTCCCGTCTGTTTGTCCAA
Source organism: Polypterus senegalus (assembly GCF_016835505.1). Lineage (NCBI taxonomy): Eukaryota > Metazoa > Chordata > Cladistia > Polypteriformes > Polypteridae > Polypterus > Polypterus senegalus. Next base: position 143,152,352 of record NC_053154.1, on the reverse strand, counting down.
CAGGAGGGACACTGAGCCTGTGGAGGGGGTGCCGAAGAGGCAAGTCACAGGGTACCGGTCAGAGGGGGGAGCGCTGCCAGTGCACAGCACGGGGGGACACCAGGTGGTGTTGTCCAGGCAGCGTCTCTGCCCCTTTTTCTGTCTGTGTTGCAGGACCAGACCCTGGATGAGCAGTAGGACACGCTTCGTTGGGGACCTGCCCTCGAGGACGGGTCGCTTCTCCAGAGGACTCTTCCCTGGCGATGAGGCACTGTCACAGCTGGTGGAGGCTACAGAGGTGCGAGTGGCTCCAACCAAAGGGGCACGAAAACCTTGGAGGGGGTGCCTAAAAGGCAAGTCCCGGGGTGCCAGTAGGAGGGTGGAGCGCTGCCTATGTGAGGCACGACAGGACACCAGGTGGTGGTATCCAGGCAGCGTCTCCGCCCCTGTTTCTGTCTGTGTTGCAGGGCTGGACCCTGGACAAGCAGTAGGACCCACTTTGGGGGTAAGCTGCCCTCGCGGGATGTGCCACTCCACCCGATGGGTCTTCGCTGGCAGTTGGGCAGTGTCGGAGATGGCTGGAGAGGTGACCCGGCCGGGACACCCAGGAGGACCAGAGGAAGGCTTACGCCTTCCCCAGACCATGTGTGGGCAACTGCCCTGGTACCTTTGTGGGCCACGGGTACAGAGCTTTGAAGCTCAACCCTGTAGGGGCCCGTTCTCACCGCCAGGGGGCTCCCCTATACCTTTGGAGCCCTGGACCTCAGCACTTCTGCCACACCAGGAAGTGCTGGGGGGAAGAGGAGCAGGGACACCCGGAGTGCTTCTGGGGATGCAGCCGGCACTTCCGCCATACTGGGGCGTGTCGGTGGAAGACACACCTGGAGGACACACCTGGAGCACATCAAGGTCTCTCGATGACACAAGGAGGCGGCCTCAAGAGAAAGAGGCATAGTGTGTTGTTGGCCTGGACTTTGGGGACATTTGGAGTGTGTTACAATATTTTGTAAATATGAGGAATGAAGAATAAACGTGTTGTGTGTGAACTGAACGTTTCTGCCTGTCTGTGTCCGGGCCAGTTTTCACAATATATATTGCATAGTTTTACTGCCAAATAATGCAAACAGTACGCGACACCTGTAATGTTACCTGGTAACCACCCAAAAAATCAGATTGTGATTCAGACTACGAATGCTATGAATATATATATTTATTAGCAAAATACCCGCACTTCGCAGCGGAGAAGTAGTGTGTTAAAGAAGATATGAAGAAGAAAAGGAAACATTTTAAAAATAACTTAACATGATTGTCAATGTAAATGTTTTGTCACTGTTATGAGTGTTGCTGTCATATATACAGTATATATACACACACACACACACTGACACACACACATATAAACATATATACATATATACATATCTACATATACACATATCTACATATACACATATCTACACATATAAACATCTACATATATATACATATAAATACACATATAAACATAAATATATACACACACATATATATATATACACACAGACACATATATATACATATATATACATATCTACATATATATATATATATATTGTAAAAGGCGCTATATAGCGCCCGACCCGGCACAGACCACGCAGAGGCAACGTGTACAAAACACACAGGCTTTTATTTTTCTTCAGCTGTGTGACACGTCTTCCCCGTGCCACACAGCCCAAACACAGTCTCAAAGCACCAAACAAAACACAAACCACAATTCTTCTTCACCTTCTCTTCCACCACTCCTCTGCAAGCTTAGTCCTCCTCCTCCCAACCCTGGCTTCCCTAGTGGTGGTGGCTGGGCCCTTTTAAAGCCCACCCGGAAGCATTCCAGGTGATTAACCACCTGATCCTAATTGAACTTCCGGGCGGGGCTGAAAGCTCGTCCAGCCGGGCTGTGGGAAGCAGGCAGCTCCCCCTAGCGGCCACGCCGGGCCCCAACCAAGCTGTGGAGGACTCCATCTCCCATGGAGCCCTGCGGGCGGTTGGGGAGTCACCGTCGGCCAGGGAGGCTGCCACCAAGCGTCCCGGGGGAGGTATTGGACTGCCCATGGCGGCTCCCCCGGAACATAAGTAGCAGGGGCGTCCCTGCCGGGCATGGGACCCGGCTGTCCTTCACAATATATATACACATACATACATACATACATACATATTATATATATATATATTGTAGACCCGGCCCGGACACAGACAGGCGGACATGTTGTTAATCACCACCACACGTTAATTATATACAATAGTTACAAGTTCACAAGTGCCACACAAACCCCAACACAGTCCTGGCCACACAATGCCTTCTCTTCGGGCTGCCTCCACACTCTCTTCTGCCTCGTCCTGCTTCCACCCGACTCCAGCCTCAAATGAAGGGAGACGGCCCCTTTTATCTCATCCCGGATGAGCTCCAGGTGTTTCCCGGCATTCCTCCCTGGACACGTCCCAGTGTGGCGGAAATGCCGGCTGTTCTCCCGGAAGCTCTCCGGGTGTCCCTTCTTCTTCTTCCCCCCAGCACTTCCTGGTGTGGCGGAAGTGCTGAGGTCCAGGGTCCCCAAGGCATTGGGGCGCCCCCTGGCGGTGACCACGGGTCCCTACAGGGTTGGGCTTCCAAGCCCTCTACCCGTGGCCCCCAAAGCAACCAGGATGGTGGCCCCCACGTGATCCCAGTTGGGTCCCTGAAGGCGTCCCGGCCGGGTCGTCGCCCCTGGCATCCTTGACACTATATACATATCTACATATATATATACTGTATATAGCAAAATCCCCGCGCTTCGCAGCGACGAAGCACTGCTTTAAAATTTTTTTAAGAAGAAAGGAAAACCTTTTAAACTGAGGGAAAATATACCAATAACTATCTGTTAAGGATCTCTTTGTATACCACGTTGTCAGTTCAGCACTCCGGTTGTAATATGACCAAGCTGTGCACTGAGATTACTTTTGAGAATGCAACGTATAGTTGTCCAGGAGAAAAGCAATGTTGCCTCAAATCAATGGCAACCTTTTGTAGGGTCTGTCCCTGAGACTTATTAATTGTCATCGCGAAGCAGAGCCTTACTGGAAATTTGAGGCATTTGAATTGAAATGGGAGATCAGAGGGTATAACGGTGATGCGAGGAATACATTCAGAGTGTGGTGCTCTGCTGTTTTTTTGTGTAGCTGCCTTCACACAGCTTCTCCGCTGCTTTATAAACGAATGCCATATAAGGCCGTCGTTTCTCCTTGCTTCGCGGTTCTGTACTGTTTTATTGTTCGTTTATTACGATTCTTATAGTTATTGTGTAGCTATTTGAGACTTACTTTACTGTTCAGGTACCCATTTCCTTTATTTAATCCGTGGCTTGTATGCTATTTTTTGTTCGTTTATTATGATTATAGATATTTATTGATTCTCTTCTTTAGCTGACTGCCTGCTCATATAAGGCACTCCGCTGGTTTTTTGTGAAGCAGCCTTTACACAGCTTCTCCGCTGTTTTATAAATTAACGACATATAAGGCCATCCTTTTTTCTTGCTTTGCCAAGGAAGCTGCCTTTTTATTTAATCCACAGGTTCTCCGCTGTTTTATTGTTCATTTATTACGATTGTTATAGTTCTCTTTGTATATCACGTTGTCAGTTCAGCACTCTGGTTGTAATATGACTCCTGAGCATGCAACGTATAGTTGTCCAGGAGAAAAGCAATCTTGCCTGAAATCAATGGCAACCTTTTGTAGGGTCTGTCCCTGAGACTAATTACTTGTCATCACGAAGCAGAGCCTTACTGGAAATTGGAGGCATTTGAATTGAAATGGGAGATCAGAGGGTATAACGGGGATGCAAGGAATACATTGAGTGTGGAGAAACTCTAGAGACAGCGTGTGTATTAACTTGTGGATTATTCTGTGAGTATTTGGTGGCAGCGTGACAAAGTTGCTTCCGCAAGACCGCGTTAGCTATGGAGCTCAGCTCGGAGCATATTCTTTTCCTACCTTGTCAATTGTGTAATGCGTTTTTTGAACAGGTTTGATGCATGGAAGTGATCACTCGTACTGCGTTCAGTCAGTTCACGTGAGCTGCTCTTTTGTGTGATGTTGCGATGTTCACGGCTTTATTTAATGTTAGCTAAGACCCGGCACTTAAAAGTTTCTCACAACAGCAATTTTAACTCCGTTACAAAGTGATCCAAAGTCTCGTTTATACCTCGTATCTTCTCATTAAACTTGTATCTCACAAATAAAGTATTCGACGAAGGCATGACAAACAGCAGCGGGAGCGTGTCCATAAACTTAATTTAAACTTATGGTTTACACCGTGCTTCTTTCTGCAGTTGCTGCACTTCTGAATAAACTTGTATGGGTTTTTCTTCAGCGCTCTTTGGAGCTATTCCTTGTTTTCTACGTACTGCATTCACAGTCAGTTCACGTGATTACGTGGGAGGCGTGATGATGTTACACGCAACTCCGCCCCCCACGGCCATCGAGCTGAAGTCCATTGCAGTATATGGAAAAAAATAGGTTCCAGTTATGACCATCACGCGTAGAATGAATGAAATGAAACCTGCCCAACTTTTGTAAGTGAGTGAGTCAGTCAGTGAGTCAGTCAGTGAGGGCTTTGCCGTTTATTAGTATAGATATATCCATCCATCCATTTTCCAACCCGCTCAATCCGAACACAGGGTCACGGGGGTCTGCTGGAGCCAATCCCAGCCAACACAGGACACAAGGCAGGAACCAATCCTGGACAGGGTGCCAACCCACCGCAGGAAACACACAAACACACCCACACACAAAGCACACACTAGGACCAATTTAGAATCGCCAATCCACCTAATCTGCATGTCTTTGGACTGTGGGAGGAAACCGGAGCGCCCGGAGGAAACCCACGCAGACACGGGGAGAATATGCAAACTCCACGCAGGGAGGACCCGGGAAGTGAACCCAGGTCTCCTTACTGCGAGGCAGCAGCGCTACCACTGCACCACTCAGTATAGATATATATCAGGCAGATAGGGGGCACCTGACCCGGAAGTGATTGAGAGTCACATGGACTGGGGATTAGGAACACTTCCAGGTCAGGAGATATAAAAGGACTGTGGGAGCTCCCAGATGCGTTGCCACCCTTCCACCCAGCTCAGCTCGCCGTCTGGGAGCTCCCACAGTCCTTTTATATCTCCTGACCTGGAAGTGTTCCTAATCCCCAGTCCATGTGACTCTCAATCACTTCCGGGTAAGGTACAAGTTCTTTTTTTCACCCCGAAGCACGTCATTCCTCTTCTCCACGTGTGGTTCCGGGGCATAGGGAAAATATCCATTATTCCTCCCTGCAGCGTCCCCTAGTGGCCCCCATGGCATCCAGCAGGGCTGTGCATAAAAACTACATTGTCCATGATGCCCTGCTGGTATTCTGGGGACCTTCATACTGCAAGGAGGGCTCCACCTGGCGGCTTGGGGTATTGGCCGGGATAAACGGCCGGCCATCCATCACAATATATATATATATATATATATATATATATATATATATATATATATACTAATAAAAGGCAAAGCCCTCACTGACTGATTGACTGACTGACTCTCACTCACTCACTGACTCACTCATCACTAATTCCCCAACTTCCTGTGTAGGTAAAAGGCAGAAATTTGGCCAGCTCATTCCTTACAGCTTACTTACAAAAGTTGGGCAGGTTTCATTTCGAAATTCTACATTTACTTGAGATAACTTTTAAAAAATTTGTACTTCTAAGAGTAGTTTTACTGCACCATACTTTTTACTTTTAAATACATTTGTGAAGAAGAAAAGCTACTCTTACTCCGCTACATTGGGCAACACTCGAATCATTACTTTTTTTCCTTTTGATAAAGTCTGACAGGCAATTTTCAATCTGCTCTGTGTAGCGTATGCTGTCAAGTTGCACACACGCCTTCCATTGCGTCTCCAGCTCTGACGTGACTTTTTGGATGTTCTCCAAATCAAGGCACTGCAGCTTTGAGGACAGATGTTGCATTTTTCGTTTGAAAGCTTTAACTCAGCTAATCATATTGACCATGGTTTTCTCTTTTCCTTGCAGCTGTAAATTAAGCTCATTCAACATGTTGGTCAGATTGGAAAAAAAAATGCCAAGTCTAGCAGCCATTGATCGTTATTAAGTTACTTGTATTCTGCATGTTTAATGACAAGGAGAAACTCCTTTTTCTCCGGCCAGGGGTCTTGATATCTCAGCAGGAATTTCTCCCTAATCTTCTGTCTCAACAAAGGCCTCTTTTATCATCTCTCCATCTTGGAAGGACTTCTTATGCTTAATAATTGAGTGACTCACCCGGAACGATGCTTCAGTGTTTCTACCTTTGGTTTTGAATTCAGCCGAGTGAAAAATGACGGCTGTCCGATTAACTGCGATTTTAGTTCCCTCTCCTTTCTCTTTCTCAGATCACTTTTTGGAAGGAAGTCAGTTTTGTAGTTTTTATGAACAGTTCAAAAGTGCCTTCCCATGACCCTGTAGGTAGGATATAGCTGGTTGGATAATGGTTGGATGGATGGAAAGTGCCTTTCCACATTTTCCTTCTTTAGAATAGCAATGATAGATTGACAGATCAGACAAATGCACTTCGAAAAATCCTCTTCCAATTCCACATCCAGCCCATAAACAACACATTTTTTTAAAATCCCTTCTTTAGTCGATATAAATTGGAAGGCTAACTAGATCACTTAGATAGCTGGAGTTTTGCAGTAGCTCGCACGTTTGATTGTACGTGCGGGGTGACCAGTGTGTTAGAAGAAAAGAGATCTGGCCACCCTGTATGTCAATCAAGTGGCAAATGAACATAGGGAGGATATATGATAGACTAACATTTAAAAAAAATTTTTTTGAATGCAACGTGATCTACCTGCACTACCTTTCCAATCTACCGGTCGATCGCGATCGACATAATGGGCACCCCTATAATAGGTGATCATCGTTAAGAAGTGGATTCATAACACACCACACAATTTCTGAACATTCCTTCCAGAGACAGGATTTGGTCTCACCTGTTGCAAGAAATGGACATCTGAGACAGTGATCCACTGACAGAAGTGTTATTTAGCTTTTTTTATTATATATCCAAGATATCTGTATTTAACAAACTGGAAAGGAATTTAATTATATGTTTATTAAAACATTGGCAGGAAACCAAGGGGTCAGAAAGAGAAGGAAAAAGTATCGTACTTTTCATCAGAGTCTAAACTAGTCTTAGGCTCATGTTATGGCCTGCCACAGACTGATTTGTAAGAGACAGGCAAAAGAATGAATCAGCCAGGACCTCACACTGCAGCATGGTGGAGATGGTGGAAATGAGCTGTCTAAGCTGTAGTTATTGATTACCACACTTAGAGTAAAAATAAATGATGTAAAGGAGGATATAAAAAAGGATTAAGTGGGAACACACAACAAAACAGACAACAGAATAGACAAGCTGCTTCATGATATAAAAATCCAGGAGGTACTTTTAGGCAATAACTTTGATATAAACCTAAAACAAATGTAGCAAAAATTGATTAAAAAATACAAGAAATTTTGTACTTGTACTTGGTGCTCACCTGGAAGAAGTAGGAAAATTGGCATCCACCACCAATAAAAAAGCAACTGCTATAGAATCCAAATGCAATGTGTTTGGCAATAAATTAACAGCATTAGAAGATAACTATAGAAGGAGCAACATCAGAATCAAAGGACTTTCTGAAAATCGTGAAAGTCCAAACCTAGTAAAATTCATAGCTGGACTATTTTCTAAAATAAAATGAGAGGACTTTAAATTATACATTGATCTTGAATGCTTCAAAGTTTAGAAGTCTAATTGTCCTATTCAACAGACTACAACTTATATAAAGTGTGACATTGATTCTCAGACAGAAAAGCATTATATTTGAAAATAACCATATTTGTATTTTCCCAGATTCCTCACCTTCAACAGCTGCCAAACAAACCACATTCTACAACATTAAACAACTTATGCAAAACTGAAATTAGATATAGCTCATTGTTTCCAGCTAAAATGAAAATAATTGTTGATGGTCAATTCTTCATCTTTAATTCCCCAGGAGAAGCAGAAAAAAAGTAAATAGACCGATTCCAGCATTCTTTAAAATATGAACATGAGTTATATCATGTCTTGGTAATGCAAAGAAAATTCCACTTACAACTTTATAGCAGTGCTTGAAACTTCAACTCCCAGCAGTCCCTGCAGTGGCTCTGATTGGTCATCTGCTGAGGGTGCAATGGAGGTTGGGTACAAGGAGGCCAGTGTGACATTAAAAACGGGGTTAGTGTTACCAAAAGAGGAGGAAGTCTTTTGTGTTTCGTGTCTGGAGTTGCCTGTCTATCCGCCTTCTGTTTTGATACCTGTGGATTCTTGTTTTGTCCTGGATCGTCTCCTGTTTTGAGTGTATGGACTGTCTGGTGTCTTCCTGCTGCATGTGGACTGTCTGAGGATTTGTTGTCATCTTGCGATCTTGATCCCATTCATACAACATTATCTCATCTGAAATACCGGTAGGACTGACCTTTACATTCATACACAGTGTGCTGATCACTGGACTATCTATCATCATTTCATTTCATCAGTTGCAGTTTTCATGGACTTCATAATGTTTGTGATTTTTGTTAGTGGTTTGTTATTGTTGAATTTGTGTTTATTGTACATCGCCGTAAGGGGAACTGGGGTGGGATAGTTGTTTTCATTTATTATTGTTTAATACATTTTTAATTGCCATTTTATTACCGATCGCTTTTTTGTCTCTGCTTGTGAGTGTGTGCGGGTCCATCCAAGACTGGGTGCGTCCCTGGAATCTCCACCAAAAAAATAAATAAATCACTGTCTCTTCAACGGTGTGAATCTTAGCAGCACCAGACCGCTACAACTTGTTCTAACATTTGTAACTAATGTAACATTTGGTGTAATTATACATTCTATATCATTTTTTGCCACTTTTTTCAGTTACTATATATTTTATTACATATACAGTATATTTGGGTAATCATAAAGTAACTTTAGTAATTGAATATGTCATTAGACTTCATTAAAATTTCCTCTCTTTTTTCTTTTCTTTCTGTTTAACCTAGTACACTAGGTTTATTGTATCTGGACTGTACTATAAGATAATATATGGCAATAATATGAAATCAAGGTTAAAGCTAATTTATGAAATAACACAGTGTACAAGATTTCCTCAAAAAATCCAGAAGCAGTGTCTCCTTGACCAAGCAATGTACATTGTAAGATTCAAAGTCAAAGGTCTCAATCATGATATAAAACGAAAAAAAATATTTTCCTACCTGACAGGCCTAAATGCTAAGATAGTATTTTTACAGGAGACTCACTTAACAAGAAAGGACAAATTTCAATTACAAAGAAACTGAATTGGCCATATTTTTCAGCTATACAAGGAAAACTAGAGGTGTGGGAATCTTAAAACATAAAACATAAACATAAATCTAATTTGTATCATCAGACGTAGTATCTAATCCTGAAGGGTGTGATGTCATGGTATGGGTAATTTATTTAAATCTACTGTAATTTTGATAAATATCTATGCACCTAATGTGGATGATAGAGATTTTATCCAAAATGTTTCTGCATTAATTACCATATGAGCATTCCCTACTCTTTACTTTGAGGTGACTCACTATCCTTAAAAGAACTGCTTGTCTTTTGCTGCACTAATTGGAAAAAGCACCTGTGAGTACGCCGAACTGCTGTATATAGATTTTCCAGCTATATATGATGTAATGTCAGCTCATTCTTTTGATGACTCATCCGTGGCTGATGTAACATGTCCAGTGTCGTTGCTATAGCAATGTGCGTACAGCTGACCACTTCGATTACATTTGGAAAAACCAGATGTTGCTGTGAATTCCACTTTTATGTTTGCCATTTCAACCACAGTGTAAGGAAATCTTACTTATCTGAATGACAAGCAGATAATACCATACTATGCAGCTGACATGGTGTGACTTGCTGATATTTGTGAAATGCCCAATTGGTCGGCAAGTTTATGTTGAAAAGCTCCTATGGCTTAATTCCCAAGAGTCGACAGAACTTGCAAAGGAGCAAGTAGAGCACAATTCCTCAAAGTCTGCCTTTGTAAAGCCGGCACCTCTTCAGCCCACAACTCCAAGAGGATAGCTCTTGGAAATTGAAATTGACTTAGAAGCCAATCATCATCATCTAAATACTCACTCTCTTACAATACTTATATTTGCACAATTTGTCTTCTTACAACATTACACCAGCCATGGTAATTGGAATAATTTGACCATTCCATGCACCTTTATATTGTTACAGAATCATTACAATCCAAGTGAATTAAATTTGTAAATGATATACAATTAATTTCAGTGTATTTGAAAAAACCTGCATCATAGATGTGAATCTAAAAAAGAAAAGTAGACCACAGAAACAGTACCACTGCTTTGATGCTGGGTGTCACCAGTTTGCAAAACCAAGTAGAAATGTGCTTACACAAGAGGGGACACTGCTGTGAAAATGTGCGTTGCGTTATGCCAAGTTCAGTTTTTATACATCTCGAAGTGAGCGTGGAAAAGGGCATACGCACTGTTTATATCTGAGGCCCCAAGTCTCCAAATGAGGCACTTTATAAGCAAAGATGGGCTGTACATTTAGAATTTACCCTGTTGACAAAAAAGAAACAGAACGGCTAATCTTTATTATGACATCATTATAATGAACCCAGGAAGAAGGCTAATAAGATTTTACCTCAACAAATCCACAAGAAGGAAGTTCTCAACGCAATAACAGAGATTACCAACAAAGATGGAGATAAAGTCATTGACCATAAAAATATAACCCTCACATTCAGTGAGTACTCTAAGTCCTTATATTCTACTCAGTTTAAAGAAGACAAAACACAATCTAAGGAGTATTTTTAACATAATACAAGTACCACAACCTCTGAAACTCTCAGAACTACTGGATACTATAAACTCACTCCAAAGAGAAAAGACAGCATGCCCTGACAACTACCAAATGGAGTTTTATAATAAAATTTCAAATAAGTTAGTTTCACTATTAATAGAGATGTTTATAGAAAGTAGAGATAACAAAATACTACAACTACTTTTCACTAAGTATTAATGGCCATCTTTCCAAAGAAAATAATAAAGACTTATTACAATGTGCTTGATACAGATGGGTTTTACTTCTGAATAATGAAGTTAAGATACTCTCTCTACTTAGAAAGATTGAGATTTATTCAAGGCAGACACTACGCTACAACGCTTCGGACATCTATGTAATGTAATATACTCTGCCATAAAATCTAACAAACCAGAGATCTTATGTCTTGGCACAGAAAAATTCTCTGACAGAGTTGAATGGACTACCTATTCACCACATTGCACAAATTTGGGTTTGGCCTAAATATATGTGCATGGATAAAACTGCATTAGACCAGACCAGAAGACTCTGTCTGTATTAAGAACATTATCTAAAACTTCTTCAAACTAGAAAATGGTACTTGACAAGGGTGCCCTCTATCACCATTGCTTTTTGTAATTGCCATTGAACCACTGACCATTCACTTTCGATAAAGGGGACTATCATAGAATGACGTGAACAGAAAATATTATTTTATACGCAGATTATATGGTACTGTATATATCAGAACCACAAATCTCTTTAGCAGTAGTCCTTAATGCACTAGCAGAATTTTAAAAGATATTTGAATAAAAGTGTGCTTTTCCAGAGAACTTTCTAGCACACAATATTAGACTGGACAGCTAACCATTTATTTATTCAGAACATTTTAAATATCTAGGTGTAAACATCACAACTAAATATAAAGATCTACCCTTCATCTCACATTAGCTGGGAGAATCGATACTGTCAAGATGAACATCCCTCCAAAGCTTCTTTTTCTATTTCAGAGCATCACTATGTAATACTGTATAACTAATCATTCATTGAGAGATTATACTAAATTATAACCTTGTTTAGCTGGAATTTGAGTCATCAACACATTTAACAAGCAGCACTACAAAGACCTAAAGCAGAAGGTGGCATGGCACTAACTAACTTTCATCTTTATTACTGGGCAGCAAATATGCAAGCTACAAAGACCTGGAAATTAACACAAATTTATGAATATACACAGGCCTGGTCTGCAATAGAACTAAAATCTTGCTATACTTCTTTATATACCCAGCATATGCCCTTTATGTGCCCTTTTTGCACCAGTAAATACAAATTATCAATATACCAATAATCGGATTGTCCATCAATCACTCAGAACATGGAACCAATGCAGGATGCATTTCAAGGCAGAGAAACTTTTATGCGTTGCACCTGTATATGATAATCACCTTTTCATCCATCTCAAACCTACATAGTATTTAATCTTTGGAAAATGCCCAGAATTAAAACACTTAGAAAACTGTATATATGTAATGTTTTATATCTAATGAACAATTGTGCTTTAAATTTAACTTTTCAGCAGCTCAATTTTTCTGCTACTTTCAAATTAGATATTTTGCTAAAACTTTGCTAAATTTTTCCACACCTCCCTCTCATTTCTATTACAGGACAAATACTGATCAGTCTTAATGAGCCAGCATCACGACAATATATAAGAACATCTCAAAGTCTTTTCCTAACAAAGATCCTATGATATGGTGGGTAAAGGACCTTTCACTTCATATATCAGAGAAGGAGTGGAAGGCAGTCATGCATAGAATACACTCTGGCTCGATATGTGCAAAACATTCAACTCCATCAATCACATTTATCTTGTTTAAAATTGTCCAAAATGTATCCCAGGCAAGTTCCGACCTGCGAGCATTGCAATCTAGCTCCAGTCTCACTAGGCCACATGTTTTCGAAGTGCATCAAATTAACATAACTTTGGACAAAAAGCTTTGAATTCTTATCAGGCAGCCTTGGTGTCGCAAACACTCGTAACTCATTAACAGCTCTGTTTGGTGTACTCACAGATAGGGTTAAAGTGGAGAAAGACAAAGTGATTGTAATTGCCTATACCACACTACTAGCACATAGACTTATCCTGCTTGATTGGAAGACTCCTAACCCACCTTTTATAAGTCAGTGGGTAATTGATGTTCTATAGTATTTGAAATTGGAAAAAATCTAATTCTCTCTTAGAGGATCTGTTCAAATTTTTTTAAAAATACGGTAAGAACTAATTAATACAATTTTAGAATAAGCTTTTATATCTGGACATTCTCTGTGCTTTGCTGTTTCTGTCTCACCTCTCTTTCTTTTTGGTGGGGGTTGGATTCTGTTTTGTTAAGTTCGACTTGATTGTATGTAATTGTATGTATGTTATTTTCTTAGTTGTTTAAGTTTGGCTTAATTGTATGAAATGCTATTTTCTTCAAATAAAACGTAAAAAAATTCTTTCCAGGTCTATATATACAGTATAGTATATGTGTTCAAGATATTAAAAGTGGAATTAGTGAAAAGATGTTTCAGTGTGCATTTACAAGGAAAAAAATCCAAAGGTTATTTTCTCATTCAAAGACAAAAGTTCTTAGTACTCCCTAGTGTGTTTTATTTGCTATGCTCAGTATTTTATTTTCCAGAGAAGCCGCCTCCACAAAGGACAAGCCGCTCATTTGGCGACAGTTCAGTTGCATGTACCAAGTAATGCTGTAGCTCCTCATCAGGATTAATCCATTTGTCCATTTCAACAGACAGGCCTTGATGCTGTAGAATGTCATCCTGCTTACATACATCTCTGATTGCTTCCACTGTTACTGACTGTAGCACTTGAGCACACACAGTCAGTACTTTCTGCACATAATGCTTTTCTACTCACTTGATCCAAAGAGGGGATCTTTTGGGCAAGGGAAACCCGGAAAACAAATTGGAAGTATTTGTCTGGTCTACTACATGCTCAATATTCCAGTCATAAGTTTTTAATCTCCTGCTGAGTGTTGTATATGTGGTCCAAGCAATGTTGCTGTTTTGAGATTTAGCATGTAGTTCAAAGACTTGGCATTGGTTTGTAATGTGCAATGTTCTGAAATGTTCGACTATTCTGTTTGGAAATAATATTTTTTTATGATGATAAGTGAACAGTTGGCAAAAGTGGTTGGCTTCATTTGTCCATTTTGCTGTGTTTACAAGAGTAAGACCCTGAATGCAGCCAAGCTTGTATCACTTATTACCACCGTTCATAAAATTAGCTGTAAATCATCAAGACAGGGTTTACTTATTGATGCAATTTTCATTTCTCTGAATGACCTTTCTGTCTCTGTTATGCACTCTCACTCCACATCATTTCTTGTGAGTTCTCGGAGTAGCTCTGAGATATTTGGATAGTTTGATACAAACCTCATGAGATATATATATACCTACCAAGAAATGAACTCAGTAGACTTACCTTTTGTGGTCTGAGTTCTTTAGATTTTCTAAAAATCTAGAGTGATCACTCCACACATGACTAAGTGATCTAAAATGTTTAAGTGACCTAAAATCTTTTAAAGTCCTTTTTTATTGGGCATACACCACTACATGTTCTAGTCACATCTATCAGCTCTAATCTATAGCTCTTTAGTAAGCCATGGGTGCAGCAGACAATTCAAATGTGATTTTTCAAAAACTATTCAATAGTACCCACAGTGTAAGATAAGATGAAGGAAGTGAAATGTTTTGACTCTTCTGTAACATTTGCCTGCCACAACCATTTTCTACCACTTAGTTCTGCAAACAACCTGGCACCACACATGGCTTGTAGAAAAGTATCTACAATAGAAACTACCGGTACATGTTTTTTTTTTTTATAAATTACTGTTTTTGTCAACCTCTCAAAAATCCACACATATTTTCACCTCAGAAGTATGTTTCTCTGGAACTTGCAGCAGATTAGAGACAGACTCTGCTTCTTCACTGATTTCATTGATCATACCTTCTTCAATCATCCGATTTTCATTAAAAGAAATAGTTAAAAGAAAAACAAATTAAAATTAGGTTAGAATAATAATGAACAAATACAAAAATAAACTAATATGGACTTATATAGCATAGATAAATAATTAGATGTAAAGCAGAGTACTTCTACATAGTATGGTGTTCTAAGTATCTAATGATGTGTACAATGATAAGGTGAAATGGCAGAGAGAACAGAGAAATACATTTATAATAAACAAAATCTGTAGGGGTTCCAAGGCCAAAACACCACCCATTAGAGTCCCCGCTGGGCATTCTGCCTAACATAAATGTGCTTAAGTCACTCCTCGTTGTTTCCAGGCTTTTTCTCAGGGGATTTGATGGAGTAGGCCTTGTAGACAGCTGGCCTCCCATTATTTCAACCATCACAGGAGGTTGCCTAGTGCCTAGATTATGTGGAAAAATGGAAATGAAACCAGAGAAGAGATTAATAGATTAATAGAGAAAAGATTGCATAGCCATGAAGATTATGTTACTAACATGCATGTCTAGTCTACTAGGAATACCCTTAAAATGTAGCAGTGAAACGAAAAATCATAAAAGTGGGTTTTTGGGAGTTTTTAAAAATGATTTATGGTGTTAAAGTGGGGCATCTCTATAGGTAAAGTATTCCAGAGTTTTGGTGCATAAGAGCAAATGGCTGCCTGACCTCTCTTTTTATGATTAGCTCATGGAATAATAAGCAGAACACTATTAGAAGCTCTAAGGTTACAATATTTGGAATGTAGGAGAACAGATATTTCGAAATATGAGAAAGAGCAAGATTATTTAAAGCTTGATATACCATTATTATTATTTTAAAGTCAACTTTAAATGACATGGATAACCAATGTAACAACTCTGAAATTGGTGAGATGTGCTCAGATTTTCTTTTTCTAGTTAAGATTTTTGCTGCTGCATTCGGCACTAATTGCAATCAATTGATGTCTTTCTTTCATAGTCCTGTTAGGAGAGCATTGCAGTAATCTAGTTGACTAAAATATTCTTTAAGTGAAAAAATGATGCCCAAGTAATATGGTTAAAACATGATTTCATTTTTTTAAGTCTGAGTCCATGATTTTTAACAAAATTCTTTCACTCCGCCTTCACTTTTAATACAATATGACCAAGTTTATTTCTAAAGCCTTGTCTATGCCCACCTTTGTCATCCATTTTTCATGTTTTCCTTTATTGATCATAAGCAAATTCTGCTCATCCTTTCAGAAATAAGAGTAAGACATTGCATTATTAAGCCCAAAGTGCCAGGGTCACCGGGTGCTATATATAAGATCTAAACACTAACGTGGAGAGTCGGCCGTGTACTGTAGAGTCTATAGCTGCAAGTGGAAGCTGCCATTAGCAATGTCTTAGATGGAACTGAAGATATAGGGTGGTCCAGATCTAATTATGCAGTTTTCATTACGCTATAACTTATTAAGTTTATTACATAGAAAATCACCCGAAAAATCCTGGACCATCGAGAAGTGTGTGAACTGACGACATGAAGAATCGTCTTTGCGCCAAACTGGAATCGTCCACGCATAAATCAAAGTCATCCAGACGATCTGGATCTGCATAATTAGATCTGGACCACCCTGTATAGTAGTATCATATATGAAGATAGCAAAGAAAGTGATATCAGCTATTGTGAGCAACTGAGCTTCATAAATTCTGACACTAGCGATGAGGAGTTCTTGAGGTTTCCAGAAAACTAGAAGAGTGCTTGAACCTTAAAGTCTCTCCTCATTTGTTAATAACAGTGAAGATGGTTCTTAATACTGTTGTTGACTTTACATGATTGAAATATTATTCTGCTATATTTTATTAAATATATTAGTACACCATTTGGTTCAGAATATTTTTTTCTTGTTTTCCTCCTCTAAACCTAGGTGCCTCTTATGGTCAGGTGCGTTTTATAGTGCGAAAAATACAGTAACTAACCACTAAAAAACTGCTTTAAATAGAATTTTACTTAAAAAGGTAGATTAGAAATTGGTCTAAAACTGTCAATGACAGAGGAATCTAGATTTTTTTTGAGTAGGGGCTTAACTACTGCAGTCTTTAGACAATCTAGGAAAGCACCTGCATTTAATGATGAGATAACTATGTCAAAAACACTATCGACTAGCACATTGGAGACTTCTTTAAAAAGAGCCTGTTGGGATTGGGTCAAGGATAGAGGGTTTGAGTTGAATAATTACTCTATGGAGTCCAAGTAAACCTATGTGAGTGAAGGAATTTAATACACTAAAAAGAGCATGCTGAGGTTCAACAGGGTTAGATTTGGATATCATTTATTTTGTGTTTAAAAATGCTGCAAAAGCCTCACAAGTTTTGCTGGAAATTTTCAGGACATGTTCCATTGAGCAAGCTCGGTTTAGAAAGTGACAATTGGATTTCTACCACTATCATTTATAATTTTAGAGAAACAGGATTGCTATATTCAATTATTTGTACCTTGAATATTTCATAGTGGACTGTTAGTTTAGTTTTCCTCCATTTACACACATCTCTGAAGTATCTTCTCTTGAGTTCAGACATTCAGTGAATCTTCCGATGTATTTTAGTGCTTGAGTATTTATTAACAGTGTTGCAGGGGCCCTTATGTCTGCTGCAGCCTTGACTTTAGCATTCAAATGCTCCACCATACTGCTTACAATGCAAGCTGTGTTAGGAAAGCTCTAAATTCAGACTGATTAATTAGAATATTAGCAAATATAGAGGCTGCTGATGCATTAAGATAGTGTTTTTGACCAATACGCTTCTTTTTAGTTCTAGTTACCAGTATTTCTAAAATGCAAAAATGGTCAGATATGCCAATATTTATGACCTTCCTCACATCAATTTTTAGTCCTTTTCAAATTACTAAATTCAGTACATGTCCTCCCTTTTGTGTAGGGTTACTGACATGTTGGCTAAGATGAAAGGAGTGCAGTACGTTCATAAATTCTCTTGCTTTATGATCACACTGGTTAGCCATATGAAAACTGAAATTGCCTACACTTAGGAAGGAGCCTGTCACAATTACCAAGTATTATAGATACTAAGTCAGGCAATTCCTACATAAAAGACATATTATATTTTGGTGGTCTGTAAACAATCAACAAAAGAGATCCTTGATAATAGTATTCTTTGAATAAAGACAGCAAGAAATTGAAATTCACAAAACTTCCAAAAGTGGTATGTGTTACAGTTTAATTAGCTTAAGAAAATACTTGCAAGATCACTGATTTCCTTATCTTGGTGAACAGAATTAACAAAATGTATTAATTGTTTCAATTAAAACTGCCATGATGTCGCTACTAAGCCACATTTCACTCAAAGTAAGAAAGTCTGTTTTCCTATTATTGATAAGACTGTTAATATAAAAAGACTTAAGTTCAAGTACTTTGTTGTCATTGTGTAACACAACAAAACTACTTTTTGTGACAGCCCCAATGTGCATTTAAAGCAAAGTCAAATAATTCCATATGTCACATACAGTGTTAAGTGATCAAGTAACCAGAGCAAATTATTATTGCTCAAACTACAGCAGCATAAATTGTTATTGCACCTGTTAATGAATAGTACATTACATATTATATATTGTATTACATTAGTATTTTGACATTACCAATATAACTTATTGCACATGTTCAATTAAAAATGATCTCAGACTGAGGAGATTCAGAGTTCAGAAAGTTTATGGCAGATGGGAAAACGCTATTTTTTAGTCTGTTTATATGTACACAGATTGACCTAAAGTGTCTTCCTGACGGGAGGAGCTCAAGCAAAGAATTTCCAGGATGAGTTTTATCGTTGAGAATGTTTTTGGCCCTTCTCACACAGCCAGACGTATACGAGAGTTCAAGTGATGGCAGTTCAGTCCCAATAATGGCTTCTGCTGTTTTTACAACCCATTGCAGGGCTTCTTTAGCAGCCTTGGTGCAGCTGTTATACCAGGTCATCATGTAGCTAGTTAAGATGCTCTCTATAGTGCATCTATAGACATTAAGCAGCAGCTTCTGGGGGAGGTCAGCTCTCCTTAGCTTCCTGAGAAAATAGAGGTGTTGTTGTGCTTTGCCTATTATAGCCAAGTTGTTGTCAGCCCAGGACAGGTCCTTTGAGATGGTGACTCCTAGAAACTTAAAGCTGGAAACTCTTTTCACAGCATCTGCATTGATTGTTATCAGACTGTGATTGGTCTTTTTGGTGGTCCTAAAGTCCAGAATAAGTTCTTTGGTCTTTTTGGTATTTAAGACCAGGTTGTTGGTGTTGCACCATGCTGTCAGATTCTGAACCTCTTCCCTATATGTAGCTTCATTGTTGTCTGTTACAAGCCCAATGACAGTCATATCATCTGCAAATTTAACAATAATGCTTGACTGGTGGATGGGTTGACAGTCATGGGTGAAGAGTGCATAGAGAAGGGGACTTAGCATACATCCTTGCGGCACACCAGTGCTCAGGGTAAGGGTGGAGGATGTGTGTTTGCCCATCCTGACAGACTGGGGGTGGTTGGTGAGAAAATCCAGTAACCAGTTGCATATGGACGGAGCAAGTCCTAGTGCATAGAGTTTTTTGATCAGCTGGTTATGTAGATGGTATTAAATGCAGAGCTGTGGTCAATGAAGAGCATCCTAAAATAGGTGTTGGGCTTTTCCAGGTGCGAGAGGGCAGCATGTAGAGCCACACAGTTGGTATCCTCAGTTGATCTGTTTGACCGATAGGCAAACTGGTGTTGGTCTAGAACTTACTGGTTAATGCTCTAATATTTATTAAAGACACATTTAAGGTCTCGGTAGAGCAGTTTGAAATGGTAATTAAGTTATTTTCATTTACAGTGCTTTGTCCGGGCCATTTACTTAAACTATGGTCATTAGAGTGCTTATATAGTGCACATCTATAGGTAAATCTAATGTAGAAGTATAATATCCTCATACAGGTTTATAGCTACCATTAGGACTAAAGCTACACAGTCAAGAACGACAAATTAACTTTGAGATACTGTTGGAGAGGACCTGAGTGCCAAATATGTCGGATGCAGGCCATCATGTCTGAAGAAAAATGGTCTATCCCAGAAAAAATCCCAGTTGTCCACAAGACTGATGTTGTGCTTCTCACCGAAGGCTCACATCATGGTGTTAAGGCCAGTCATCAACTATAGGCTTCATCCGATCTTCTTAATATTGGAAGTGCACCTGAAAAACTGTGCTTCACAGTTCTATCTGTCAATGTTGAATGTTGTTGATGCCAGAGTGAAATACAATTGTTCCAATAGTTCTGCCCTTGATCCTTCTCAAAGACTCTCACGGATTTTCTTTTCACATCTTTAACTTGTGAACCAGTAAAATAAGACACAAAAGTTTTATGATTTGATAACTGAAAGTTCAGGAGGCACAACAACATCACCACTGTCTGCAGGCACGGCAGGAAAGTGGAGAGGGTCAAAGTAGTTTTGAGTGGTGATGGCTGCTTGAGTAAGCAGGGGTGTCCAGGATTTGGGACCACATTTGAGGAACTGTCAGATTCCACCTTCGATGTTGTTGTCTAGAACTGGACTCTGAGTAAAGCTAATTTGGCCTGGGGTACGAGTGTAGAGCTGAAGTAGCCTTATCGATCCCAGACACCAAGGAAGTTTCTAAGAGGCAAGCTTTCAGATCCCTGAAATGGCTTTATCTGGCAAGGAGCTGTTGGATTGAAATCTCAAGGGATTACATCTTTCCTTCAACACACTCTAGCTCATGGTTGTCCATCTCAAAAGAGAGAGAGTTCAACAGGTTTCCCTTTCTCGTATACAGCGACTTTGTGTGAACATCTAATTATTAGCTCCAGTTTTGAAAAGTGACCAATATTCCATAACTGTTTCTGCATATCTTCCTGGTAAATGCTCAATTATCTACATTTTCTGTTTAGCCGCAACATGCTACATTCCTAAATTGAGTCATACCTTTCTCCCGGGCAATATGAGTTAATGTTTCACTATATCACATAAACAGAGTCCTTCCATGTAATAAAGCTATTATATGTTGCATAAAAACCTGGATTATCTTTGATCATCATCACTAACAACAAATAGTCCATAATAATACCTTTAAAGATTTTTATTTAATCCCCTTGACATGGCCACAAGTTCTGATTTACTGAGCCCCACATGCTTATGTTGTTTTGTTGTCAATTCTTGTGAGTTTTTATAAAAGCTAAAGTATCTATATTGGGAATGAGAGGCTCTTTATGGTGTTGCATTGGCATCCATTTGGGTGTTCAGGTTATAGGGATGGTACTGAAAACATAGTCAAGTGATGGAGGTTCTCAGCAGACTACACAGAGGTTGTATGAATAGGTTGTTACTACTCTTAAATGGTCTTTTATATTTAGGGTGAGATGTACAGTAATAAAACATAATGGTTATACACTGAGTGGATGGTGGCTTAGTCAGATAGCTTCCAAGCTTCAGGAGATTGTTCTAAATTCCTGTTCCAGAATAATGTAACAGAAATCCCTGTTTTAATGAATGAGAGATTGTATGTGTGAATTTGCCTTGTGAAATCCTACGTTTCAATTCAGCCCATTGTTACCATAACCAAAGCAGGTGTTGTGTATGATTCAGTGTCCCCATCCCCACACCAGAATTTTCAATCACACTTCAAAATCAGTGATGTTTCATGATTAGGGCTTGCACAGAAATTGGGGGACTTGAGTGAATACAACAATTGTTTAATACAAGTATTTCAAAGTTGCCAGGGTGCAAGACAGATTTATCAGATACAGAGTATTTCTTACAGTATTTAAGTCTGTTCATAAGTGATGAGGTCAGATGTAATTTTGGTCAGGACCAACAGACCTATATCATATAACATCCACCAAGATGGAAAAACCAAGGCACACACCTAAAGACAGGTAAGCCCAAGAATGGACATGTTTATTTAACATTGAGTGATCATATTCTGAGAAGTAGTCCCTTTAGGCTGTTATGGCTGAAGGAAGCACCATTAAACAGCAGACACTAACTGGCAACTAGGCACAGCTATTCTTGTTCTGTGCCTTATGTCACATTACTATTCCAGTAATCGTTTTCCACTGTCACACTTGTCTTCCACATCTCTTTCAAGAATTCACTGGAGGCCAAGTCTTCCGCAAGAGCTTCTATCTGTTCCCTGCTCTAAGAGTCCCTGTCTGCATCATTAAAGCTACCCGAGCTTGTAAGGTGATCATGACTTTTCTCTATGGAATCCAGAACTCAGCTGTCAAACAAGTATCCAGGCCCACCCATCTTCAGTGTAATCTTCTGACAAGTAATATATCATATAAGTATATATTAATGTATTTAATGTGTGTGTAAAATCTTAAGAACTTTTTTGTTTGCTTTTTAAAGTTGTAAAGTTAATTCAGACAATGTAGATCAGATAAGGTTTTTTGTTTCACATTTATATCTGGCTTGCATTTTCAGCTATTTTGCTAGGTTTATTTGTTCGGGTGGAATACAATACTTCAAGGGCGATACTAACTACTTGCATTTCTTAAAATCACGTTGATCATACCACACAGGATTATTCAGGCTGTACTTGATTATGGTTAAAACAAATCATTGCTGGCACTGAATACGACCATACAAAGCAGTCATTAAGGGTGATGACTGCTTTTAGGATTGCGTGCTAATCACATGCGTGAACAACCTGTTGTGCTGAAAATGTAACTGTTGGGATTTCACAGTACAGTAATTTGAAAAGACAACTATGTTTCCATATGAGGGCACTTTTTTCATTCATGCAGAACTTCTACTCACCTTATTTGCACTAAACACTCCATATATTTGTCAAAAAGGTCTTTGTTGTCAACAGCCTGTACCAGCCTGTGTGGTGAATGGCACTAGATTCAAATTTGCGTGCACATTTTGTTGTAAAACCACAGACCTTAAAGTGAGAGATCCACAAATGGGCAGTGAAACTGAAGAACAAAAACCAATCAATCTCAGACACAAATAGTAAATCTTTGATCAACTTAGCACACAAGTATTTGGCATGTGGGGGAGATGACAACCTTTATTTTTTCATTCACAGTAATTCTTTTTTTTAGTTTAGGCTTGCAGATATGTTAAACCGCCTTATGTATTATAACATGCAGACACTTATTTATAGGACATGCAAAAGAAGTAACTGATTGTCTTGAAATGACAACAGAAAGGATTCATTTCAAATGAAAACATAACTAATTGAAACAAAATGGTAACACCTTAGTAGTGTTAATAATTTGGTTCTTTAAACACTGTAATCCTATTTCTGAAAATAAAAGTTTAAACTGAGGTGGTTGGTATACCAAGCCTGTGCATAACTGTTCCCTGCTAAGCTCGAGTTCAGCAAAGATGAACTAATGCCATCTAGTGGACAATGGTGAGGTAACCATACATTATACTATAACTGCAAGGACAATTTAATGCTTATTTTTTATATAATTTATAACCTCTTTAACCGTCTGTATTTCAAAGGTCAACATTTTTCCACAGCACTGGGAACATTTATATCCTACTGTCCAAATTATCTCGAAACAATCTTTAGGCCAAAAGTCACAAATTATCTTTGGCTCAAATATCCATTCCTTAAAAAAATTCCTCTCATCTGTTGGGGAATTTATTGCAATCAAGAATTTTGTTTATTTAGTTATTATCATTATATTACTTACAAATTGCTGATTTTAGTTGTAGCCACATTTTTATTAATGTGAAGAAATCCTACAAGCGTGGATTTGTGCATTTCTACAGTAAAAGCCAACAGACTCCCTAAAGGAAACAGAATTGAACATCTTAAGTAGAGACAGAATATGTATCTACAGATGCATCAAAGTAAGTATTTAAAGACAAAAACAAAAGGCTGCAGACCAGTGTGAGTGCCCACTTGAGTCTCATTACAGGAATCCAGGCATGTCCCGACAACATTCTTCTCGTAAATGTACATTATCTTTCTTCCTTATTGATATTGTGTGTAATTACTAAAAAAGATAATGATTTTAACATTTGCGGTTTCAGTTATTTAGCTCATTTGGAAAAAGTCAATGCGTTCCTAGAGTATTGCTGGATTAGTTTCAACAGGGCAGTTTCTGCTGTATTAGTGGGTTTAAGTAAAGAAAAACCCATAGTAAACATGGCTTATAAAAAAAGGATTTATAAAATTAGTTCTAATTTGACAAAAATGAATTATTACAATATGATAAACATTCTGACATTTGATGTGTATGATGTATTTGCATACTGAAGATAGATGGATAAAGGTGCTATATAAAATGAATATAGAGAGAAATACATGGAAGGTGCTGTATAAATTAGAAGTAGATAGATAGACAACATGACAGAGATGATTACTGACACACGGAGAAAGAGAGATCAGCACCCATCACTGTACATTTGAGAGACTGAGGTGGAGAGAGTGGGATTAACATCTTTGAGGATCTCACTTGGACCTACCATGTCACAGACCTGTACAAACAAATGTACAATGTACAAACTGAGAGTAACCTCACCTACTCCATCACAGTCTGGTTTGGGAACAGTACAGCACTGGACTACAAGGCTCTACAGTGGGCGGTAAAATCGGCACAAAACATCATTGGAACAGCACTCCTTACACTAGAGGACATCCATAATAGCGCAAAACTCAGGAGGGCCCATAATATTATTAAGGACACAACCCACTCACAATGTGAACTGCTAATACTCAACCATCAGGGAGACACTATAAGAGAATAACAGTTAGAACATCAAAGCCAAAAGACAGTTCTTTCCATTATGCTATCAGGCTTGTAAAAATTAACCCATCCACTGCCCCTCAGCACTGTAGGATAGCTTGTGTCTTGAGGGTGGAAGGCCATCTTGAAACCATATACCTGCAGAGCTTAATTTGAATCATTTATTTATTTACATGTGCACTCATACTTTTGTTTGTTTTTGCATTTCTTTTTCACCTGAGTGTTTTTAGTTTATTCTTGTGAATTCTTGTCTATTGTTGGAGGACTTACAGAATAAGATTTTCAGATAGATAGATAGATAGATAGATAGATAGATAGATAGATAGATAGATAGATAGATAGACTACTGGTCAAACGTTTTAGAACGCAGTTTAATGTCTTAATGTTTTACGAAACTAAGGCACAAAACGAATAAACAATGGCAAATACAAAAATAAGTCAAGGAATCATTAAGTGTGCAAAATTTTATTCACATTTTGATTCATCAAAGTCACCACCTTTTGCTGATATAACAGCTAAACTGTGATAACCCTTTTGTTTCAGAATGCCAGTCACATTGTGCAAGTCACCAATTTGGTTTCCAGAAAAAGAACCCCAGACCATCACACTTCCTCCTCCATGTTTGACAGTTGGTGTCACACACTGAAAAACCATCCTTTCACCAAATGAACGGCGTACAAACACCCTGTTTAATGGACCGAACATTTCAAATTTTGATTAATCGGTCCATAAGATTTTCTTCCAGTCTGCAGTACTCCACAGCTGGTATTTCAAGGCCCTATGTGGTCCTTTAAGAAATTTCTTTCTTACTGATGCTCACCGGGTCAAACTTGCAGCACAAAGTCTCCTCTTCACAGTCAAAACTGAAACTTGTTTTTTCAACCACTGTTAAGCTGTGCTTGAAGGTGTTGTGCTGTGAGGCACCTATCACACAAGCTGGTGACCCTCAGAAACTTGTCTTCTGATTTGGTTATGACTTTAGGTCTCCTATCAGAGTTTCTTCCAGATTCCAGTTGCCTTTGGATTGTGTAGGACACCATACTCACTGACAAGTTGATTTGTTTTTGCAATTTCTCTAAATGAAAGGTCTACAATTGTAACGGTAATAATGCTCTGTCTCATTTCATTTGTCAATTGCTGTTTTCTTTCCATTATCACTGGAATTTACAACTTTCTACAGTGTGACATTGTTTAAGTTGTACTTCAGATGGTATAATAACACAGTCTGTTCCAACTCTGCTTTCAGACAAAGAGAGGGCTTCTATAAAATCAACAGAAGTTTAGACACTTGCGCAAACTGTTTGCTTCAACTTGCAAGGCTTAATGTATTTTAATTGCTGCAGAACATCTATAGGTTGTAACCTATTAGTTGTTCCCTGAAGAAGGCCCATTTGTAATATTCTGATACTTAATTTTTTTCAGTTTTTGCTGACCTAAACTATAAATTTAAACCTCTGGCAGTTTACTGCTTCATTTTTTTCACCATTTAGATCATTCATAGATATATATATATATATATTATATATATATATATATATAGGTGGCGCAGAGAGTAGTGCTTCTGCCTTGCAGTTAGGAGACCCAGGTTTGCTTCCCAGGTCCTTCCTGCGTGGAGTTTGCATGTTCTCCCCATGTCTGAGTGGGTTTCCTCCGGGCGCTCCGGTTTCCTCCCACAGTCCAAATACATGCAGGTTAGGTGGATTGGTGATTCTAAATTGTCCCTAGTGTGTGGGTGTGTGTGCGTGCCCTGTGGTAGGTTTTGCGCCCTGCCTGGGGTTTGTTTCCTGCCTTGAGCCATGTGTTGGCTGGGATTGGCGTGACCCTGTAGTTAAGATAGATAGATAGATAGATAGATAGATAGATAGATAGATAGATAGATAGATAGATAGATAGATAGATAGATAGATAGCATACATTCCTGTATCTGGTGTGGTTATATTGATCTATATAGCACAGTATGCTGTATACAATATGCAGCAATTAGTGGAAAACAGTATCAGAAATGTGAGATATCTTTATGGTGGACAAAGTGTAACAAAACCAAGGACTGAATTGGTTGCATGTAGCAGGACAGTGATACCAAATCTCTGCATTAAAAGATCATTCCAGAAGTACAGGAACCTAAAGCCTCTCTTAGTTCATTGCTCATTGCAAGTTCCAGAAGATAATGGAAAGACATAGACACATCACACAGTGGATGAGAAGATCTCCTTGAACTATCATTGTACATTTAAAATGCATGAAATAAGAAATGGACAATGTAGCCAGGTATTAGAGTCAATTGTTTGGTGGCTTCTAGTAGAGTGTATTTCATGTTGTTTTTGCTTTGTGAATTTTGTTATTTATTTATTTATTTAATTATTTATTTACTTATTTATTGCTGTTTTTCATATTGTATCGTTTAGCTTGACTAAGTAGGGTCTTACCTTAAGTCCAGGATCCAGGATGGCCACTATGCGATGATATCATAAGAGCATGATATAGTTGGCATAGTCACATAATTGGGTGTTATTGGTGGTTGTTTTCCCGCTGCATTAATTAAGCCTAAAACAATTCAACCCTGCAGATTTTTTTCTGAAAAATTACACTGCTTTTGGCATTTGATTCGCCTAAGATTAAATTCATACATCTTGCTTGTGTTTTGTTGCATATTAACTTTTGTATTTTCAAGCATTGTTTGTGTTCTTTACTTTGGTTTTAAGTTAGACTTAATCATTTCACGTTTTAAGGTCTCTAATGTATTTTGATTCACTTTTTAGGAGCTAATTTGGGCATATGCTCACATATGTTCACATAGGGGATTTTTTTGAGAAAAATTAAGCAAAAAGTCAGAACTGAAAAAAGAATAACAAGAGATTATTTAGCAAAAGATCTGGTAAGGTTTTGAATCTACAGATCAGATAAGAAAGTGCACAAACCCTTTAACCAACAGGTCATGACCTCTGAGGCCACACCCCTGACAACAAATCTAGCGATGCGATAGAAAGAACGGCATCGAAAGTAGGAACTTAAAATGGTGGCCACAACACACCGAAAAAATTAATAATTCCTTAACCTTTAGAAAACCAAAGAAATAAAAGAAGCATAAGACCATGCCAAACAAAGGAAAGCCTTGTGAATTCAATTATATGTCCTTCATTATTAATTTAATTTTTAGGGGTAGTTGTAAGGCATATAATAATTTTTTAAAACCATGTGCATTTTCCCTACATCAGGATATTCAGCAGGTTAAATGTATTTTGGTGCTGATTTAGATTTTTTCATATTTTGTTCTTCAAAAAAAATGTTATTAGTTGTATGTGCTGCCTTGTGTGCTTGACATCTCGGAAGTAGTCTCTTTAAGGGCCAGGGTTGCAGAACAGATTTTGTATCTTTAGAGGTAAAAGTAATGTCTTAATGTGGCTTCAAGCTGCAAGATGGGAAACCTTGAGTTTCATTTCCATGGGTGCATCAACAATTATTCAGACATGTGCTTTTCTTGTTGGTATAGAAATGGTTCTGCCATCTGAGAGAGTTCAGTGTTTCTGCAGGGAACTTTGGGACACTCTACTTGGGCCTGGTTCATCTCAGTCCTTAATAATCATCTGCCACATTTCAGGTGAAGTCATGACTAAGGCCGGGGTTATACTTCACGCAACGCGACACATGCTGCAGCGGACACTCCTGCTACGCAAGCATTGTACTGTTTATCTTGCGCGCGTACTGTACGTAAATCTGGAGGAATCCACAAGGTGGCAATGCGAGATATTATCACGGTGAGAACAGGTTCGGCTTCACTGTGTTGTGAATTGCCTGGACTACTCATTAAGTTCCTATGACACATTACCGCAATATCTCTGAAAAGGAATTTTAATGATTAAATCCATCAGTCCAGATATTTGTCCGTTTCAGCTAGCATTAAACTAGTCACATAATTGGGTGTTATTGGTGGTTGTTTTCCCGCTGCATTAATTAAGCCTAAAACAATTCAACCCTGCAGATTTTTTTTTTTCCGTTTCAGCTAGCATTGGCCAAGAGGCAGAAACAATCCCTGGATGAGACATCAGCTCATCGCAAGGTGAATACAAGCACTCACATACACTAGTGTCATTTTAGTGTAACCAAATCTGCATACAGTATCTTTGGAGGAAACCCAGCAGGAAAACATGTAAACTCCCTGTAAGACAGCAGCGCTAATGCTCCGCCACCGTGTCACCCCATGTGTGTTATTATTAGCAGTATTCATTATTTAAATGAAATTACCGATTTATCTGTAAAATGTAACATACATAGTTTAATGCATTTCATCATGAAAGTGATATCAAGTAAAAATCTAAGGATTCTATATGTGCAGAGAGTTGGAATATCATACATTTAATGTGCTGAGTGTGGCACTCTATTGCTGACGATCCACTGCTGTCAGGACTGGAGGAAGCCCATGAAAAATAGACGGCACAGAAGACGGTATGTGAGAGTTTTAAAATGTATCGTGTCGTTATGATCAGGAATATGTGAAGCTTGAATATAAATGCACCACAAATATATCCGTATGTCGGCATTTTGCTTCACCACATTGAACCATTCATCAAACATCGAAGCACACACACCGATCTCGCAAAGCAGCTTTCTGTCACATGTAGATAGTAAACAGTGACTCTGATGTCACATTTCAACTTTTAGCACACTGCGACCCCTGACTTTTTTCTGGTACTGCAACTCGCGCATGCGATGCGTTAATTTCTGAGGACCTGCTCAGAGGACGCATCAAATGCACACAGGGAATGCGTGGCAGCCATGATGCGTTCTGAGCGTGAAGTATAAATGAGTCCTAAATGTATGTCAGTAGTGGAGGGGGCCAAACTGAGGTACATTATATCAGAAAAGTGATAGGAACAACTCATGATGGCAATTCTAAGATGCATTGGTGTAAACAAGCATTACAATGCCTGGTCTTCATAGATCATTACTTGGTTTTACATACTGATTAGATAAAGCGACTCATTTGTTATATAATCTTGTTGACTTTAAGGCTATAATGAAGTAAGAAATATTGGAAAAGTCCCCCCATACAAGTGACTGAGCCCTTGACCTGTTAACAGTTTCCTGATAGAGACAAGAAGCAATTATAACCGCTATAACATCCATATTATTGTTTTTTGAAGATATTACAAATATAAAATTCTTTATTATCTGCAGTTCAAAATGTACAAGCAATATCACCAGTTATTGTAAAGGACATTGCAACCTATGCATATTTTTACTATAGCAGAACTAAACATAATTCAAGAAAATGTTTGTGGCGCTTTATGCAACCAAGATTCAGAGGTAGATTGCTATTAATTATTCCTGCCATTTGATTTTATAAGCTGTTCGCTTTGGTAAATCACCAAATATAAAAGAAGGAGAGATTGTAATATTCTGAATATTAAAGATTAACAACTGATAGCTTGATTATGAAGGTCTTGGCAAATATAAGCATAGTCTGTGTGTATTTATTGCGGTAGAATAGCAAGATAGAATCATCATGGCTCTGTAATGATCTAGAAATTACATGGAAATACTACTGACCATAATAGTACCGTGTCTAAGTGTGCCACTTCAGGCCAGCAGAGCCTTGGGTATGTCTATGATGTCACATGTCACTGACTTTAAAGGGGTCAGATAACTTTAACAACACTGTATTATAAACATAAGATATTCATCAGACTGAAGTTGGAAAATGGCAGTCTAGACGCACCATTGAATGCTAATGGCTTTTCTGAATATTATGCTAATTGGGAATGATAAAGACTGTCTGGGATTTTGATCTTACAACTGCTAAATTCACAAGCAAAAGTCCCAGAGTTAAATAGTGTACAACTGTCAGCATATCTGCAGTACGTGTTAACTAAAAGACTTTACTCTGAATAACACCATTTACAGTGAGTGCTTCCCCAGAGCTCACTCATCTTATTCATTGCAATGACTGGAAAGACGCTCAAACCAACTTTTCCAGCTACATACAGTATAAGGTTAGAATGGGTAAGGAATGGAAGAGGGGTTTCTTGTACCTTACATTACCTAACACACTAACCTGTTGAACTGTTTTTTTTAATTGAAGATTATTCTCTAAATTAAATGCTGTGTGTTCTGGTGGTATCATTTTGAGATGGAAATCGATCATCACTTGTTGGTTTTTAGAGTTACTAGCTGTACTACCCTTCTAAGTAATTAATGTAGACCTCAGCGTTAACTCCCATTGCCATCTTCTTTCAATGACCAGTCTCCCCACATCATCCCTACTACATCAACAACTCCTACCACATCAACTGGAATGGCCAGTGACAAGTCCAACTCTGATCATCAGCGTGGACTGCCTGCCTATATCTGAAGACAGATGAAGGAGACAACTAAACAAGCTACAAACAGAAAAAGCTGAGGGAAAAGAAGGAGTCAGTCCTTGAGTTCTTAAGGCTTGTGCTGACCAACTTTGTGTTGTCCTCTGTTACCTGTTCAGCCTGTCCCTAAGGCTTCAGAAAGTGCTGTTGCTGCGGAAGACGTCATGCATTGTACCATGTTCCAAAGAAGGCTGAGTCTACTTCAACTAATGACTACAGACCAGTGGTACTTGCATCTTACATCATGAAGACCTTTGAGAGACTGGTCCTGGACTATATGAGTCCTCCTGTGGTAGATCACCTGGATCCCCTGCAATTTGCCTATCAGACAAAGACTGGAATGGAGGATGCAATTATCTGTCTGCTCCACAAGGCCTGTTGTCACATGGACAAAGCAGGCAGCACTGTGAGGATTATGTTTTTGATTTCCCCAGTACCTTTAAAACAATCCAACCATTCCTGTTAAGAGGTAAATTCAGGAATATGCAAGTTGAGGAGCCTGCAGTGCCCTAGATAATGGATTAACTGTTGGGGAGGCCACAGTTTATGAGACTCAAGGACTGTGTATCTCATATGGATTTGAGCAACACTGGAGCACAACAAAGAACAGTCCCGTTTCCTTTTTTTTTCACTCTGTATGCCTCCGATTATAAATAAAACACCAGGGGCCTCATGTATAAATGGTGCGTACGCACAGAAATGTTGCGTAAGAACTTTTCCACGTTCAAATTGCGATGTATAAAACCTACACTTGGCGTAAAGCTACGCACTTTTTCACGGTACCTCATACCTTGTCGTACGCAAGTTCTCCGCTCGGTTTTGCAGACTGGCGGCACCTAGCGTCAAAGCAGTGCTACTATTCCTGTGTGGTTACACCTTATTTTCCTGACTCGGCTTTATAAATACACTGAAACTAACTGCATATTGTTTATTATTGTAACGCATCTGATTGTAATTAACTTGTAACAATGTAATGGTCCAGGGAACAGCCATAGTATTCCAAATACCATAACTGCTTTAGCGTTGTTACTCTCACTTCTCCTTCTTCTTCTTTCAGCTCCTCCCGTTAGGAGTTGCCACAGCGGAACATCTTTTTCCATATTACTCTCACTGCACCACTTGGAGTATTTATATCACTGTATCTGAGTGTGAATTACAGCAGCAGCTGATCGGAAAGACAATTATCGGTATACAGCTTCAAGGACACGCTGTCTCAGCCACTGAAAAACGTTTTAAAGCCTTTCCTGTACAGACCTCGCAGTTCAGAAACAGTTTCATCCCAAGAACTTTAAATGCACTCAATCAATTGCACCTTGTAGAACTGTTTGTACTTATAAGTACAATCACCACACTGTAAACTTGCACTATAGTTATAATTGATAAAACTAACTTAATTTAAATAATCTATATTGTTAATAATTAAACGCTGCACTAGCAAGGATCTGGTGCTCCGTTCACGGATTGTTCCTGCCTCATGCCGTATGCTTGCTGGGACTGGCGTGACACTGGAAGGATAAAATAATTAAACATGTTCTACAAAGATATTTCAATGTTCCTTAAAAGTTTTGAAGAATCTGCGTTCTAAGATTACAGATGGCTTAACGTTTATTACAGAGCTGATTGCATGGCGATTGGGTATTTGGAGAAAGAAAATTAAGGACAGGAATTGAAGGTTAGTACATTTGAAAGAGACAGTACTGCTACAATAAAGTATTTCATCGAAGGTCGCACACAACGCAGCAAGCATTTTGCGTGAGACATGAACAGTCACTGCGCCACCGTGTTCCCATGTTTAATAACATGCTTTAACTCCCATCATCAAGAAAATTATATCAAGTATACATCTCAGTATTTTGATTATTCAGAGAGCTGTAATATTACGAATGTAATGGATTTTGTGTTCTGTCAGAGGAAGAGAAAGCCTGTTTAAGAAGCACATAGAGCACATACAGCATATAGAAGATCAAATACAAAACAAAGCATTTAACATGCTACTTTAGTTATGATGGGATTTGAGAAACTAGTAAATTAAATGATTTTAAGATGAAGTTTACTATGTTCTATATTAATGACAAAATAAACTACGTGATTAAAGTGGAAATTTCGAGATTAAAGTTGACATTTCGTGCTTTTTCCCCACTGTGTGCCTATTTTTTTTTCTATGTACCCTAATAAGCTTTCATATGACACTCTTATGGGCTACGACTCGCCTTTTCATGGCGACTTTGATATCTGATAACTTTTTATTTCGGGCACTGTGTGACTTTGTGAACTTGAGCTTTCGAGTTTCTCCTACACTCTATGTCACTCAATCAACTTCCTTTTGTTTTTTATACCACTGTTTAAACCAACAAATAGTACGTTTTTCCTTGCCTACACTTGATATTCGCTGAAATTCTTCCATTTTCCCTCTTGCTTTTCCCATTGCCTTTTCACAGAACGCTGAGCTTAAGGGCTATTTATATTGATTTGCATATTCAAAGAGGCGTAAATCTGGGAGGAGTTTGGGGAGTGGCAGCAGGCACGTGCACATGCGTTACTTTTCACGCTGACTGGGATTTATAGAGTGGAAGAATGTAGAAGTTGGCAAACACACAGATTTATGCATCTGGATTATTTTGTGTGTACACACATTTCCGTTTTTGTCCTTACGCCATGTTTTAGTGTGAATTCTATGCATGGTGTTATGCACGAGGCCCTTGGACAACACAAGTGTTACTGTAAAGGATTTTGGTGGAACCTCTGCCAGAGGTTTCTGCGTGAGGAGTTCAATTCTGAATCACTGCAATGATCAATGTCATGACAGTACAGATTGTTTGCTGCCTTCCATGCTTAACAAATGAAGGTTAAGATTCTGTGATGTCTTCAGAATCCGTAGCCAAGCCATGTCACTGCAGATCTGCTGTGCAATCACTTCAAGACTTTTATTTGCTTGAATGTGGAAGCAACAGCTATTTAATGATCATCTTTCAACTTATTGGTTTTAGTGAAGCGTCTGAAGAAGTTCAAGTCTTGTGGAAAAAAAGCATCACATGACACCAATCCTAATGTCATAATTGGTCATATGCTCGTTTTGCGAAATTGACGTAAGTTATCAAAAGCATTTGGCTCCTTCTTGAACACAGGGCTCTCAGTTTATTGGTCAGTGTCATCTTTCTCATTTATTAGCATAAGGCACAACTAACTTCAGGTTGAGAGAACAGGCACATCAGTTGGAGTGACAGAAACAAATGTTCTCTGAAAGACAAAGCGACAAAATCAGGAGCTTAGCTATTTTAGTGAGCACTTAGAGCAGACCTCTCTTTATTCAAATTGAAGGGAGCTCATTGATGTGGTTTATGGCATTTCTTAACAATGCTCCCTGGGTGTCTACCGATGGAATTACTCTGGGTAAAGAGTACTGGGAGGAGGCTGCTGGGAAGCCCTTGGACAGACACATCAGGTTCATTTTACTTTGGCCAATAAGTGCCTGGGAATCCCCCAGGAGAAACAAGAGCTTGTGATTGGCTTGCATACAAAACTAGTTAAAATGACCTGAGCACTATTTAAAATAAACTAACATTTCAAATTAAACATAAATGCACGCACACACATACAGAATATACTGTACTGTAGAATGCATCTTCTAGCATTTAAGAAAATTACTCTTTATTACAGAAACCCCGTGCCAGATAGTAGCATGTGTGAAGTTGCGTCA
The DNA here is from genome assembly GCF_016835505.1 of Polypterus senegalus. Classification (NCBI taxonomy): domain Eukaryota; kingdom Metazoa; phylum Chordata; class Cladistia; order Polypteriformes; family Polypteridae; genus Polypterus; species Polypterus senegalus. Next base: position 143,117,651 of record NC_053154.1, on the reverse strand, counting down.
TGGAAATGATAACATGGTTTAAAAGCACAATTCTGGCATACAGTCGTCCTGAGATTGTGCTAAGTATCTTTACAAGAAGCATTTACCGTAAGAGGAAAAAATGATTTGCAGACACGAAAGAGAGCAGTTAAAAGGGCTATGGGACACATTTTAGGAATCTAAAGCAAGTATGTCATCATTTTATAGTGTGTGAGGAAACACACTGTACAATCATTCAAGGAATACAGCACATAAATATCTGAAATTTACTTAGGAAAAAAAAATGAGTCAATTCGCCAAAAGAATGAAACAGACAGAGAGTGAACAAAAAGCAGGGATGTTCAAAATCATGATGAAAATGTCAATTACTCACTTTGCTTTGAATTTTACATTTGTAAAATGAATATTTGATACTGTAAAAATGTAAACAACAGTGGAAATATAGTGCCCCATATTTATTACGTAACATACAAAGATACGGTAGAAATGTTCTTCTCCATTTTATTGTCTTTTAAAATTTACAAATATAAATTCAGACTGTGTCCTGTAATGCTCATGCTCTTTGTGCACACTCTATAGTTATCTATCACGATTTTTCCATTAGTCACAAAGAATCAAAGGAAATACATATGATTAATTATAATGGCAAAATTTCTAATAAAAAAAAGAAGTGCAGCAAAATGGAGACACAGGTGGTTGTTTTAATTTACACAAAAAATAAATAAATACAAAAAATCCTTGCTGTCTACAGTGTATATGCATACATATATACCATTGGTTAGAGGAAATTACTTAAGTTTGTATCACTGGTGGCACACCAAAGCAGCCAACTGTTACGAAGTTGTAGTGTTCATAACAGGAATATATTCTTTAACATTTATGTATGTGTAGAAGGTACTGTATATTGTTCTCAGAAACAAGTACAGCATTTGTGGATCTGTACAGAAATGGATAGTGCATCAAAGATCTCATTAAGGTGCACATTTCTTCATTTACTGAGGAATGTACTGTTGGCATTCTCCATCAGGATTACAATCTAAAGAAGGGTGCCTCCCTGCACAACATACATGTTAACTAAAACCTTATGATCCCAAAATGGGATAGCCAAGTGTGTAGGATCAGGATGGATAATGAGATGCAAGATGATATTTACCAATTTTTCCTAAAACTCTCAAAACTTGTTAAGCTTTAGAAGAAAACATATTGCAATTAAAAATACTGAATTACAGGATAAGTGTTAAAAATATAAAAAACACATTTTTTCTAATAAAAAAAATTTTTTGAATTGTCTACCAAAAGGTGTAATAGTAACAATATAGGTTAATAAGGAAATTTAGCTTGAATTCTAGCCACATTTGTTCCATAATGGGTCTTTCCTGAAATGTTTACTGACCAGTGTCAAAATTCACTCTGCTATAAAAATGTTAGGTTTGGTTGACAAATGTATTCCAATGAATAGAGAACAGGACACGACACCTCCTTCTTTGTAACAGTTTATGTCCAGTGTTCATTTATGGTTTATCTACACATTCCTATAACCCTAAAATGCGGGCCAGTTGATCACAACACATCATGCTGCCGAAAGGATTGTAGTCATACGTCATGTTCCTGCCTGCCTACAAGTCATCACATGGCACTTGAGTATTCCTTCATAACCAAAGTTTCTCATTTTTTGCTGAAAAATCAAAATGATAGATTTACGTAACATTGCGCCCATTATCTTGTTTTCATTTGTGCTGCAATATGGTTTCTCTCTCAGTTGGCATGTTTGTCAAGAGATTATTGTGCATTCATCATTAATATTTTACATTCAAAATTAAATTTGACTTTGGATTTCTCAGTTGTAATTTTTTCTTTGTTGTAGTTTCAACTTAAACCTTCAGAAGAAGATTAAGAGGAAATGTGATTGAAGTGTTTATAATTATGAAGGGAATGAGTACAGTGGATTGAGACTGTTTCTTTTTAAAATGAGTTCATCAAGAACACAGGGGCACAGTTGGACTTGACACTATCAACTGCCAGACAGTGTTCAGAAGCCATTAAGAAGGCTAACAGGATGTTAAGTTATTTAGCACGATGTGTGGAGTACAAGTCCAAGGAGGTTATACTCAACCTTTATAACACACTGGTGAGGCCTCATCTGGAGTACTGTGTACAGTTTTGGCTACAAAAAAGACATAGCGACGCTAGAAAGAATTCAGAGAAGAGCGACTCGGCTCATTCCAGGGGTACAAGGGGATAAATTATAAGGAAAGAGCCGAGCCTTTTCAGTTTATGTATAAAAGAGATTAAGAAGAGACATGATTGAAATGTTTAAAATTATGAAGGGAATTAGTACAGTGAATCAAGACGGTTATTTTAAAATGATTTCATCAAGAACACAGTGTCACAGTTGGAAACTTGTTAGGGTAAATTTTGCACATCAGGAAATTTATCTTCATACAGAGAAACATTGACACATGGAATAAGTTATCAAGTAGTGTTTTAAGACATATGACTTTAGGGACTTTCAAAACTAGACTTGATATTATTTTAGAATAATTAAGTGCATAAGACTGGCAAGCTTGCTGGGCTAAATGGCCTGTTCTCATCTAGATTGTTCTAATGTTCTTACAAATGTTCTTTCTGGAATGTGCATAGTTAGATGCTGTTAGAATGAAGGATATTAAGTCAATGTAGATTGACAGGAACACACTAGTGCCACATGTGTAGCTATATTTATTTTGGCATAACCGTTGTACAAACATTAGTGTAAGAGACAAGTAACTTAATTCTGGAGAGAAAACCTGTCAGAGCCATGGATATTCTTACAGTATTTGGTATACTTTATGCAGATGGATTCTCACCTGAAACCCAACACCCGTATCGGAAACTCATGTTGCTCTGAATACATGGATTTGCTGCTGTTAGTAACTGTGTGGTAAGAAAGATGCAATATTGAAGGGATTGTTGTCAAATCAGTTTGTAAATTCTGGTAATATAGCCTAATATATTATATTACATATTTACAAAATCTAAATATCAGGTCGATGTTTCCTGGTAAACAGAGTATACATTCAGGAATAGAAATTGCTAACCATTGATAACCTTTGTTCAATTGTGCTACACAACTAATTTGTTGAACTAATTATCCAAGTACCATTTTGCAATATCAAGGTTAATTCATGCTATACAGAGGATGTCTGCTGCCTCTTTCATATTTATACATTATATTGTTCTTGTGTACCCCTGAACTCAATGCAATCACATTTGTGAGAAAAATCAGAGCTCTATAAACATGAAGTTCATAAAAAAAGCATAGGACTTAGGTAAAAATCGTACACTCACAGCAATTTACTTTAAAAGCTCACATCTGATCTTTAACTAGACTAAAGAATACAAGAAAGAAAAATATGTGAAATAAAAATGTAACAATACATTAATGAACTCTTGAGAGACTCACTTTTAGGCAGTGTGAAAGGCAACACACTACCTAATAAGAGAAATCAGCCCCATTATATACCATAACAAAGTATTGTACAGCAGGATACCTAGAGGACGATGTAAGAAAAAGTCATTCTAATGATTGAGATAAAAATGTTTTTACATGAATGTAACAAACACGTGTTCCATTCTTAAAAAGAAAACTGCCTGGCACCTGAAGAAGAGAAATGATATGTGTTGGTCAGTCCTGTACTTCACAAAAGTAGAATGAGCTAAAAAAAAAAAAATAAGCAAGCAAAGCTCTTTCTTCTGGAATGCTATCTCTTGCAGTTCTCCACTTTGAGAAAATGTTTCCTGGTATAACCTGATAATACTTGTCTGAAAATTACTGAGGTGCAGAGTATTTTACAAGATCAGTTCCTTGTGCTTGCTCAGTAATCTGGGGCCCACCTGAAACAATGAAGATAAAAAGTGTTAGAATGAAATACATGTTTTAGAGATGCTAGACTTTTTAGCTTTCAGTATGGATGATTATCATATACTTTTAAAATGTTGGTTGCTAAGGTGGGCAGAAATGCATCCAGTTTGAAGTGTATAATGCTTGATATTCATCTTTTTAACACTCATTTTTTCCTGCTACTTATTCCAGGTCTTTTTGAACAAAGCCAGCCATACTTGATAGTAATGTTTGTCAAATTAAAAAAAAAAACATAAAGGTGATCAGTGATCCAATCTTTTTGCTGTATGTATCACGTTATAGTGTATAAAAGTACATTATTACGGGATTTTAAACAAAGCTGATCAGTAAGGCACTGTGCCTACTATTTGCAGTGAATTAGTTATGGGAAAGAAAGGAGAGGACACCTATCTTAGATAACCAAGTCAGTTGCTGCTCTGTTGCTGTCCAAATTACTGTAGAATAGTGCTGCTTGCTTTTCTCTACCCCAGTGATGTGCTACTACATGGGACATATTATGCATACTAGACATAAAATATTGCCTCTCTTTGAATCGCTCATTAAGCACCATGACTTGTTAAGTTGAAGCCTGTTCTAAACTTCTCATTTTAACGTCAAGAGTCTTCACAGGACAATAACAGTGGCGAAGAAAGTAGAAATTCTACTTTATAGTACTTGCTTGCTGGGGTGCTATGAAGTTTGCATGGTTTCCCTGTGCTAAACCAGAGTTCCACAAACACTTCATTTTTATCATAAAGTTCAAAGCTTTGTGGCTTGTGCCTGTTCCAGCCAGGCTTCTCTTAATCCAAAACAGGGACACAATGGTTAAAAAAACTCAAGGGCCAGAACAGTCCACATATGAACTCCCTGAGTGGTCTGTCTATTTTAGAAGAGTGGCATGCTGTGGCATTTTAAACTAAATGTCAAATGTGTGTGATTTTTAATTTAACACTGCTGATATGGATCATTTATACTTTACCTTCTGAACATGTAGGTCCCATCCAATTTAAGGAACATATACAGTTTCCATTGTGAATGTTACATTGAGCCTGACTGCTGCATTCACATGTCAGCAAGCACCCAGGTCCATATTGGTTGATTCTGCAGTCTTCACAAAGAAAAACAAAATATACACTCACAAAATGTACAGCATATAGCATTATACATTATATAACATCATTTAATTTATATACTGTAACATAGCAAACGTTCTTAAATATTCTTAATTCAGTACAGGGTGGCTGGTGACTGGAATCTGTCCTGCAAGGCAGTAAGTGAACCTGAATGGGCAGCAGTCTATTTCTGGACCACTGCATCTCCATGTTTTATTTCTATATTGAAAAATGCATTACACTTGTAAATTCAGAATATATGAAACGTAAGAGAAGTGTTTTTACAAATCAAAATTAAACAAGACATTTGAAATACATTACACACTTGGCACATAATGCAGTGAAACGATAAACATACTGTAGATCATTTAAGGTACACTCAGTTAATACAGACATTTTTTTCCCAAATTATTGTAATCAGTTTCTTACCAGTATCACACATTTCTCCAGTTCTTCCAAGGGAACAAATACATTTTCCAGTTACTGCATCACAGGGTCCACCTGCATCACAGTGGCAGCGATGTTGGCAGTTCTCTCCGTATGTCCCGTAACTGCAGCCTGTAGAGAGATATATTATGACTCCACTGTTCAGAAATCATTGTTCTTTATTCAGCTAACATTGATTTTTTTTTTTTTGATTATTAGATGTGGCATCTCTAAGCCAAAACCCTAGACACAACAACACAGAGACAGTCCCAGGTATAAATGATCTTATTTTATTTTATTTAACAATGACAGGTTCCAATCCACAATCTCCATTCTAATAACAGTTCTGTTCTTTTCCTTTCTTCTTTACTCCTCCACAGGCAAGTGTTGGTTTTTCTTTTATGCTGGACCTGGAAGTAGTTTCAGTGCCACAGCATTACACCCAGGAAGCACTTTTGGGTCAGGTGGGACCTCCTTGAATTGGAGAAGAGCTCCTCCAGCAGCTCCCCTGTGTGGTCTCCTGAGTACATCAAGAGGGCTGCCCATCAGGACTACAACTCTCATGTTGCCACATGGATATACTAAAGGGAGCAATGCTGCTATCCTGTGTATCGGGGATATAAATTGTCCCGGGAGGCAATTTCCTTCTGTGCTGCTATTATTATGATGGCCCCCTGAATGCAAATTCCCTAGCAATTAACCTATCCATTTATGACCTTCCATTATAAAGACATTCAGGCCAGGTAAGGAACCATCCATCTCATTTTATCTGTGACACTGTATGCACACATATTTGTTCCACCTTGTTAATATTCTTAAAAACAAAGAATTAGACATTGTGACAATAGCCAACATAAGCCGGAAAGATGTGATTGGTATGATGGACCAAAACTAAGTGGAGTAGGGTATAAAATGTAAAAAGAAAAAAAAAAGCCAAAGAAACCAATTATATAAATGAAGGAAAAGTACTTTTGAGAATGGAAAATCTTATATATAAATGTGAACTGACCCATCTTAATTTTGACTACAGACTACAACCATAATTTACAGTAAACAAGGTAAAAAGATAATCACGAGAGTCATTCTCAATATACCTTTTTCACATTGAGCTCCATGGTATCCTGCTGGACAAAGGCATTCTCCTGTCTGCGGCTCACATGAAGCACCATTCTTACAGTTACATGTCTGAGCACAAAAATACCCATAAAATCCAGAAGGACAGCCTAAAGAAATGAAAATTGTGTTAGATACCTATGCATATCAGAAGCATGAAACAGATTTACATGGGTATACAGCGTTATACCATTTGGAAAATCTGGGTTTAAATGCACAAAATGAATCATTTATTAAATAGGGATTCAGTGCCACCTACTGTATGTTTTACATTGTTCAAGTTCATACTTTGTTTTCTGTATATTACATCTGAATTCTCACTCTTATTCTCTGAATAGCAGTAAAAAGGAAATACTTTAAATATGATAAAATATGCCAAACTAAACAAAAAAAAAACAATCAGGGAAAGAAAAAAACAGCATCCAGCAACATAAAAAGTGCTATATATTATGCAACAAATGGCCTGAAATGTCAGCTGGATTATACAAACATTATATAGTGTTCACTTTAGCTTGGGAAAGTTGAAAGAACTGCAAAGCTGCAATTGTGTTTAATATTCATTCTCTTTCATTCCTTTATTTGCCTTGGTTAAAGGTGCGTCAATTACTATAAGCAAGCTTGGGCTCATACTTCATCAGTTAGAGAGTCTGATTTCCTTTTTATTGTATGATATATAATCTGGATTAAGAGAAACAAAATCCACTGGATCAACTCTCATCGTTTTGTAAATATTACTTTGTACCATATTATTATCAGCTACAGATATGAGTCAGATACGGGGTCAACAGCTTTAGCATACCGTACTGTTGTTACTAGAGAGAAACTTAAAAAGAATTTGCCCCTGCCTTGAATGCAAGTGCACATTTTAGAATGGTACAATTTTTTTCCCACACACCATAAAGAAGTTTAACACAGTGCACATCTGTCTAAGAGGACAAAGCTATGAATTTATGATGAGCATAGTGGGGTTGGAAAAGCAATGATGGCAGCTGGAAGAGATTTGCAGGTACTACAAAGAAAAGAGAAGAGAGCAGGGATATCAAACTCCTCTTTTGCGGTACCTGCTGTTTATTTTGTTCAACATAGCAGTACTATTCATTTAAATGCATATATGTGCTTATATAAATAAATACTGCATGATTATCACTTTGTATAATCATTTCCATTTGTACATTTGCATTAATACTCTGAGCTGGTCTTCAATGAAAAGTTCTATAATGGCGTTTTTGAGATGTCAGTCAATGACAAATGAGGCAACCTCCCACTGGCAAAATGTATTTATTTATTTAATGGGTTTTGCAGTATTTAATTTCTTTTAGAACACATTCCAATTGCACATAATGTCACTTATGGAAACATTGAAAGATGAGGTAGCAAGCAGGTAGCAACTCAATCCAACAAATTTAGTGTGAATTAGTCTTACACGTTGATGCAGTCCTTAGTGAAAGTCCTAAGCCAGTGAGTTTTGTGACCAGTCTATCCAGGATAAATGTGTTAAAAGCCAAGCTGAAGTCTACGAAAAGCATCCTCTCATACCTCCCCTGCTGCTTAAGATGGGAAAGAGCAGTATGTAAGGCTGTGGATATGGCATCTTCTGTGGACCTGTTTGCTCTATAAGCATAATGGTATGGATCCACGGTGAGTGGGAGTCTGGCTTTGATATATCATAGGACCAGTTGTTCGAAACACTTCGTAATAATGGGAGTGAGTGCCACTGGACGGCAGTCATGCAGACTGCTAATGACAGTTTTTTTTTGGCAGCGGAATGATCGCAGTAGACTTCATGCAAGATGGAATAATAGACTTAGACAGGGTGAGACTGAAGATCTTTGTGAAGACCCCAGGGAGTTGATCTGCACATTCTTTCAGTACCACTCTTGTCACTCCATCAGGACTGACAGCCTTTCTTGAATTGACTGCTCTGAGCACCATATCATGCTCTTGCACTGTGAAGGTCTGGTTGTAGATGGTTGGTGTGGGTGAGGTAAGACTGCTGAGCCCTTTCTCCTGCTGCTTAGACGTGACTGTCTCTGCTGTTTCCACCTCAAAATAAAAAAAAAATAATTCAGTTCCTCTGCCATCGAGATGTCCACACCCACAGCCATGTGGTTGCTGGTTTTGTGCTTTGTGATGTGCTGGATGCCTTGCCAAACTCGCTGTGGGTCACTATTGGCAAAGTGGTCCTTGGTCCTTTTAGGCCATTTTAGCCTCTTTGATGACTGTTTTTAGGTTGGCTTTGGCCATGCCATTAAGGTTTTTTTTCCCAAACCTGAAGGCTGTGTTGCAGTGCTTGAATACAGATCTGACATCCTTTGTCATCCAGAGCTTCTGGTTGGGGTATGCACGAATATGTTTGCGGACAGTGACATTGTCAACACAGTTTTTTTGAGCAGTTTTTGTGAGTTGAGGAGGGCTGGCTCACTACATTACCAGGATGGTACAAGATGGCTTCTCCCAACTCAGCCTCTTCCTGCTTAGCAACAGCAAGTGTTTCCGCAAGGCTTTCAGGCTCTGCCATGTGTACAAGATGTTGAATCTCCTGTGATGCCTGGGCTCAAACAACAACCTGCTGGGTCAGCTTCTTATGCAGATTTCCCAGGAACTGTGATACTAATGATGCTCATGTTGCAGAAAAAGAATGATTTATCATAATTGCATTTTGTTCTCTATAACAAAACACGTCAAAATGTTTAATACTTAGGCCCTTTATTTGTGGTGTGCCTTGCTGTGTATCATGTCAGCCTGTAACTCTGAAGTGCTGGATCATGGCCTTATTGGAGCGGGCAAGACATGGGATATCAGGAATTAATTAATTTTTCATGTTTTTTTTTATTTTGTTTTTACCACTGGTATCAGGAATTCTGTTGGTGATGTCAGCACCATTTTTGCTGTTATTTTTAAGGGACATTTGCATGTGCACGAATTGTGTGCCATCTATCAAAGACCAATTTGCAAAGCAAAGGCATCTCCTGTGGTAATTCATTTTTTGATCTCCTGCTTAAAAACTTACTCTTTTTGCTTTTCCATTTTGGTTCTGCTTATCTAACTACTCCTGTGGATTACCCATTAAAAGCCTCTCATCACCTTTAAATAAATAATTCAGTACTACTAGAATGATAAGGGGTAGGGAATGCAAATTTCAATGTCTTTTTTTTCTTATTTATTCACCTAATTATGTGAAGACACCTCTAGTTGCAATTAATTACAATTTCAATGTTTTAATGTATTCTAATTAGAAGAAAGAGTTATATCTTCATAATATATTGGCATCCTTGGAACAATAGTGCCTCACATTTAACCATTCATTAAAATACAGTACATGCAAGTTTGACACTTCATAAACTTTTCCCTAACCTTCCCTTTTGATCTGCTGTTCTAACTATAGTTTCTAGCTTCTATAAATATATAAGTATTATAACACATTGATTTCAGTGCTTTCAAAGAGTAGACTTTTTGATAATCTGATATGACATTAGTAATGGGACTTCCAATTAAATTTTCTGAAAAATAATGTAAGTCAGCTCTCCAGAAATATACCCTACAATATTTTGCACAACCCAAATTTGTACATCACACAGACGTTTCTTGACTCAGACTGTGATATATTGATGTCAAGGTCCTAATTATGAGCAATGTCATCTTACACCAGCTTCATTGGGTCACTTTTCAGAACTACCCTGTACTCAGGCCTTACTCTAATATATAAAGATCAATGTACAGTATGTGTGTTTCCTTATACAATTCCACACACTTGGTCCAATTTCAACAAAGTTTTGCACACATATCCCATTTTTATCAAGAAGAGACATTAGACTACTTTGAAACCAAAACCTCTGACCCTGGGGGTATCATTTAGATAGTGGGGATTCTTTTTACTACAGTGAGGTTTAAGGACAGTGCCTTCTTCCAGATTTTGAGGTCTGAAATAAATTTAATTAATTTAATTTGTCTCTGGAAGAGATCACTTTAAGAAACACAATTTAGATAGATATTTATTGAACTTAGGTAATTCTTCCTTCAAATTACTTACCCAGGCACACTGGATACAGCTGCAAGTTGACTTATAATCATTTATGTATCAGACATTCACAATAATAATATTCACAATAATTCACAATAATATTAAAATTCACAATAATTCACAATAATACCTAATCCTCCAACAGGGCTATTTGTGCTAACACGTAACGGTAAAGGGAACAATCTACCATAATAGCTTGTAACCACTTTGCTAACATGCAGTTTTGGCTGACATGAAGTGATGTTTCTCCATTAGGGGGGAAAGGGGCACTGCCCCACATATACCAAAAGATATCGCTGTTCTACAGAAATTTAATAGGCCATTTTTTATCAATAAAAGTATTTCTTTTTGGAGTATGTGAAATTTTTGAGAATTAAACATAAATAGGGGGAAGGCACAGTAAAGATTCCAACATAATTAAGCATGCAGAACCATTGCTAACCTTTTGGATACATCAGTATCTCTGAGTAATTATTTCACAATAAATCCTTTTATTTCTCTTTAATTTCTTCTCTTTTCTTTTTCCAGTCTAAATGAATAGAGGGAGGGCATCTGGTTTAGATAACATGCAATACTGTGTGACTAATTTTTTAATTAATTAACTTAATATTTTACTATAGAGAATCTATTGAATTAAATTCAATTAAATTAAACATACAGTGGCACAGTGGTGAGCACTGCTGCCTTACCTCATGTTTAAAGTGTAGCTGGGACTCTTTCTCTGGGATTTTGTAGACTCAGTTTATGCTTGAGTGAATTTTTCTTAGGTATAATGATTTCCTGACACATGAGAAAGGCAGATTTGGTTGTTGCTGTCGCCAAGTATGCCCAGATGCAGTGTGTGTGGGTGCTCGGTGACAAGCTAGTTTAGCACACATTGCTATCTCCTGCCTTGTTGATGATATATACTTATGATGTCATACTTTGTAGAACTGCATCACACTCCTGTTCCTATAGTTCAGTGCATATCTAATTATCAAGTGGAACTTTAAATGATGTAAGGAGTTATATTAGTGCAAAATGCATGCTAGGCTCCAATTATTATCCCTAAGGCCTCAGTGTAGATATACATGCAGGTAGTGCTGCCAATAAAAGAATAATACGGCCTAATATGTATGTAATATCAAGCAAGAGATGTTTATCTATCCATCTATCAATTTTTTAAAAAATGTTCAGTTCACATTGGATATGCAACAGGTAACCACACTCAAACTTACCTGCCTTTAATATGTTACGCATGCACATGCACATTCTGTACACATATAAGAATAATCATTAAGAATGTTTTGATGAGAACAGGGCATTCATGCCTACCTAGTTCGTCAACTAAAACTACTACTATATACTACAGTATAACAGTCTCCTACTATCCAGCCATTATTCTTCATGAAAAAACTGTAAAAAAACTGAAAAGACTAGTGCAATTACCCTTAAACAACTTCTACTTGTTTGCCCAGGCTCTTGGTAAAGAATGTATTTTAAGGTAGTAACTAGCACCTTCTATTTCTGTTTAAAAATGTAAACACTTCTGTCTTTTTACCTCTTAACCTCTATTTACATAAACTGAAAAGACATTTCCAGCCTTTCCTCATCACTCCTGATCTTCGTGTCCTGTAGCTCTTCTGTGAACTTTCTTCACTCTAATATCCCAGATGGGGTCTCAAAAGAGGACCATACAGTTTAAGGATAACCTGATCAGTGCTCAACACAGCATGCTTAATCACTTCCCTGCACTGTCTCGTTGTGAATAGTGATAAGTCATTCTCTTTTGGTTTTTAATGATAACAGCATCCATTGTGTAGTTACTGCATAATTAATGCAGTTTTTACTTTACTTTCTACAGGTAAAGCATTATATTGTGCCCCATTTAAAATATGTCATTATAAATACATACTACTAAATATTTATACATACGCAATGGGACAGGTGATGATTACAAATGTGGTAGGATACTTTAGTGCCTGGGCAAAGCTGGCATGAACACGAGAGGAAAGTAGACGATCATGTCTGATATGGAACTGAAGACTTGAGAGCTGTAAGGCATAAATACATTTCCTATCTGATAAAGGACACATTTTCTAATGATCTGAGAGTTAACCTTAACTCATCTGGTGCGATAGGAAAATGAAAATTTACACTTAACATGGTCAAAATTGTATAAACATATAATGCAGATCACTCAAATATTAGCATACCTGTGCCAAACCTGCGTATTTTACTGAACATGACATGCTGTCCATCTTGTACAGAACAATAAAATAGATTAAATGAGCAATTTCTCATTGTGTAACTTTTTACCTACTTTATGTAGGGTCTGTGCATGGCAAAGAGAATGCAAGTGATTCATTGAGGGTCTCTGCATAGGAAGTCTTTGAAAAAACATTCATGTAGTTGTTGAGATTTTACAGATGAGCTGACCCTGAATGTAGTCACATTATGAAATGTTTCATGGAACCAGAATGGATTCTAAGAAATTAACTCACCAAACAACTTAAGGCTGCTTCTACACTGTCCACTCACCATCTTACTTTATTTGTCTCCATCTATGACCTTGCCTGGAGCTCTGCACATTGGGAACAGTCATCTCATGGACTTTGCTTTCGGCAAAATAAATATCTTTCAGTGAAGCTCTGCAAACTTCAACCAGCTAAAACCTGTCTTGGCTGCAATATCCATAATATGACCACGGTGGATAAGTGACATTTAACAAGCACTTGGCAAAGTTAACATATTAACAGAATAAATTGCATTGCTCCTGGTGGGAATGTACTGTACAAAAAGAAACGCTTCAGTTGACCTACCAAAAAATGTTAGCCAGTTGCTGCATTTGTTTTCGCTTATGTTGTAGGAAGCCAGAGTTAACACCTTAAACAATATGCCATTCGAAATGCACAGTACAAAAATAAATATAATAGCTTACTGTGTTCACAAGAGTGCCCATAGTAACCCGCAGCACAGTGACAGCAGCCTGTAAATCTATCACATGTCCCATTGTTTTGGCAGGAACAATCCAGCTGGCAATTAGCACCATATTTCCCTGAAGAGCATTCTGTACCAAAAGAAGAAAGAAAGAAAAAACAGACACAGCTGAAACAGTTCTCACAACCTCCTTGTTTGTCTTCTGTCCCCTTACAGAATGTTCTTCTTTTGTTACACTTCACATTGCAAAATGAGATTTTAGTTTAGTTTTCTAGTTGACAGAAAGGTGAGATATACTTTGAAGCACTCAATGTAAAATAACACCTGGATTTTCAGTAAAGGAATTCCTTCATTTACAGAAAAAGATTAAATGCTAGGAACTCCAGCAACAAAGACTAGTGCTACATGAGAAAAAAAACCCATTATGTTAGAACTATACGTTTTTTACATTTTATAAAGCAGTCAATAGCATCCAGGAGAGTTTCAGTGGTGTGACAAGGTGCAAGGCTGTCCATAACTACATAGAGTTTATACACACTAGCTTAGGTTGTTGATGGGTACACAATAGTTTTTAGCTTAGGATTTTAAAAATGGTAAACTGGAATTTTAAAAAATGAGTTCATCATGCAGCACTGCTACCTCTCAGCTCCCCAAGTCCTGAATTTTAATGCTTGCTTGTTTAGTGTCCAGATATGGTCTTCTTGTTTCTGTGTTTCACTCTGCTTTTCCTCCCATGCCCCAAATTACTTACATGTTAGGTTAAATCTAAACTGGTGCTATATGAATGACTGTGAGGTCGTACTACACTAGATTTGCTTTGTGTCTGATTCTGATAGCATAGGCTTTGGTCCTGTCAAGTATGAAAAATTACAATTAAGGCAAACAAAGTAAACATGGTAACATACTGTATAGTGAAGCAGAAGGTATCGTTTAGATTGTTCACCATTTACATCCAGGCACGGTTAACATCGTTGAATAAATTATTTGCAAACCTCCATAAAGGTTTTCACTGAGGGTTACAAACATACCTTAAAATGTCAGCTAACTGCACAGGTAAAGGTTGAGTATATATTTTAATATACCTAGTGATTGTCAGTTACTGGACAGTTCCCTGTTGCAGTGGTTAGGGCGGCTGCTTCAATTTTCCAAGGGCTTGTGCTCAAAATCCAACCCTTTCTCTACTATTTTGCTTCTTAGTTCATGTGGGTTTGCTCCAAGTACTTCCAGAAGCCAGTGGCATGCATACTAGCTTGATTAGTGACTTCAGTTTGGCCTTCATTCTGTGAGAGAGTATGTGTTCATGCCTAAGTATATATGAGCATGCCCTCCTTTGGAGCTGCAGGTCACCCAGAGATGTTGTCTTGTTCTTAATTTTTCTATTTAACCTTCATGAAGTCACTTAAATTGTACTGAACTGAAGTGATTTGCAGGTGGCACGATGGCATAGTGATAGCACAAGGAGACCTGGGTTCGCTTTCTGAGTCCTCCCTGCTTGGAGTTTGCATGTTCTCCCCGTGTCTGAGTGGGTTTCCTCCGGGTGCACCGGTTTCCTCCCACAGTCCAAAGACATGGTTAGGTGCGATCCTAAATTGTCCCTAGTTTGCTTGGTAGGGGTGTGTGCGTGTCCTGCGGTGGACTGGCGCCCTGCCCAGGATTTGTTCCCTGCCTTGTGCCCTGTGTTGGCTGGGATTGGCTCCAGCAGACCCCCGTGACCCTGTGTTAGGATATAGCAGGTTGGAAAATGACTGACTCACTGACTGACTGAAGAGATTTGCTCAATCCCTTAGTTCCACTTTTTTTGCAGTCATAACCTATAATGTGTAAGACAATAGTATAATATCACTTAGAAAATTAACTTTGTTATTTTTTTTCTTCTTCTTCCAGTAAGAGTCACTGGATTAAAATACCTTTCTCACAGTATGGGCCAGTCCATCCCAGTCCACAATAACAAGTGCCATCCACCGGATTACAAATTCCATCATTTTGGCATCTACAGACCTGCTCACAATTCAAACCAAAATAACCAATGGGGCAAGCTAAAGAAAGAGAAAATATGAAAACATATTGACTATTTTATATTATAAAAGGAACTACTGACATCATATTAAATAATATTTATCATGAAATGTATACATATAGAAGATTTTCAATGGAACACCTGAGGAATAGACTAAATTATTTCTTTGAAGTGAACTATAAATGTCTTTAAACCAGAATCTGACACATGGAGCAGGTTAAGCAAAGAAAATTGATCAAACCAGCCACCTATTTATAAAGCCCATTTAATACAAGTGAATGGTGGTGCATGGTGGAATCATGCAAGAAATGTGCCAAAGTGCCATCTATCACAGGGAACCCAGACAAATGTTTGAACAAACCCAGAAATGTTTACACTTTTAATATAAAAGAATACATTTTTAACTATTAAACTGATTAATTACTACTACTACTGCTGCTAATGGCTATTACTGCTTCAAATGACTCACTTTTATTTTATTTTTCACATATGACTGCAAAGTTCCATTTTCAGCACCCATTCCTTCAATGTCCTAATGTTCCACTTTATTATCTTATCCTTAATTAGTTATTTTAAGTGCTAATTGATTTTAGAGAAACCTTTGTAATTCAATTAGCATCAATGAAAGCTGTTATTCAGTTCACTTGTGTTGCAAGGCACTGGTATTGCTAAAGTTCATCATCAAAAGAAGATTTCATACAAAGGTGGATATTACTGTCATGACAGAAGAGGGCACACTGGAACTAACCAGGATAGAAAAAGATGGGGAAGACCCAGATTTGCAACTGCATAAGATGATAAGGACATTAGAGTGTGTAGTAAGAGGAATAAACTCCAGGATGCTGGTCTAAGAGGTAGAATTTTAAAGAACAAGCCATTTCTGAAAATGGAAAATAAAAAGAAAGATGAAAATGGGCAAAAGAAGACAGATATCGCAGAGAAAATGACTTGAATAGTGCCTTATGATCAGCTTCATGGAATCATATTTCTCTGAAATGTGTTTTATGGTCAGCACCCCTGAATAGTCTTTTTGTCTGTTAGACATGACAATGCCATTTGGCATGTACTTAAGAAAGAAGCCAACTGAGGACCTGTAAGTCATTTTCCGAACCTAGAACTGAACTTTAGGAATGTCAGTACCCAGTGCCGGTTTTATACATGGCGAGGCCCTAAGTTAAATAAAACCTGGAGTTAAAAGAGGAGGTTTAACAAAGGCACGGGTGTCACTGGGAAAGAGGAGGGTAATGAGCATGATCGAAAAGAGGTGGGGGGCGGTGAGTGTCCCTTGAGAATGTTGTACGCATTTGAAGAGCACATTTGTCCCGTGTAAAGTGATGAATGCAGTTTAAGAGTGAGGTGCTGGGGGTAGTTCCAAAATCTGGCACTGAGTGCACCCCATGGGTTGGTTAGCAATTGTCATTTGCCAACGTTTCATTCCCCATCTTTTCTGAGACAAGTGGGGACCCCCTGTTGGTCACAGGGCCCTGTGCAGCTGCTTAGTTTGCCTATTCCTTGGGCCAGCTCTGCCAGAATCTTGTAACCCAAGTGAACAGAATAACAGGTTTCTGCAGTGATAATGCAATTACAGAAGTTTTTCCAATAACCAATTAGCATTTAGAAAGTGAGTAATTAAGGATAAGGTAAGGAAATTGACTATTACAAAACTGAAGGCTGCTGAAAATGGGGCTTTGCAGTCATATGTAAATAATAAATTAAAGAAATTCAAGCAGTAACAGCCATTACCAGCACTAGTAATGATATGTAATGATACCTTGATAAAAATACATCAAGTCCTGTCAAGACTTTGTGTGTCCAGACTTTTGACTGGTAGTGTACCTTCACTTCCAAACCTACACGAAGCCCAATTTTTGGATCACCAAGTTACATAATATACACACCTTTCACTTACTGAAAGAAATAATAATAAAAAAAAAAAACACTAGAACTTTGAATCCAGCCAATGCAACAAACATATAGTGCTGCTGCGGAGTTCAAATTGCAAGCAGAAAGCTCCAGAATTAAAACCCTCCCTCTTGAACATTTTGTAAAATTTAGCAAGCCACTTGAACTGTCTGGGTGTGAAAAACATTGTGCACACTATTAAAGGTATTACATTAAAAAAAAAGTTAAAGGTGAACTTAAGAGTATAGCTAAATAGAACAGTCTTTAAATTAGTTAGCTGGGCTAGAAAGTACACAAGTTCTGGTTCCAGCTCCAGTGCAACACTTAACCTGTGTGGTTGTCCAACTATATGCACATAGAGCATAGTTTAATGCAAATTAGCTGTGGTAGTCACAAGAAAAACTGATAAAGAAACTTAGAAACAAGTTAAACATAGTGTCACACGCATGCGCATGGGTGGCCCTTAAGGGATAACTGTAATTTTCCACCAGAACCCCAGAAGGCGCAGATGACTACTGATGCCTTTTCTCTTCCTCCCTCAGCAGACTGGAAGATTGAAAACCTTACATCTCTGACCTCATTTCTGGTGTTAGCCTGCCTTGAACCACCTCTTCCTACCAAAATCTCATAAGAACAGAATCTCCACCATCTTGAGCAGTCTATTTTGAGATTTGCATCTTTCTGATGTTTTTCTTTTTGATTTTCAATGCCTTTGAACCTGTATTTTCTTTACAATATATGAGGTTTGCCTTCAGGTGCCCCAAAGATTTATTTGTCTGTTTATTACAATAGACATCTATCCGGTGATCTAACATTTTCCTTCTGCTAGCAATACCTTTTTGGCAGTTCTCCCCTGTTTTGCCAGGATAGCACAAACATTTCCCTGTGACATGGTCACACTGCCCTCCTTTTCCACATGAGCACACAAAAGCACAGTCTTTACCAAAGTAACCCTCAGGGCATCCTAAAAAAGAGATAAAGAAGTTATAGTCATAAAGGTAAAGTTTACGTGAGTACTTCTGAAAGATATTTCTTATTTAAAAATAAAGTTTGTATACTGTTCTTATTTTAATTGACTGTACATATTCAGTCTAACATGTATATTTGAATAGAATATATTGAACTTTTGATATAATACAATAATACTATGAACTGTTTAACTTATGTCCTTAGATATTCATAATGTACCCTCATTTTGTTTTACTTTGACTAAATCCCATGGTTTACTTTTCTTCTTCAGCAGGTGTGGATGCCTTACTTTGACTGCAGTCAGCTCCTAGATATCCTGGAGGACACGTGCATGTTCCCATCTTAGTATCACAGTGACCTCCATTCTGGCATTTGCATGTTTCTTTACAATAAGGTCCATATTTTCCATCTGGGCACTCTGAGTAAGAACAAAGGAAAACAGTTACAGTATGTGGGAGAGTCAGTCGATGCTTATTTAATGAAGCTCTTTTAAGAAAGAGTACCATGTCAAAACACTTAATGCCTTTAGAAATGCACAATTTTATTGAATTACATTTACTTACTGTATTTAGCTGACACCTTTATTCAAGGCAACTTACAACATTTATGATACAATTGGTTACATTTCTTTTGGTTTTCCAATTGGAGCACAGCAGCTCAAGTGACTTGCTCGTGGTCACACAGTGTCACACACACACACATACAGTATATATAAAAATATATACAATTCTGAAATCTTTTATACTTATATTAAAATATCACCAATAGCATTTATCGGTTATTAAATATAGCTATTCTGAGAAAAAAAAAAAGTTATCAACATGAACTCATAAGAGAATATCTGTTCACCTCACATGGAGTTTTGACATTTTACATATTAAAGTGTTAATTGTAGCTAGACTTGTTTTTATTGTATTACAGCATCTTCAGATATAAAAATTCATTAAGGTAAACTGAAACAAATGTCTAAAAATCTCGAAATGTGTGTAAATTTGTTTGTTTCATTCAAGAAGAGTAACAAAGATGAGACCATTCAATAAATGTTTAAAATTGTTTCACCTGATTTTTTCTTTAAAAAGGACATATTGAGTAAGTCATCAGCAAATAAGTAAAAACAAAGGAGTGGGAGAGTAAATGGAGAGGCGATTATATGTGGCCTAACAAATCTGACTTAAACTACACCCAAAACTGACATTAGCAAACTGTGATTTTAAAAAGACTTTATTTAATTTTAAAAGTATGTATTTATTTATCATATTAACTTTTTACAACAAATAAGCCCCAAAACCCACCCAGTATTCCTTATTGAACATATGGCATTCAGAAATAATCCCAGCTATCCCACTGATATGGCCATATTAGAAAGTGACATACTGAGTTTGCATTGGTTTCCATAGTAACCAGGTAGACAGGTGCATTTCCCAGTCACGGGGTGACACTGCTCGTTCTCAGCAGAGCACTGGCACAGCTCCTTGCAGTTTTGGCCATAAGTGCCTGGAGGACAACCTGCAAAAAGAAAAACAACAAGAAAGGTAGATGAAGTATCTCCTCCTTCTCCTCTTCCTTCATTTATTACTCAAAAAGAAACAATTATGTAGGACAGGGAGATACTTAGACAACCAACAAAAGAAACACTAATGGATATGGGTCAGAACTGTAGCAGATAATGTTCAAAAGGCAAGACAAAGTCACTTAGCCCAAGGAGAAAACCATAACTACCTTACAATAAAAAGTATATGCATTATCAAGAAAAATGTAAATCAATCACAAATGCCAACATTTAGAAACATTTGTAGCATGCTGGGTGTCAACAGTTGTGTTGTCCAGTACCTGACTTTTTCAGTTGAATTTTGCCTTATTGCTTCACTTTTGAACCTCCTAATGGGGGCTGAGGTAAAAATGCACTAGGTTACACCAACCAGATAAACTTATCCTCTGCAACAGTCTAGGAAATACCCAGATGCACTCAGGCCAGGTGAGATATACAGTATAATCCTCCTAGTGTGCCCTGGGTTTTCTCCCAGATGTGCTGGTATATTCTTTGTCGGAGGCTTCCTAGGAACATTCTAACTGAATGCTCATGTAACCTCTTTAGGCTTCTCATAATCCCTGAAGCAGTAGTCCTACTCCAAGGTTCTTCTGTAAACTCAGAAGCCCTGTATAGGAATTGCTTCTGCTTGCATTATTGTTTTTTTAATCACTACACATAGATTGTGAACACAGATGAAGTTACATAGATTGTGAACACATATTAAGTTGCGGATGCAAACTTCTAAGGACTTGAGTCCAGTTTCACTACTAGAAAAACAGCCCCTGATGGACTGATTTATTTGTAAATTTCAAAATTACCTGTACCTTAACTCATGAACCTCTCCATCTGGAAGAGCTACTCCTCCCTTTCCTAAACAAAGTAAGACACTTTTTTCCAGAAAAGGGATGGATGGACAGCCCAATAAAAAGGGAAGATGTTGCTCGTGGCTTTTTTCTCCTTCAGCATGCTAGATCGCAGTAGCCCCGGTCATCGGTGCCCAGTGGGAAGCCAGCAGGGTATGCTGGTGAGTTGTAGTTTGTCAGAGCAGTCCTGCTAGGATCACTGGGTGCAATGAGAGGGAACTGCAGGGAGACCAGCTCCCTGTTATAATGGACTTCTATGTGAGCCGGTAATACTTCCATTGGGCAATTGCCCTGGCACCGGAATACTCCTGGGTCTATATTAAAAGCTCCCTTATCCAGGTGAATCGGAGCTGGGAGGAAGAGAGGCAACACTCAACTGGAGGAGGGCAGTGTAGTGGTGAAAGAATTGTGGTGAAAAAAGGAATTGTGGAGAGAAAAAGTAGTGTTTTGGTGTTTTTTGCAACTGGTTAAGGAGTTTGGTTAATAAACCGCTCTTTTTTTGAACCTGGGACTGGGCAGGTGTGTTCGTGTGGGGCTTGCTGACGTTTGGTTTTATATCACTATACAGTATATATTGCTTGCATGGCATTAATTTTAAATTTATTATGACAATCTTTTAAATTGTATATTGTACGCCAAGCTTGTGAGCAACATATAATAAGTTTAATTGAATGAGGATTAATGCCAGTGCAGACATTATATCGATAAAAAATATTGACACACCACCAGTGAATTCTTCAAGGAAATGCATGGGCAATTGAGCTTTTTTATGTGAATAAAACAAATAATTTTTAATAATAATAATAACAGAATAACAAATTCAGTGTCTTACTTTCTTCACATCCATTTCCAATAAATCCTATTGGACATCCACATTCTCCTGTGAGATGGTTGCATGGCACACCAGATGAGCATTCACACTGCTGAGCACAGTTGTCACCATAGGTTCCAGGTAGACATGCTGCAGATTGGACAAAAAGCACATTGTGTTCACATTCAGTACAAAAACACGCTGCTGTTTGTGTCATATAAAGCAAGGATAATTATTTAAGGACAGTTCTATTTTTGTATTGGATTGGGAAGTAGATTTTACTAACAAACTGTATGAGATCTGTATTTCTGAAAACATGCAAAGCTTTTTGGAAGGCAATCAAAGTGACTACTGCATACATATATTCTGAAACCCAGTTAACCCGAATCAGATTGGTGCTGTGAGAGAGAGACTATTGCGGTAACATTTGGGTCCAAGGTCGGAGCCACTTTTGAATCAGCAATTTACCCAACCTGTACTTCTTTGGTAAAAAGCAGGTAAAAACACTCAGACATTGGGACAGAGGGGAAAGTGGGTTTTGAATCCGGAACACTAGCTGTAGCAGTAACCACTGCATCATTGGACTAGAAGTGAATGCTGCACAATGATAATGCTATTATTTAAAATACAGGAGCATAATTCTCATAAGCCCCTACGTAATGTTTATTCTCTTTCTTCCACCCTATTTATTTTTTATTGATGGTCAAATTCATATAATGTTGGTTAGAGAGCAAATATGAGAAACATATTTTGAAATAACTCTAGCATCTTTTCTTCTTATTTTGTACAGAATATATTGTTGTGAACACTAGCCTAAGACACATTATACTTAGAATTCATGCTCAGCTAGGTGAAATAATTGCTTAACATTCATAAAAGTAATGGTTCATTTTGGTTGTTTTCTTGGTTGTGTGGTTCCTTGTAGAACCATTTGAGTTAGCCCTGTTTTATTCCAGGAAGGGTTATTTGCATAAGAGTTGGTTCTTTGTACTTTGAAAAACTTCCTAATATGTCAAAAAAACAGAAATCTGTAATATATGTAAGACATAGGACACTAACGGATAAAGAAAACCTGGACTTAGCCTATGTTACTGGATGCAAGAGTCCTTTTAAAATTAAGATCCATTGGTATTTCACAATTGTGTTACCATCTGTTCATAGTTATTTACTGTAAGGAGCCTGTTACTGGTGAAAATAAATAAAGGTTCTTTCAGGAACCTTCATATGGAGGGGTTTTTTGGGAACCAGAATGGTTTCTCTATGGCACTGCTCTGAAGAACCACTCTGGGACTTTTATTTTTAAGAGTGAAGACTGTACATCAGATCAAGGCAAGTTTAGCACTAGAGCCACCAAACCTCACTTCTTGCACAGATCTGATTCAGAACACATGATTGATCTTCTTCAGATATATTTTTCAAGAACTGTAGTCAACAATAGCTTTTTTTCCTATAAGCTCCTCACTTAAATAATCAACATCAGGCTTATACCCACAAACGGCTTTGGGCACCTGTAATAGATAAGAACAGGAGAAACATACGTTTGTCACACCTCCTCCCTCTCCATCCTGTGTCACACCGGCATATCCCAGTCACATGATCACACAAAGACCCATGATCACAGTCACATGATTCTGCGCAGAGCTCGCCATAGGATCCAGGTGGACAAGCTAGGATATAATCATTAATATGAACATTAAAATAAAGTATAAAGACAAAATGACATAAAATATACATGAATGTCCATCATTCATCAAACTTGGTTAATAAAATTTATGGTTGTGATGGGTCTGAGCATAAGCCAACATAGCACAGTGCAAGTCGAAAAAATAACCATGGCTGCACAGACATGAATACACTCCTGTGCAGACAATTTTCAATCACGGAGTACACACATCTTAAAAATGGGGTAAAAACTGGACAATCCTACTACAACAGACATGGAGAACATATAAACAGTAACCAGACCGGGTTTCAAGCCTATCATTTTAGAGCTGTGAGGCAGCAGCAGCATACAAACAAGCAAGCAAATACATTTCCCATATAGATGGATAAATACACTGAACAGTGAAACAGAAAATGTTTCATGGACCCATCAACTGATGTAAAGAAAAACACACAAATGCAATTGGATGCATCATATATGGATGAGGACTTGACCAAGGAATGGAGGAAATTCAGGTTGCAAGAGATGGAGTTGAGAAAAAGGTAAAAAGAAATGATTATATGTAATCTGAAGAATGCATGGTAAATGTGTAGATCTTGGGAAAGATGTAGATGAGATCATTAAAAAAAGAAAAGTCCAACAACAGGCCTTGGATCACAAAACCAGTGGTGTAGTGAATGCACCTGCAGGCCCCATGAGGTGGAGGGGCCCTCAGACCCAAAGGACTTCCTCATCAGAACTCCACAAAGTAATCTACGTAATCTAAAATATGTTTAATTTTTGCAAAAAGAAAAAAAAATATTTTGTGCATTTTTAGGCTAAACAAAATAGTGAGAAAAAAGGTGTGTCATGTTGCATGACATTACACACAACAGACAAGCAAATGCGAGAAAATTTGAGTCAGTTAGTTAGTAGACAACAAATGGATTCACTATGATAAGAAAAAGAAAATAAAGGAACGCAACCGGAATCAAGTAACTGGCACATTGCCAAACTACCAAAGATAATATGATGCTTTAATGTAAAAGTGGAAAAGAGAACTGGCAACATGCTGCCTGTGTCATAAACGGAGTCATTTAATATGCTTCAGGCAAATCAGGCATCACACCAAGTGTGTCAAATCTTCCTGTCCTCCTTACCCATCTCTTCCCATTGCAGATGACCATGAAATAATGATGTGTCCAGCAACCTGTCAACCCCAGACCCAGGTAAAAAATAAGCATATGCAGTATTGAATAATAATGGTGGGGGCTCAGCATGTTTCATTTTTATAAGTGTTGATGTCATTGCAGGGTTCCTCAGAAGAACAACAAATTTGCCAGCCACGATGCTGGTTTAATTTAGACTCTAAACATTTGTTGGAATAGTTTCTGATTTCAGTGGAGAACCAAATGAGTTTGAAATACGGGAGAACACCCATGTAGCACTTTCCTAGGGTCCAACGGAAAAAAATGTGAAAAGCAGGAAAAGGATTTCTTAAGATTCTGTTAGTTCAGCATTTTTCCAACATATAGTTTTTTCACTGCAGTTATTTTTAGAATTAATAGTTATCATCCAGTGTGAAGTGTTCTAAATTGGTTTATTTAATCTATTGAATTATTGTTGTCATTTTTGTTGTTTCCGATTGTTATTATTTTTCATGAATGGCACCACATTGTTGATGGCAGCTGTGCCTTTGTTACAAACTGCCATGTACAACCTGGCATTTGATACTTGAAACCAAAAAAGGCTACATTTAGGCTGCAGCTCGGATCCTATTTTTTCACTCCTATGTGACAGAGATCTCAATTTTAGAGAAGTATGATTGGCAAAAAAATGTCATGGAGGCAAAGATTTTCAAAAAGTGTCTACACTGCTCCTATAATGTCTGTTTTGTTATCAAACCATCCACATCACTCTCACCAGAGTTATGTGCATCCTGCCCTGTGGGTCACTTGTTTTTATGCCATCATGAACTGATGAATTCACACATGGTCTGCCCTGAAATGATGTGAAGCAGAGAAGCAACTGGTACCTTTTAGTTTTTTTTGGTCAGATAAAATTGTTTTATTCATTTCATGCATGTGGGGACAGTTTGGATCAGTTGCAAAATTTATCTGTGTAATCAAAAGAATGTAGCCTAAAAGACTCACCATTATGTCTCAGCCGGGTTTCCTCACCTGGCTGGGGTTTTAAATTCATGTTATATGTCTCTTATTTGATAATTCTTAATTCTTTCATTTGTTTTCTTCATATACATTATTCTTTGTTTTTGATTATGTATGTATTATGTTCCATGTGTTTTGAGGGTGGTCTGACTGAGTGGTGGGGCCATCTGCCAATCACCATCAAGAACTGTCCTCCACCCTAGAAATCCAGAGGGTTTCCCACAGTTTTTGGCAGCTCATTTCAAATGTGTATGGGAGTGGTGTGTTTACTTGTGGTTATTGTAAATTCCATTTACTATTAGATCTTTGACATTTGGTCTTTCTGCTTTGTTTTTTGACCTTGTCTTTAGAATCTGTTTTGGGATTTGTTTGATTTGGATTAACTTTGGGTTTCAGGCAATTCTATTTTGCCTTTGTGCTCCATTGAGCTTCATAGTGATTAGAATAAGTCTTTTATTTTATAGAGATTCCGCAGCTAGCCCTTATTACTAGTCAGAGTTTGATGGTGATATCCCTCTCTAGTGATCCCTTGGAACTCTTCAGTGCTTGGGATTCCTTGTTCACCATACTCATGCTTCTTCAAACAAGAGTTTTTTTATGTCAGAAGCAGCGTCCAAATAACATTAAATTTGTGAAAATGCTAAACATGAGAATGTTAAATTGGGGTTGTATTGTATTGTAATTCTTCTTTTCATGTAGGGGGTCCATCTTTGTTATTGCAGGGAGTCCCACAAATTCAGTGCCACATCAATGCAAACAATCAGGAGACACCTTCCATAGCTTTCATTATTCTTTTTCACCTGATATAATCTTAAAGCCAAAAAACTGCATGACTGCAACCTAACGCTCAAATGACTGGCTTCAGGGTGGGTACTGCTATATATCTTTTCTACAGTAGCTGATGTTTACTTCACCCACAACAGAATGCTGATCTCTTCTGGATGGCTTCAAAGTATTATTGTCATGCCAAACTCATTCTTTGTAAATACTTTCAAATTCTTGTAAAAATGCAACAAAAGTAGCAACTATTTCTCATTTTGACTATGTGTCATCCTTACAAATGAACAACGTTACTATTTGGTATCTTTACCAGCATGGCAAAAAAATCAATTCAGGGTTTCTCATTGTACAAAATATCCTAGTACACTTTTAAAAAAAAATTGTAAGAAAAGAACTGTATTTCTGTGTTTCTGTGAAAAGCATGTCAGAACCTTTTTAATTTCTTTTCTATTGTTTTATTTCTTTTTTCTATTAATTAAAATAAAGTTATATATTTTAATATGTTCTCATTTTTCACGGTGCCGGGGAGTGACGACATGCTGCGTGTTGGTTGGACATGTAAAGAAGAATATTACTACCACTAGTCCTCCAACTCCTTTGCCTGATTTCGAGTACTCTTTTCAGAGACTGGAGTCCACATAGGAACATTATCTCATCATTTCTGCACATTGCAATGTGTGCATGCAAATCAAGCAACTTGCAGACGCAAAGCAGACCATGATCACTTCTGTCTGTTTTGTCTTGAGAAACCCTTAGTAAACATATTTGCTTAACTACTTATTGAACTCTACACTACAACTTTTCACACATGCTATGTGTAAATGAAGTGTCATATTTAGAATGCCAATTATTTATCATACGGTAAGCTTGATTTCAATTTTAAAGAAATGGATTTCTAATTGTATTGTCTATATTTATTTTGTTAATAATTAATTATATTTATTGTTTGCCTATGGCATTCACACTGTACATAAATGTATTCTATATTGTATTTTTTTGCCTAATAGACACAAACAATTCAATATAATAATACAACAAGAAATCTTCCAAATTCAAGGAGGGCATTCAGCCCCTTGGAGCCTTATAGCTATACAGTAATGAAATTGTCGCAGTATTTTTTGCAGGTTTTTAAAAAAAATCATCCAATATGTTTATCATGGTGACAGAAAGTGTTGATGTGTTGCATGTTTGTCATACACGCAAGTAAGGATTTTATTGTACACATAACAATATTATCACTACTACTGCCTTGAAAGGCATAACTTAGTACAAGTTTAGTTCTGCCCCCTAGTGGATCCAAACAGTCTATTCAGCTTCTTGAGGCATTCGGTAATCATTGTGGAATTTCTTCAAATATAGACTCTCAATCATGCACGCCTGTAGATCTTCCAAACTCTGATGAGGTAAGCAGTACCACTTCTAAATAACTCAGGGAAGACGCCCAATACGGACTCCTGGCCCTGCACTCTAAGCCCATGAAAGATCGATCCTTCCCTTTCTGACACGGATGACAAAAAAACAGGCTGTCCCTGGAAGGTGGCGCCACATTTTGACCAAACAGTTATTGAGCACTGAGATCTCATTGTTCCTACTTTTGACGGGCTCTTTTCAAGTGGACTTTATTTTGTGACGAGAGCACACCTCTTTGTTAATTTTGTTTGTGCCATTTAAAAGGAGTAGCCCAGCTGGTACCCCAACATTTCTTCTTGTGTCTCCTGCTCTGTTTTCCCAGATCACTAGACCCTTTTAGGCTTTTCTTTATCTTTTGCCCTCCTGTTATATAGTAGCTGTTAACTCTAAATTTGTTAGTAAAGAGTCTAATTCCATAAAAATTACATTTTTCTTTACATTTTGAGTACCTTTTGATCATTCAGTGGTTGAAAATGTTTATATATGAATATGTGGATACTTGAAGTGTTTTTAAATACAGTAAATACTCTACATGAGAATCAAACCATTCAATTAATTCTGAATAAGATAAGCTGTATTGTTTATTGATCTACCTGATTCACACTGATCACCAGTCCATCCAGACTGGCAGGTGCATTTTCCACTTTGTTTATTACAGGTACCTCCATTTCGACAGTTACAGAACTGCAGGCAGCCTGCTCCAAACTTGCCATCCTCACACTCTGTTGAAGAAATGATAATTATTAGTAGCATTAATATGTGATGCAGTGTGGAAAGACATTTCAAAGAGATTGCATTTGTAACATCATAAAAAGTAATTACACTGTAAGCTAAATATATATTTTGAGAAAAATAATAAGAAACTTACCGAGCTCACAAGCAATGCCAGTCCAGCCCTCAGGGCAGGTACACTGACCTGTCACTGGATTGCATGTACCTTCATTTCTGCAAATGCAGTGCTGTACGCAGTTCATCCCATATAATCCAGCTGGGCATGCTAAAAATCAGAAACATTTGGTAAAAAAGAATATGTATTTAAGTAGTTCTTTTTTTTCCAAATTCACCTTAGTATGAATGCACACTAAAATGTGCTTGCAATCCAATGCATTAAAAGTTGTTCATGGCGTCAGGCCTGAAAAGTTTTCAGTCAAATTTAAATTTCCATTTCTTATGGTGGTGCCGATTAATAGAAGTGTGATGATTATTTTAAATTTGTACAGTTTGCCACAAAAGTGTACAGTAATCCCTCGCTATATCGTGCTTCGACTTTCGCTGCTTCACTCTATCGTGGATTTTAAATGTAAGCATATCTAAATATATATCACAGATTTTTCGCTGGTTCGGATTTCTGCGGACAATGGGTCTTTAATTTATGGCATCATGCTTCCTCAGTTTGTTTGCCCAGTTGATTTCATACAAGGGACGCTATTGGCGGATGGCTTAGAAGCTACCCAATCAAAGCATGTATTACATATTAACTAAAACTCCTAAATGATATAAGATATGCTTCCCGCGCGGTGCTTGAGATTGTTTGCTTTTCTCTCTCTCTCACCCTCTCTGACTTTCTCTGCGCCTGACAGAGGGGGTGTGAGCAGAGGGGCTGTTTGCACAGAGGCTGTTTGCTTAGAGGATACGGACGCTCCTCTACAAAATGCCACTTTATCGCGGTGCTTCAGCATACTTAAAAGCACGTATTGATTTTTTGATTGTTTGCTTTTCGCTCGCTCTCTTTCTTTGACATTCTCTGCCCCTGACGGCGCTCCTTTGAAGAGAAGATATATTTGCATTCTTTTAATTGTGAGAAAGAACTGTCATCTCTGTCTTGTCATGGAGCACAGTTTAAACTTTTGACTAAAGGGTGTTATTTCATGTCTAGAGGGCTCTAATAATTTTAACAGTGTGGGAAAGTTTATAAGGGCTTAAAATATATAAAAATAAAAATACAAACATATGGTTTCTACTTCGTGGATTTTCTTCTATCGTGGGGGGTTCTGGAACGCAACCCCCGCGATCAAGGAGGGATTAATGTATTGTTTATTCCATGATAATAAGTTATATTCATCAATGACTTTAAGCATGCTTGGGATTGACTTGAATGTCATACATTTACCTCAGTACACAGTAAAAATAATTAAGGAAACAGACAATGAGAAGGCAAGCTTGAAAATTGAATTCTAAATCATACATTGTAATTTAAAAGATTAAAAAACAAATCTGAAAGTCTACATTGGAATCTTAATGTTAAAATGTCTGCGGTGGGCTGGCACCCTGCCCGGGGTTTGTTTCCTGCCTTGTGCCTTGTGTTGGCTGGGATTGGCTCCAGCAGACCCCTGTGACCCTGTAGTGAGGATGTAGCAGGTTGGATAATGGATGGATGGATGTTAAAATGTGTATGGAAACATTGCTTCATATATACAGCATATATATATATATATATATATATATATATATATATATATATATATATATATATATATATATATATATATATGTGGACTATGGCCAGCCAGTCATCCCGGCCAATACCCCCAGGCTGCCAGGGGGAGCTCTCCCTGCAGCATGGAGGTGCCCCGAATGCCAGCAGGGAATTCTGGAAATTGGCGTTTTCATCCACAGACCTGCTGGATACCACAGGGGCCCCTAGAGGACACTGCAGGGAGGCCCAGAGAATCATATGTGCCCTATAACCCGGAAGTACATCTTAGTCACAGCAACAGGGAAAATGACGTACTTCCGGGATGAAGAAGAGGATTTTTTATCTGACCCGGAAGTGATAGGAGGTCACGTGGACTGAAGGATCGAAACACTTCTGGGTCAGGCAATATAAAGGACTATGGGAAATCCCAGACGTCGAGCTGAGCTGGGTGGAAGGGTGGCAATGCGTCTGGGAGTGGTGAAGTGTTTACTGATTATTGTTATTGAGAATTGAGAATTGTATGAGTATTGTGGTGCTTTGTGCACTGTATATTAATAAAAAGTCAACTTATTGGACTTTTACCTGGTGTCTGACATATTGTCTGAGGGTTCAAGAGGACAAAGCGCTCTCTATCTGTCACAAAATATATATATATATATATATATATATATATATATATATATATATATATATATATATATATATACATTCTGTACATATACAGGGTGATGCGTGTGCGCATAGGGGATGGTGATGGTATTTCTCTGCCTCTCCAGAGGTTGGCCCTCTGCAGATTGAAAGATTAATGGCTTTACCAAGACTAACGTCACTTCCAGTGTCTGAGGACCACCTGGACCCTCCTCATCCTGCTGGAAATAACTAAAGCCTTAAGATCCACCATTTTTAGTCAGTCGTGACTAGACTCCTATCTGAGAATATATATTTAATACTTGTTTGTAAACCATGCTTTTTTTCTCTTTCAATCAGTTATATGGGGTTTGCCATTGCGTGCCTCAACACTACACACTATTCTTGTGTTGTAACTCTTAATTGTTAATTTAACTCTGCCAATTCTGTGGCATAAGCTTTACTGAAAAAACAGCTTGGGTAATCAAGTTAAGACAGCAAGGATAAAGCAGTCTTTCTCTTATATTACCAAAATGTGTTACCACCTCATTGTTTTGGCAAGAACAACAACCTATGTGATGTTAATTTGTTCCAATCTTTCTTACTGTATATTGACTTTGCAGTCATCTTGAATTCCAAAGCAAATCATTTTTAATGTTATGTGTTTTTTAAACATACCAATCTGGCATGTAGCTCCAGTCCATCCAGCTGCACAGATACAGTGACCATGGACCCCATCACATGTTGCACCATTGTGACAGTTGCAGATCTGAGTGCAATTTACACCATATCTGTCCCTGGGGCATTCTGTAACAGAAAAAAAATGTAAATAATATTACAATGTAATTTCTTTTTTCAGTTTTCTTGTGAAATAACCTGCACTGGATTACTACACCTGTGACTCGTAGTCAAGATCACAGATGTTGTTTTCTTAAATGCAGCATTAAAAATGTCCTGAACTAACCAGAGACAGAGAATGTGTTTTAACACAAATAATTGACCAGTTGTTTTTTCTAATTATTCTAAACTTTTTTTTTCTTTACAGAATTATTTTGAAAATAGCTTTACATAAATGTCTTATTTCACTTTGCATCTTACCTGTCACAGTCGTAAAGTGGGTACCAAATGGATCCAGCATCCTGATTTCAAGTCTTGTGCCTGGTCATTTCCAGTTTGGAATTTGCACATTTTTCTTTGGGTTTTCATGCTTTATTACCAGAATCCAAAATTATTCTGGTTAGGCTGACTAGTGACTGATGGTGTGTACATAAGTGGACCTCACAATGGCACCCTGTCCATTTTGTCTTGCATCCAGTGCTGCCAGGATAAGCTCCAGCCCATAGAGAGCCTGAACTGTTTTGAATGAGATTATTATTATGTCGCTACCAAAGACTACTACCACTCACTCTCCAAATTCTGATATATTTCTTCCTTCCTTATGATTCACCTTCTGTGAAGTGTTCCAAAGTATGCACACAGACAGACAAAAATGAGTGGAGAGATGATACTAATTAGCCTCCAATGTAAGGTTTATGGTGGACTACAGTAATCCCTCGCTATATCGAGCTTCGACTTTCGTGGCTTCACTCTATTGCGGATTTTAAATGTAAGCACATCTAAATATATATCACAGATTTTTCGCTGGTTCGCCCTTTCTGCAGACAATGGGTCTTTTAATTTATGGTACATGCTTCCTCAGTTTGTTTGCCCAGTTGATTTCATACAAGGGAAGCTATTGGCGGATGGCTTAGAAGCTACCAATCAGAGCATGTATTACATATTAACTAAAACTCCTCAATGATATAAGATATGCTTCCCGCGCGGTGCTTGAGATTGTTTGCTTCTTTCTATCTTTCTCATTCTCTCTGCCTGACGGAGGGGGTGTGAGCAGAGGGGCTGTTTGCCTAGAGGACACGGACGCTCCTCTACAAAATGGCGCTTTATCGCGGTGCTTCTGTATACTTAAAAGCACGTATTGTTTTTTTGATTGTTTGCTTTTCTTAGCGAGCGCTCTCTCTGAAATTCTCTGCTCCTGATGGCGCACATTTGAAGATAAGATATGTTTGCATTCTTTTAATTGTGAGAAAGAACTGTCATCTCTGTCTTGTAATGAGGCACATTTTAAACGTTTGACTAAAGGGTGTTATTTCATGTCTAGAGGGCTCTAATAATGTTAACAGGGTGGGAGAGTTTATAAGGGCTTAAAATATCTAAAAATAACCATACAAACATATGGTTTCTACTTCGCGGATTTTCACCTATCGTGGGGGGGTCTGGAACGCAACCCCCGCGATCGAGGAGGGATTACTGTATTAGAAAATATGTTGGCTGATAGACAGGGACAAGGAAGGAGCAAGCGAAGCAATGTAAATTCTATTCTGGTACTTCAACTCTGTACTTGAGGAGTGAAAGTGTGTCCACGGTAGAGGACGACCTGTGTGAATGGATACTTGACCAGGCTGGTTGGTTTTGCATGCTGACCCAAGCTGTCAGGTGTAAGCATCCTGCAGCAGAAGCACCCATGCACATACCAGTAGGACAACCTAAGTATTGTTGTCCCAAAGTACAACACTGATAGATGCCATGGGTGCTGTCTAAGGGCACTGCTCAGAATAAGTGTCCCTATTTGGACCAGGACCTGCCTGACATGGAAGTGCTTCCATAAGGGTCTGATATAAAAGGAGTCACCCTTCTTCAATAGGGTGCTTAGGCAGAGTCAGAGGAGAAGTCTAAGGAGAAGTATAGCAGAAAAGAGCTGAAGAAAGAGGAAGATGGAAAGAAAAGAAGATAAAAAGGACAGAAAGAATTTATGCTGTTTTGTGTAGTCCTGAGTGCAAGGTAAAGCCCATGGATGGTATTTGTGGAAAGATAAACTGCTATCAACCTGGAACTACTGTGAAAGTAGTGTCAATGGGGTTTCAGGACAAAGAGGGACCCACTTGTGGCGTCACCACATACTTTGCATTTCGTGTAATCTTTTTAATTTAGTTTGCTAACCTCTTTGTGATTTTCAAGAACAGAATATCCAGGCCCAGCCTCGGAGTATTGTATTGAGTTTCAAAATCTGAGACTTGTATCTCTCTGTTCTTTGCAGTCGATGTTGCAAACCATTTAACTGCCACCTCCAGAGAGACATGTGACAGTTCATTTCTTTTATTTCAGGTGGAAGTTGTGATCATGACTAAAAGAGTGGCTTGATTTCTACAATAATGGGAATAGGGGTTTGTAGGCAGCTTTTCAATGAGAAGGAGTTTAGAATGTTGCAATGAATGCAAGCCTTTTATCAGAACAGAGCTGGCGAAGCAGAGAGTAAATCTTTGGATGACACATTGGATTTTTTAACCCATCAACTTCCGGTTCTTTCAATCTTACTAAGCATCTTTGAGAAGGACTGGTAATATAGCATGTATAGACAGTTCTAAATGGTTGACTGTTACTTTAACTAAAGTCACTTCTGAGACAAATATTTGCAAGAGTATGAGCATTGATATTGGCAGTGATATATGACCCATATCAAGAATTTCAACATTGGAGAAAACAATGAATTTTACAGAATATAAAGAAATCTAAAACATAAATAAACAATAAGTCAGTTTACAATATCTGATAAGGGTTCTTACCCTACTGTTGACTAGTTCCCCGATTCTAAACAGAGCAATCCCCTCAATCCACATTTTGCTTCCATGAGAAGTTTTTTCGACACTTCCTTTTACATTTTCTGACATCCATAATTGCAAGACGGGAAATTTACAAACTCTGATAAAACTAATAAAGTACATTTGAACAGTGGTCGGAAACACTGCAAAATGAAAGCCTGTAACCTAAATTACTACATATACTTATAAAAACTTTGAGATGAACCATTGCTTCTGTTATAATGAAAAGGAACAAACTCCCAAGACACTGTACTTTTGCCTCTAGATCACTGGTTAACAACAGGTATTTCATCCTTGGGAGACCAATGAAATTACAGATTTTTTCTACCAACTGGTTTTACAAACATTGAATTGTTTTACCTCTAATTGATCTCATTGTTGAATATCTGTTTTTTGTCTTTTTATTCTGCATTCAAAAAAACTGATTTTAATTTAAAAGAAATGTATTAATATTCGTATTTCTGCTAGAGTCTTATAACCTTAACTCTCTTTTGTTACTGTGAACTGCAAGGGAATTTCACAAGGGAAAAATTTATAAGGGATACTGCGGAAAGGATTGGGGCAATACCTGGAACTAAGCAGTTATCTTCCTTATCTATTGTTGACATGATTGTGAGGGCTACCATTAAGTCTGCCTCTGCACAATTGCTTTACCTGCATCTTTCCATCTTCCCCAATGTTAATCCACTGTCAACACGGCTCCTTTTGGGGCAGCGAGAGGCAAATGCACACTGTTGTGACTGACACAAAAGTTTTTTTTTGTCCTTTTCCCACTCCAGTAACAAACATTAAGTAGAATTTCCTGACGTTTAAGCCCCAACTCTGTTTGAAGCTATCTTCTGTTCTTTTTCTCATCATTCTATTAATTCTCCTTTTTATGTAGAGTTTGCTGTGTTAATTGTATTACAACAATGACAAATAAGGATGAGCAGAGTAGCTACTGTACCATGGCAAATGACACTGAGTGTTAAAAAGCTGCAGCTATAGTACTTCAGTATCACACCCAATAATCTCTTTATTAGTTTTCTACTGATTAAGTTAGCAACATATCCAGAAGGAGGAAAGAAAATCACAATGATAATAATGAAAATTTAAAAAATCAAGCTAAAAACAAAATGCTGAATTGCCCCATTACAAAATACACTGATTAGCCACAACATTAAAACCACTTGCTTAATATTGTGCAGGTTCCCCCTCCAAAACAGCTATAACTCTTTGAGGCAAGGACTCCACAAAACATCTGAAGGTGTCCACAGGTATCTAGCACCAAGACATTAGCAGTTGATACTTCAAGTCCTGTAAGAGGTGGGGCCTGCATGGATTAGATTTGTTTTTCAAGCACAACCCAATAATGTTTGATTGGATTGAGATCTGGAGAATTTGGAGGCCAAGTCAACACCTTGACCTGTTTGTCATGTTCCTGAGCAATTTCTGTAGTGTGGTAGGGTGCATTATTCTGCTAAACGAGGCTGTTGCCATCAGGAAAAACCGTTGCCATGACGGGTTGGATGTGGTGTGCAACCATCTTTAGGTAGGTGGTATGCGTTAAAGTAACATTCACATGAATTCCTGGACCCATGGTTTTCTAGCAGAACATTCCCTAGAGCATCACAATATCTCCACCGGCACTTCTTCCTATAGTGAATCCTGCTGCTATTTCTTTCTCTGGTTAACGATGCATACGCACCCACGTGATCTAAAAGAAAATGATATTTCAGACCAGGTCACTTTCTTGCAGTGTTCCATGGTAAAGTTCTGATGCTTACGTGCCCATTGTAGATGGTACTTTTGGTGGTGGACAGGGTTCAGTATAGACACTCTGACTGGTCTCTGGTTACACAGCCCCATACACAGCAAGCTGCGAGGCACACTGTGTGTTTTGACACCTTTCTTTCATGGTCACCATTAAGTTTTCCAGCGATTTGTGCTACAGTTGCTGTTATGAAGGATTGGACCAGACAGGCTAGCCTTAACTCCACATGCACGTCACTGAACCTTGGGCACCAATGACCCTGTTGCCAGTTCCCTAATTGTCCTTAGTTGGATTGCTTTAGGTTTGTACTAACCACAGCATACCTGGAACATCCCACGAGACCTGCTGTTTTGGAGATGTTCGAACCTAGTCATCCAGCCATCACAATTTGGCAATTGTGAAAGTCACTCAGATTCTTAGGCTTGCCCATTTTCCTGCTCTCAACACATCACCTTCAATAACTGCCTGTTCACTTGCTGCCTAATATTTCCCACCTGGTGATGCCATTGTAAAGAAATAATCAAAGTTATTCCCTTAATATGTTAGTGTTTTTAATGTTGTGGCCGATCAGTGTATATAATGTGTGTTACATTCTAATAACAGTTTAGCAAAACCAATTTTGGTTAATTTCTGGATTGAGATCAAAACACAGACCCTGGGAAATAACAGCTTGCTTAAATAAGGAAGGAATTCAATTAAAAGTAAAAGTTGAATGAGACAAAAAATTGCAGCCACAGTGGGTCCCCATCACTGAACTCTTGATCTAGTCTACTGTATAAAGCTTATAGCAGGCAGTATCCATGAAGGGCTGTTGCTGGTGCATCTCCTCCTCAAATAATATACATAACATTCTCAAACCTACTTATTCCAACTCAGGGTCATGGTGACTGAAGCCAGTCCCTGCAACAGTGAATGAGAGGCAGAAAAACAGCCTTGAACAGGGCACCAGGTCATTACAGGGCCCAAACACACATATACAGTATCAATATTTACACTCACACGGTGGTCAATGATAAGTTTAGGATTCTAGACCTGTGAGGTGGCCTCACAATCTATTTTCTATTTAACAAATGCCAATCTAGAGTACATTTAATATATTTTTTGATACACTCATAAAGCATTTACAATAAACAAAGCATACGTACAAATTGTACAAGTAGTATTTAGTGCATTTTGTCTGTGAACATTACTCTAGTTGCTGTCATTGGAGTTTGAACAGCGTAGGGTAATTGATGCATAGCTACTATAACCAAGGCTACATACAATTGTCTCTCTTTTGAAAAAAGGTTTTGAAGTATGAACTTAATAATTAAATGGGTCCTTGACACCCATGTAATTGTGACAGGTAATATTTTCATTGCATTGTTATGATATATGAACACAATTGTATTTGTTTAATAAAAGTATAATTTGCTGTCTACAAATTCCCAGAATTCTTTTGCAGAAATGCACATTAATAAATTGTACTACAAGCAAAGAATCATGAGTGGAACAGTGTTAAGTACTGGTGCTTCACAGTTCCAGGGCCTTGGGCTTAGAACCCAGCCTGGACACTGTAAGTATGGAGCCTGTAAAAATGATTCTTCTTCAGATAATACAGTTTCACCTTTTGTCCCAAAGATATTCCGAATGTGTTCAATGGTATGAGTGTGCCGTAAATTAGCCTGGTGTGAGTGTGCCCTATGACAAACTGAAGTCCAATTATGGCGGGATCTTGAATTGCAGTTGGGAAAGACTACAGATTCCCACAACCTTAAAGCTGGATTAATCAGATTCAGTAAAGAATTGAATGCCTGGTCTGAACTTTCTATTTTTCCACTAAGATGTCACATTTGCCACCTCCGCAATGCAATGTTCTGTCATTCTAATACTGAACATAACATAATATTGTGGGAGGCTGAAGCCATTTTGGGTAGACTGAGCACAGGGTAGTAACCAGTACTGGATGGAGTAAGCCAATATGGAAACGCCAAGTAACTTAACTGGCATGTCATTAGGGATATGGAAGAAACACCTACACAGACACAGAAAGAACAGGCAAATTCCTCTGAGACAATGACCGGGTCTGTGAAGCAGCAGGGTACCCCATTATCCTGTGAAATACTTCAGAATATTTAAGTAGAATCAAAAAACAACGCAAGCCACGCTGACATGCATCATACCACCATGTTTTTGATGAATGCTGTATATATAGTTTGTGTAGACTTTTTTCTTTGAAGTTATATTTTATTTCTGATTGTTGCAATGCCATTTGTTGAACCTGTCCCCAAAGACACAGCACATGTCTGAACCCTTCCTTTAAACATGATGGAATCATTTACCATATTGGGAAGAGCTGCAAAAACAGTAGTCAGTTTCTCTGAAGATTTTACAGTTTTCTATAATGAGGTAGGACAGTTTGAAGCTACAGCCAGAAATGATCAAGCAAACAAACAAGCAAAAAAAAAATACTTAATTAAAGTTACGCCTCTGTCACTCTGTAATTGGGTTAAAGTTCTAAACACGTTGGCAGCATATTTATTGAAAGAAAGACACCACGAAAGGAAGATCAGCCCTAAATCATGACAGGATTTAATGACATAAATCCCTTACCCTGGTTACACTTGGTTCCCACCCATCCAGGAGGGCACTGGCACGTCCCTGTGATGTGGTTACAGCGGGCACCATTTTTGCAATTACACATCTGGAGACAGTCAATCCCATAAAATCCATCCGGGCAAGCTGAAAGCCAAGAGAAAAAAAAAACACATCTCTTAGATCATACAAGCTGGACAATATGTGTTTAGAACAGCCCAGTCAGCAAGTTCGTCAACTACAAAAAGAAGTTTACACTCTGCTTTCTGGATCATTTAAGAAGCAACTGCGCTAATTGTGGGCTGTCGTTTACCACATCTGCATCAACTCAATGAACAATGAGAGGGATATGTTAGAATGCAGTGAACGATGAAACATCACAATACCTGCAGCATTACGTTACTGACAAATGTTAACGTTATAAACCACAAGGATAAAAATGCAGAAAATCAACAGGCAAAAGTATGTGCTTACAACTCTATAATAATGATTTAGCTTTCATTTTTCAATATTAGTCTTTAGATACTGTAGCAACTTTACAGACCTCATTACAGAACACTTTACAGTTACTTCTCAT
Source organism: Polypterus senegalus (assembly GCF_016835505.1). Taxonomy (NCBI): domain Eukaryota; kingdom Metazoa; phylum Chordata; class Cladistia; order Polypteriformes; family Polypteridae; genus Polypterus; species Polypterus senegalus. The sequence continues at coordinate 143,078,505 of NC_053154.1, read as the reverse complement.
TTTAACACAGAGGTGGGATTTGCACTTGCTGCCATTTGTAAAACTCATCTCATTCACTTGATCTCAAAGCCTACCTCAAGAAATGTGGGAGCAATTTTTGTATTTTTTAAAGAAGGGGAAAATGACATTCTGCAAGCATGGGTACTTCATGTTTTGGGGAATTTAAAACTAAATCAGTTTTTTAAAACATTTCAAATAAAATGTTTTTTATTTCTAAAACTTCTAAAATTCCTTTATATTGCCACCAACTCAGTCACAGTGATTTTCCTACAGTCCATTTTCTCAGATTTTTAGGTTTAGTTTGTACTTTGTAATGGTCTGGACCTCTTTCTGCAAGGTGCCAAATAAAATTAAGATTCATACGTCATTTACAGAATCCTTAATTTTCATAGAATATTTAGAAATAGAAAGAAAAGCACTTTCTTATTAACATTCAGTAAAATGTTTAAAATGTTACCCTTAAAATTACTGAAAACTCATCCAAATTTCCTTTGAAGGTTAGTTTGAAATTGGAATAGGAATAACCCTGAGTGTATGGATTGAGTGTTTTTGGCAAAACCTAATGCTTTTGGTAAGGTTTTGAACCAGAGACCATGCATGCCAGATGAATGATGAATCTTAAATGTATATGAGCCGGCCTGGAAATGAAAAGACTTGAAAGAATACCTCTTGTTCTGTCCCAGGCTAATCCAGTCCATGTACGCAGTCTGCAATGTCACCCATGTACTTCTGCTCATTGAACCTTGCATGTACTCACACTGCTTCCTTGATGTTAGATAGCTGTCACACATTCCAAGTTGCACGTCACTAACTCCAAGTGGACAGGGGGCACTTTTCATAAACCACAGTCAAAGATAAACAAGGAAGAAAATGTGCATTCGGACACTTGGTTAGCTGGTATGAAAGAATATTTTTAAACTTTGTAATTTCTTCATCAAAGAATTTGTTAACACAGTTTTGTTTACTAGTGAGTCAGTGAGTAATATTCAAAAATAACAGTCACAACAGAATGTGATTACATGTATTTGTAGTGTACATAAATTATGTTTTTAATCCATTTTATAATATCATGTGGCTGAAATTGCTTTTATAGATGGCAGATTCCACTTCAGGCAATGAAAAGATTCCTGTGCTATTGTTAGTCTTTTCGGATGTGAAAAGTCTGTGACTAATTATGCCTCAAATTTTTTAAACATAACATTTTTCAAAGAAGTGCCTGATGTAGATTTAAAATCTGTGCTGAAGTTTCAAGCTGAAATTGCTTGCTGCATCCGAACATTACAGATAGCAGGTCACGGTGGCACTTTGCTGATAAATTAGTGTCAAAGAAATATTGAGTCATTACAATCTTTATATAATGCAGCTATGAGGTTGTTTTCAGTGTAACAGAAATTGAGTATACGTTTAGTCATTATAGCAAAAGGTGCCTCTAAGCCATCTTTCATACATTTCTACATTAGTCTGAGTTGCTTTGTTTTTTACTTTTGCAGACATGATCATTATGTCACTCACCACTTGGATTTCAAGGAGCAGGAGATGTGAGCTGCTGTAACTGTGTCACACAAGTGAGTGCATAGCCACAGAGACAAGTGCAGGATGGGGCAGAGTCGGAAGCAAACTTTTAGCATATAACAAGACCTCCCCCTGAATTCTGGTACATTAAGGGATGGTACCTTGTGTGGTGATAAATAAATAAATTATATCATCACTACTGTATTGAATAAATAAAGAATATTACTATTGTCAAATCTAATGTCAGTCCTTTCTTATATGGTAACACATCCAACCCTACTCCAGGGCTGTTTTATGAGAATCACAGGCCCCTGGGCAAAGTTGTGTGCTGGGGCCCCTGTTTTGATAATAAAACAGAAACATACATAGAGATCAGAAATATCATGGGCCCCTATGCTCTTGCCCATTGTGCCCATACATTAAGACGGCCCTGCCCCAACCACATCGGACCCCTCCTCATCCTGTGTCCAGCAGTGAGGTGTATTGTACACACAGGTGTACTGTTTTGCCATTGCGAGTGGCTGTTGAACAAGCAAAAGAAAAAAATATTAAAAATAAACAACTTGAACCATCCACTCTCAAGCTAAAATTAAAATGGTAGCAATTTATAGCTGAAGTCACACAAAATGATTTTCTGTTTTAAAATTTGAAAATTCATCAGTGCTTCTCAATGGAAGAGTTTGACATTTCAAAAATGTATAGCATGCTGTATTTGAGATACCTCAAAAAAACTGAACTAATCTGAAATGAACTGAATAAGTGTGCCACTTTTCAACAAATTTGGTCTACTGAGAGCTGACTAGTTTCGTGTCGACAGATGGAGAGACAGACTATTGCAGTAGGTGCTTTTTGGAAAAATAATATTCACCTAAGGAAACAATCATTGGGTTTTCATGTTTGGACAATAAATATCTGAGAGTAAGAGGACTGGTTTTGGGTCACTGAAGAAATTAGGAAAGGATGTTTCCTGTAATAATAGTTTGTAAAACTAGGAGCTCCTCCCCCTTCTTGCTTCGCTTGCCAACCCTCGGGTTTAGTCCTGTGGAAATACAATTTAATGTGTTTTTTGTATTCATGAGAATTGTTACATATACATTATGTTCACTGTTTATTTTAAAACTTCAGTAAAAATAATATTTGGGATGAACTTTTCTTCAAGATCGCATTGAATTTTGATTCCTTGTTTGGTCTTACAGCGTGATAATGCAACGTATAACTGGCCATGAGTGAATATCGTTTCTTTGTCTCTTATACATAAACCGACTTTTTCAAATGTTTGTCCTTATGATTTGTTAATTGTCATTTTAAAAGCTATTCTCACGGGAAACTGTAAACGTTTTAATACGAATGGCATATCAAGATCTCCTTTTTGCCCGAACACTGTCTCGAGTTCATTCAATAAAAATAAGACTTTCTGATAAAGCAATCTACTTACGAAAGTGGGAATATCCTGAGCCGATGTAGCCAGTAGCATTGTTCTCAAGAAGCTGTGGATTTCAGGCCATTGTGTATTGCACGTCATTGTAAGAAATAAATCTGGCTGACCGATAGTTCTGGATATTGCCATTGCATCATAATATACCTGTTGCAATGCTCTTGGACTACCTTGATACGATGATGGTAATATTACTGATTTACTTATTTTGAATTTGTCTGAACTATTGATATTTAAATTTTGAACGTGATCAATGAGACCTTGCATATGTTCCGTTCTAAGTTTAGCTTAATTCGATTTAATAAAGAAGAGACAATTAGCTGCGACTTTTACATACGCATTAGTAATGTAATGTTGCGATAGATGTTGAGATGATAGAAGTGGGTTAAAAACATGGGAACGTATTGCCAATTTTGACCCGAATTATTGTGTGGGTGTTATTAATTTTTCTGAATGCGTTTGTTTCATATTGTATGACCATCCTGTTTCGGCATCTGGGAAAAGCAAAAGAAATAGTTGGCATGTGGCAATGTATCTGACATACCTGTAAATGACGAATCATGCTTTGCTTTTGGATATACACGAACATCTACTTGTCACATGTGGGTTTATTATAAATGCGACTGTGTTCATTTGGATTCATATAGAAATCCAAGAAAATTTCTTTGTCCATGTTTTGCTAATAAATTTTGTGTAAAGTGCGATACTTTTGGACATATGGATTTGTATCCATTATTGGCTGTATAATTTCTGTTACGTTGGATCGTTTAACTCTTTCAATTGTATGTTGCATAAGTTCTCCGTGATCATAAAGATATACCTGACCAAATTGTGCTTTTTTCTAAATTAAACTTGTCGTAGTTGTAATTGAACACAGATTCTCATAGCGTATGGTCCATTATTGTGTAAATCAATATTTTGTGCATTGAATGTTGCTAACGTGAAAAGATTATTGTAAACGTGTATATTTTGCCTGTAGTGTTTGTGGATTTCACTTTCACCAAACAACAAATCTTTGAATTCCTGCAGAAATGCCTCTTCATTGGGAAGCAGCAGTACTTTTACCTGATGGAAACACGAATTAGACGATCTACAAGTCTCCGACTTAAACTTTAAAGCCTTACAATATCTCTACATACTTCCAAAATATCATCTATGTCCATATATTCGATCTCTTTTTGCTGTTCCGTTATTTCACCTAGTAATAATTTCCATTTGTTTGTGCGAATGTGTTCTGTACTTTTGCTTTTTGACACTTTCGAATTTTAGTACTGTTGTATTTTTGAACTTGCTCTGTGTGTGTATCGCGCCAAGGTTTTATTTGAGCCTTTCAAATTCCACTGCTTTCATAATCTGTAACTAGCTCTGCATGCGTATGGCGCCAACATTTTTGAACGTCTTTATGAAGTTCTACTGTGTCTTTTACTCTTTGTCGTTTATTTCTGACCCTGTTTGGACCTGCAAGGTTTTCAATTCCACTTCAGGGCTGATTATTACTTTCTTTGCCTCGGTCACCATCTCACAGGAACATGCTTCCAATGGATGTCAGTATGACGTAACCTGACCTTGACTTGACCGTGTCGTGGGAAGTGAAAGTGTCTCTGCCTCTCCGTCTCTCTTCAGAAGATCATGTCTAGTCCCAAGATTTTTTTTTTTATAATAGAGAGATATTTCTCATGATGAATGTTTTTGATGTTTATTAGAAAATAAAGTTGCGAAAAACTAGGAAATAATGCTTCCACCAAGGGTCCAACAGATTGGGAATGAAAAATTATGTTTTGTTACTCCAACATAAAATACAACAAAACTATGCAGATAAAATGAAGAATGCGAAAAGCACCACTAAAGTAACTCATTGCAGATGGGCACCATAAAACTTTACTTAAATAAAAATACTTGGAATGAAAATTTTAAACCATCTCCCGCTAAAATGATTCAAGTGCTTTAAAATATACTTTTTAATGTCATGCCAGTAATACTTGACAGCAAACAAAAATGAGCAGCTATAAATTTCTATATTTAATTAAAGGTGATCTGGAGAGGCTGAGCACCCACCTATTTGACTGCACCAGTCCAAAAATACAGCTTGCTTGCAATCAACCAACAAAGTCAACTGTGAAACTGAAATAGTCACAGTGCAGCTGGAGGATGTAATTAGACCAGATTCTCCTTCAAGAAACTGAGACATGAATTGTCACCACAGCCCAATTAAGGCAAGAGATATGAAAGGCTTCCAGCAGATTGCTGTCAGGTGACGATGGCATTCACAGCGTTTGTTGCCTCTGTGCATCAATTTAGCTTTGCCTTGGAAATGGATGTCTTCCTGAAAGTTCATTTCAATTGGCCAGTCAGCTGCTTTACCACTGTTGCGACAAATGTTTGTAATCACTTGCCTACGACTTGCCCTGTTTTCGACTATGGTTATGTGTTTTGTGGTTTTTTCATAGATGGATAATTGACATCTGCAGCATTGTGGGTTTACTGTAAAACACCAGCTGGACAGTGCCTTTTTAAAATAAATGTGCAAGTTGTAATGCATCCTGCTGCTGCGTTGGGCTGCCTAAGGGCTTGACAACACAGCTGTGCAGGAAAAGCGATCATCCTTCCTCTAATACATAAATTCTCGAACTGTGTGTAAGTCTAGGGGTGGCGTCTTAACAAAGGGAAATGAATATAAAATACTTTCAAAAATAGCCAAACTCATTGCCAGACTATAGTATTTTTATATGATGCCTACAGTTTAAAGAATTCTAATTATAGCAGCCACATTCCCCAAATCCATACATATAGACAAACTGCTCTTTAATGGATTGTAGCAGATGATCGGTGTACTTGGTTTGACTCCATTAATATAGTTAATTATTACTGAAAATCGTTCACAAATACGTCAGTTTAGCATTGGCAAATATTACTCTGAAAATCTTATAAGAGGTTGACCGGCTGGCAAGGAACATCCACAGACAAAGCTTCATATAAAAAGCATAAAATGTATGAGAAAATTCCTCTTGGGCTCTGCCAAGAGATGTGCTAATAATAATATCCTTTGTTTCCCAGACATTCCCTAGTATTGAGAGTGGGGGAGAAGTTTCTAGTAATGTACCAAAACAGTAAGGTTACCCACACTAGCATTTGAGACCCCACAACAGCTGGATTCTGAGCACCAACCCAACCCTGGGACTTTTGAATTGTGGCCCTCCATAACCTTCCATCATCTAAACTTCTGCACTCAGAGAACACAATGGCCAGAGCACACAGAACACCTCAGCTAACTTTTGTGTTCATGTCAACTTTTCCCAGGGGTTTCCTGGAAGAGATGGTTTGTGGACTGTACACTGAAACATTCTATAATAAAAACTCAAATGTAAACTTATTTGTGTTGTGATTCATTTCTGCTGTTTTGGTGGCTGTTTTGTGACTGATGGGACTTTTGGGGTGTAAATAGAACAACTTTTCATAGCATTGAACCTGGTCACTCTCTGAACCTAAAGCTCCCTGCTCGATACAAGGAATGGCTGGGAATTTCATGTCTTTTCACTGTAGGTTGTGCCTTGAAAGGGAGTCCTGCAAGAATAACACAAAGACAAAGAGAAGGTTTCACTGTAACTCAAAATGTTACATTTAACATCTAATGTGCCGTAAAGTAAAATATCCTAATAACATCTAAGTGTGAACCACAGAAAATCCATAAGCAAGAATGGTCAAAATAACAAACCAGACAAGTATGAAGAACAGTGCTACTAAGAGCTAATGCCACAGCAATATGGCTATGGAAGCAGGAGGCTTAAATAGGGTTTCTTAAATACTGTAAAAACCTGAGAGTCCTAAACAGGTCATTTTGGGGAAAAGGATTGGGACAAAATATCTCAAGAAAGTAGGAGAAAGGACAAATGAGAATGGAGTAAATAATAAAAATGACAAAAAATGAAGACAGATACACAATATTAAGTATAGCATTCTTTAACACTAGAGAAGAAGGGTAGCCTAGGCAACCTAGTAAAGAGGGTAATTGTTCAGTACAACATTAGACTTCAGGAGGAAACAAAGCCAAAATGGAAGTAGCTCAGAAGGTGTTTTGAAGAAATGGTCATAAATCTAGGAAATATTCATGTATAGAAGAGATGCCAGAGCTTGACCTAAAAGTAGCATGTAGCAGGGAAAGATTATCTCCAACACAGCAAGTTCAATCTATCTACAACACCTCTGATAAGTTCTTAATACAGTGTTGTAGTTAGGAACAGTGCATTGCAAGTGTCTATCTGGCAAGGAAACTACAAACCACCTTCCATATTTTCTTTGATTGCCAGCAAAGATGAGAAAATCTTTCCGTTTTGACCCACTATTACAAGGAAGGTTCCACCTTGAGTTACTCCATCTGGTTGCACTATTAAGCACAACTGATTTCAGTGTCATGTTTTCCAAGATGCCAGAATTTTAGAATCACCTGCTCTATTTTGTTTTCTTACAACCTTATTTACCTCATATACACTTTGCATTATTGCCTGCTTAGCAGAGGTAGCCAAGTCACAAATATCAACCATAATGTCAGGCCTACTCTGGTTACTGGGAGAAATTTTAAATCTTAGCTGACTTGTTTCACATTTAGCTAATGCTGAATCATGCAGTAAAGCCTGTGAGGAATCCATGTGAATAGGATTTAGATTTTTGATGTATCCTGTCTACTGAATTTCCACTGTTGGTGGAACTGTCCATTCCTATATAAGAAAATTGGTCAAACTGCTCTCATCCATTCTGAAACACTTCTTTCTTCTTTTGGCTGGGGTATGTATCACATTACCCACAAAATAAGAAGAACCTCCCTAAATGAAATCATCCAAAATGGCAGGTAAGCACTCTGTTGAACTTTCCATCTTGGTTCAACCAGTAAAATACAGCTGGGTCAACATGTGACACTCTGTCCCCTGTGCTCTGTGTTATGTTCTTTACTATATTATACCATTCTAATCATCAATGCATCAACTAAACCATGGACATATTTGTTAAGCTTCCAAACCTTACATACACATTTTCCTTCAGGAGGAAGGTAAACTAAAACATGCCTGGCCAGTGGTGCACCTTGCAGAGATGCTGACATTATGTCAATGGAGTTCAGTTTCCATTAATTTTGACATACAACAGCCCAAAGGAATCTGAGAGACTCGGATGCAAATGTATTGCAGGTGAGTTTCTAGGAAGTTATTGCACGCTCGGCTCTTCAAAGTCTTTGGCTACTAAATGTGCTCTGGTTATTATTCCAATAGACATATCTTTCAAAGTACAAAAATACCTTGCAGAATGACAGTTTTGCCCAGCATCACTGGTGTCATTATAAAAATATTCTTCCAATTTTTGATTTCACCCTCCTTTGTAGTTTCCCAGTCTCCCAATATTGTTGTGTTTTACTTTGAGCAGAATTTTTGTGAGTATTTGGTTGTGTTCATTGTTTCATGGGCTATATCCAACAGCAGTTTTGTTTTCATTGGTGATGTTTTTAACTATCTCTCCTACTTCAACATTGTTGAATTGTTCATGATTATCACTGTATAGCCTTTGAGGAGGACTAATTCAGTACTACATGATGTGTTTTGCAAACACAAACACTGAAATTTTTTTTGACATCAGAATGCTTCCAGAACTAAACAGTATGACATGGTCTATTATAAGTAGATGCCATGAGCCATGTTCTAATTCATGTAGATCAACAATAGTAACTTCATTATGTTTTGATGACACAGGTAAGCCTATTGCTGGCTTTCACTGGTGTCTTTTGTACTTAATGCATGTGATACACATGTTTAATATGTCTGCTAGTATTAGACCAGTGTCACGGTCTTTGTTACTAGAGCAACAGATTAACCTTTCATATTTATCAACAAAGGCATGCCTAAGCTGTCTGTGGAGTTTTGTTTTTCCTCTCTTCTCATACTCTCATTTACTGTTATAATTTTGTTGCCTTTTATTTTCTTTTCTCTTTTGGAGAATAATTGGGTACCGGTGGTTTGACTTTGTGTCAAATGAGCAGTTGCTCATGGACTCCCTAATGAGGCACATTGCCTGCATTGTGAGGGAGCGTCAGTTACAGCACTACAGCCATGTGGCACGAGTCCCAGAGGGTAATCTGGCTTGCAGGATCCTCACTGTTGAGAACCAGAGTGGCCCAGGTAACACCTGGCTGCAGCTGATAGGTGGTCATTTCTGGAGGGTGTGACTGGACCACATGTCTGCCTGACGAGATGCAACCGACATCCCAAGCTGTTTCGCTGTGTGATGGGTGTGGCAACGTGCTATACTAGTGCATGCTCCCCAATCTGTCCCTGACCTGACCTCAGGGTGATATTTTGTGATTGCACACTGCTGTTTTTTGTTTGCTCTGTAAAAAACATCAGTTTGTTTTACTTGAATTGCACAAACACCATTTTTCACCATATCTCCAATATATAATACTAGGGGGTTCCCCCCTGCTAGCTCCGCTTGCCAGCCACTTAGCGTCTCTGCCGCTCACATTGTGAAGAGTGAGGCTGAATACACCCCAAGGAGACCCCCATCCTAAACAGTGATACAATGGGAAACAAATACAGTTTTATTTACCCCCTCTTTGCTCAATCAGCTGCTGGCTTGCTGCTGCTGCTGCGCCATGTGATCTGCATCTCGTGCGGCGCGTCAAACATTTAAAAGTCTGTAAAGCAGCTGTCCTACTGCTTGTGTTTTATTTCCGGCCCCAAGCATGGTTAAATCTTTTGGCACAAAGTCCAGTCTCATGAGACATGAATTCTTGATATTTTTAAGTTTATAATTTAAAAACGGAATAAGAATCTGAAAATCTAACAACATCACATTAAAGTTTGATAAATTCTGAAAAGAATGATACCAAACATATATATGTAGGTTTTAAAATAAGTCAGATTTAAAGCGTGACAAAAAATGGGACATTAAAAACGTCATTGCTGCACTTTCGTTGCACTTTTAGGCTTAGGATTTTATATATGGAGAGTAGATTATATATTAATATATATATTACAAAGCAGATTTAAAGGAGTCAAAAATACAATCAAAAACAATCAATGCAAGGTGTTTATTCTTAATTTTCAAGCAAGCAGAATCAAGCAAATTGAATGCTAGCCCTGTGTTCAATAGCTCCATGTTATGTTTGCAAATGTGATAGTGATACTGTTCAAAATCAAAACTTAAATCTGCTCTCCTAATATTGTCAGTACTGGTGTATACTTTATATGCATGGACTTCCAAGCTTTTTACAAGACTTTGTCCAAAGGTGAAATCAGTGTGATTATACCTGAGTCTTTGTCTAGAGCCTTGGTGGTGATTATAAGCACAGTCTCCTGTGCTCGCCCCTTCAGTGAAATTGTAATAGCAAGGGCTGGTTTTTTTTATTTCCAGTTCTGTATCATGCATCCATATTTACAACAAATTTTTTCTAATTTCTGTATGACTCCTTGTCAGTAATTACAGGACGGGAGGAACTTTATAGTTGGTAACAAACCTCTACTACCAATGAACAAGTTAATAACAACACTCAAAAGTATAAAAAGGAAGGCTTTACTTGACCAACATCATCCCACAACTGAACCCCACATAAAACATCTGAATAACCACAGGCTTATTTAACTGAATACATTAATATATATTAACCTAAATATTTAACATATACATTATAGAAAACATAACAAAATTATATTTAATAAGTTAACACAATTCCATCAATGCATTAAGAATATGTGGGGCACTGTCCCTCCATCCCCCAGCAGATGATACTGTTGTGCAAAAATTAAATAACTTCTAAACTTTCTCAATAATTTAATATATTGTTGAAATGTTTATGGGAAAAACAATTCAGTCATCAAAACAATTTTTTCCAGTATGCGAAAATCACTTCATTAATTGTGCCACTAACCTGTTTCTTGGACAGGCCCATGCACCATGCTGTTTTCTTAGCATTCCTTCTCTGATGTGTGTGCATGTCCACCTGAACTTTTCATTTTGGCCTTGGAGATTGATGGCTAGAGCTTTTCTTGAGAAACCCATTGATTTATTTTTTGTGACTTAATTTACATCTCTCAATTTTGGAATAGTCATCATCATTATCATGAATCACATTGAATACTTATATACAATAAAACGTAACACTTTGCCCAATGAACAAAAACAAGAAATTTATGAATATTAATCTGTGCCTAATTATGATGTGATCGATACAATATTGAGGTATCTTTTAATACTGTGAGTTGGTGGTCATGTTATAGGATAATATGTTGATTAATATTTATTTTGTGTGATTTGTTATGCCATTTTTCAGCTGATATTTTATCATAAATGGCACTTGTAGCCTAATGCACTGTGAAAAGCAGTGTCTCTTCCTCATTCCCTCACTCCATGGAGGCCACCTCATTTCTTGGCCACATTACAATTCCACTGCCACCACTTGAATGTTTTATAACACCCTGCAGCTCTAATCATCTTTTCTGTGCTGCACTCCCTGCCTGAGTATTCATGCCACAACCTCTGCCTCACATGACTTAGTTAGAGTCAGAAGAAACACAATTTGCATTCACTTTGCCAATCCATGTCAGGATCCTTCATAAAATCAATAGCAGCCATTTTTCCAGTATCTTTCTCCCAGGCCTGTGTGGCCCCACCAGTTCTTTCATGCCAAAAATGACACAGGTCAGTAGCAATTCTTGGTGATAGTTATCAAACACTGTGTGTGTGTTTCAAAGAGTGTTAATAAATGTGCAACAACATTTCAGAGTATAGAGAGGCACTATGGTGCAGTGGTTAAAGTTGCTGCCTTCCAAATCCAAAATTCTGGATTGAAATCTTAACCTGGAGATCAACTGTGTCTGTAAATTTATATCTTCTCCCATTGTATTTGTGGATTTTCTCTGAGCACATTTTGCTTACATAATACTGCCAAATTTGTGTGTGGAATGGGTGATATTTTAATTAAAAAAAGTTATACTTTACATGAAAAAGTGCTACTTCTAGCTTAGTGGGAAGAATTATCAAAAATAACTGCATCTAAAATAATTGCTAGTTTTCCATGTACATTTTTGATCACAAGAGAGGTTAAGTGCAGAACATACTACATTTTTAAGTTCTTGGTTCTCAAGTTTGTAAATAGAAATCCTTCCATTATCCAATCCGCCATATCCTAACTACAGGGTCAAGGGGGTCTGCTGGAGCCAATCCCAGCCAACACAGGGCGCAAGCCAGGAAAGAAACCCCGGGCAGGGTGCCAGCCAACCGCAGGTTTTAAAGCTACCAAGACATTTTAAATAAAACAAATAGCATATTGGATAAAAAAAAAAAAAAAAATAGGAAGCAAACGTAAAATTACCTTGTATTACTCAAATTACCCAAATGTATATGTAACACTCACTGTTGTTTAAAGAATAAAGTACTATGAATCAAATCCACATTTCTTTTAAGTTCACACATGAATGGGGAAAATTGGAAGTTCATTTTTGAATTTGTTGTGTTGTACAAAAATCTCTATCAACCACCATAATATACCATGTACTTTAGAGTGGTATGTGTACAAGGTGGTGCTCCCCTTTTTCTTTAAAATTTGTTAATAATAATAATAATAATAATATTGCTTATTTTCAGTCATCTTCCATTACCATTAAAACATAACACTCTGAAAGTGGTGGAACATCGATGAAATTCAAACACTTGCTATTGTGTGAATCATAATAAAAGAAGGAAAAGGAAGCTTTCTCACACAGCGGTGGCAGCTGCATTGGCTCTACATCCATCTACAGTCTCAATGCACATGAGCAGCACTCCCATTTGTGAGTTACCTGTTTTTTAAATATGCCAAAACATAAATTGTAAATAAGTTGTTATATGACTCTTTGCAAACATACTGCAAGTCATTTTTGCTGTTGTACTTGGGCGTGCGGCCAAACTAATGCAGTGGTTTGTACTGCTGAATTATACCTCCAAACCTCTGGGTTTGAATTCCAGCATGGCTATTATGGAAGTGGAGTCTGCACATTCTCTAGTTTTACTCAAGAAGACATGCAGTTTAGGTTAATTGCCAACTATAAATATAAATTGGTCCCACATGAGTGAATCTAAGAGTTGACTGTGTGTGTACAATTCAGATGACACAAATAACAAGAAAATTATTTTTTTTTTCTTAGGGAACAAAAAATGTTGCTGAGTTGAGTGGTTCTTATAACAAGACAGAGACAAAAAGGAAAATAGCATATGATGCAAAATTTCTAAAAGGCCTTTAAGCACTGGCTTGGGTATAGGAGCTTGAATGAAAGCTTTGCAATAAGTATGTAAAACTGGAAATCAACAGTAAGCACCAATTAACAAAAAGCACTAAAAGTTTTAAAAGTTTATTAGAAGAACTGACAATTAAACCAAATTCTCAGTCTCTGTTTTATAACAAAATGCAGGATCACATGGCAGTGTCACACCCATCACATCACATCATCACAACCTGGCAAACAGTCAGAAGCAAATCACATAAAAAAATAAATACATAATACAGCTACAGTAAAGCAGTGTGATAAACACCCTTAGTGACTGTAGAGCCGGTCAATATCAATGTGTATGTAGAGTATCAGCAGCACTATCAATGTTGCTTTCTTATTTGGTACCAATACTAACTGAACAGCTTACCCCACTAAACTGTGAATTTGTTAAAGCAGGGTTTTAAAACTGATGGAGGAAAAAATACATTAGAAAACAGAGATATTTCCTTTCATACTACCCATGCAGTAATTCCTTTCTGCTCATAATTCAATTTACTGTATTTAGTTAAGAATGTACCTGTATGTGTTTTGTTGGTAATGTACTATTGTCAACGGTTCTGAGGAGACATGCAACTAAGAATGCCATTGTACTTTGTACATTGTTTATTGATATTCACATGACAACACACTAGAAGTCAAATATTACAGCATTAGACTATACTGTTTTTATCTGGTGTGTCAAACGTTTTTTGTTTACAAGTCAGCACACAATTCAGCTTGTAGTGAAGGTAACTTGAAAGTCTGTGGTTTGCTACTATTCCATGTTCTATTTATGCTGCTTTTAAAATGTAACTCCTTGAAAACAGGAAACATTTACGACTGAATCTTTGCTGAAAATTTAGTTCAGTAGTCTCTAAAGTTCTGTATGTTGCACTTCCACTCCACACCAACAGATGCTGCTATGTGCACTTGAAAATGAATGTTTGTCAGTGCACAGCCATTTTATTTGATACATGGTAGATTATAAGGCCAACAAGTGAAGAGGACCCTGAAAACTGAAACCGGAAGTGTTGGGTCCTCAACACTTTTTTAGTGTAAAAAATCTATATTTTTTGAATGTTGCTTTGCTTCATAGAATTAGTGTGTGTCTTTCTCTCGAAGAAGTTGAAGGCTGACTAACAGACTAATCCCCTTCACTCCTCTTTCTTGTGTGGGTAAAACTGGGCTGCATGGCTCTGAGTGGCTGGGGAGGAAAAAAGCTGCTTACATAGTTATGATTAAACACTTGAGTTGTGATCTATTAAGCTGAACTCACAAAAAAATTGTACTAAAGAAATTAATTTGTTATTTTTGGAAGGTGAAAGTTTGTATGATTTCCATGAAGTTGTTATGTTAAGCTGAATGTCATGGTTAAGCAAAACTGTTGTAAGCTTAATAAAATAGGCTTAAAAGTTGAAAGTTGTTTACTGCTATTAGAATTTGATGGAAGCACAAAAGTTTTTTTTTTGATTTTTTTTAATTCAATATGATTTCTAACATTGCAAATACTCTTGGTACTTGAACCTAAGAGTTGAATAGGTTGTGTTTTTACATATACAGCTCAGAATGTGTCAGTAGCCACAATATAGTGATTACATTTTAAAGTAAGTGCACCACAGTAATATGATTTTACCATCTGCACCTCTTACTGTTGAGCTTTGTGTATTGTTAAATTTTTGAATTGTGCTCTTCGGTAATGTTTGGAAGGAAATGTGTTTAAAAAGAAGAAAGCAATAGCTCTTAGTCACTGTGTTCAAATTGGATTAAATTATGAAAAGTGTGTTTTAATTACTGCTGTTAACAGTATTTTGTCCAAAATGAATTACAAATTGGCAAGAAAACATTTGGTTTTTTGTGAAAATGTACAGTAGAAAATATACATGATATAAAAGCAGCAGCTCATCAGAGTTGTGCAAATGAACACACTAAGCATCTTGGTATTTCAGTTCTGTGGTAAGTTGACATATTGTAACATCTTATCTTAAAAGTGTTCCTCTTCGCGTTCCTTCATATATTTGATTACAATCGTATGACACACTGACAGTCTACCTCCAGAATTTGATAGTAATTATCTGTAAATATGAAACAGATTGGTGAATTATAAGGCAATAGACATCTTTGTAATAACTGCATAAACATGGCTGTGAGAATCATTACCTGGCATACTGTGGGACATCCTTTTTGTGAGATTTACTGGATGGAGCCTCTCTGTGTGCTTTTTCAGCTCACTGTACATTTATCCTTGCTCTGGCATAATGTAATCTTATTTGCCAGGGATGCAAAAACAAACTGACATTGAACCTTTCATTTATGCTTCCACTCATGATACTAGTGGATATTATCATTTCTTTATACTTTTCACTCTTGAAATAATGTTTTTCATTGAACACTCCATATAACAGAAGCAATTAACAAGCCTGCTACAGTATACATAATGTTTTGCTTACATTGTGTGATGAAATAAAATTAAAAATAGCTTTAAAAAAGATAATGCTTTGTTTTGCTATGCATGAATTATGTTAACACAAGTATTGTAATTCTGAACACTGATAAGCACGGTTATTATACTTTGCTTGTCGAAGATATAAAGAGGAAAGGGTGGATCTGCAGTCTCATGAAATCTGATTAAAAACAACATTAATTATATTCTAATCATTAAAGAATGCATCCCCAGTAGGGACTGTATCAGGATTAGAAGCGTGTCAGCTAAAAGCAGACAAAAACAGAATTACAGCAATGATGGCAGATTATTAAATCCTTTTTCCTTTATCACTATTTAAAGTCCAGACACATTGCAGACCTCAAATTCACATTCCTTAAGACAGAAAATGGATTTCAAAACCAAATGCCACCAGTGTTTTGGCATGGTCAGCAATATCAGGCATAACTGAATACATGAGCCGGCAACTAGTATTCACCTGTGCTATAGTTATCATGAAGTTATAAATGAACAAATCAGAATATTATACTAACATTTACTTAAAACACTTTAAAATAATACATAGCAAAATTCTCAAACCTGTTGATTCCAGGGCAGAGTTGCATAGGGAAATGGTCACTTTGTAGGAACCATGTTTCAGGGCAGGGCACTACAGAGCCCACTTATACACAATTATGCCCAGCTAAAAAAGAATCACTACTTAACCTGACTTGTACAGGAATATTCACTCAAAAGAGGTCCCGGGTATTCTGTAAAAACCTCGCTAGAACGAAGCAATCTGAACGAAACTGTGCAATGTGCTCTTCTGTATATGGAGCTTCGAACAAGCCGGGATGCCCCTGCATTGGAGCAATGAGGTGGGCGCCAGACAGCTGTTGTGATGTTTAATCTCCGTTTACAACTTCTGGGTGTATACCACCTGTACCCCTTCATTCAGTCAGTCGACTTCTCATCAGGATGGCAGTGTACAGAATTGAGCATGGCGTCTTCATGGTGCGGACCTATTGGGTCACAAATTTGCTTAAGCGATGTCAGAATCAACTGGATGATTGTGAGTTAATGGAAGGTTACTTCCAGCAAGATGGAGCATGGAAGAAATTGAGGGGCTTTGGCCACCACGGTCGCCGGATCTGACACCACCAGACTTCTTCCATTGGGGTATAATCAGAGGAAAAGTCTATCGGAACAAACCTCACACTGTGGAAAACTTGAAGGAAAACATCCAATGTGAAATTGCTGCTACTCCCCCCGAGATGCTTACCGATACGTTCAGGATCATGGAGCGGTGCATCGAAATGTGTTTGGCAGAAAACGGAAACCACTTCCAGCATTGCATGTAATGCAACCGATTACACATACGTCAAGGTATATAATGTATTTTTTGGTTCAGATTGCTTCATGCAAATGGGAGTTACAAAAGAATATTCGGGGTGAATCAAGTGAATCTCCCTGTACATGGTTTGTTATGTGGGGGAAAAACTGGAGTATCTGCAGGAAAAACCCAAGCTGACATGGGCAAACATCAAAAACACTGTGCTACTAATATGCAAAACAGAAAGAACAAGAGACAAAAGGAAAGTATGCTGTCCTAAAAATCATAAATTGTTAATTAAATAAATGATTAGTGGTAACTAAGAATCAATGGATTTGTAATCAAATTAATTTTGTACTATAAAAAAATCTCATAGGTGATTTCTTAGCAAATAAAGTCCAAATACAACATTCTTTTTTCAAACAGATAATACACATAGTACTATAAAAGCTGAAACAAAATCATTAAAGGCTTAGGCAAAATATATTTCATGCCTTAAAATTATCATAATCTTCTATAAAATAAAATGAGAAAATTATTAAGCTACATACATACATACATACAGTATATATATATACTGTATATGTATATATATATATATATATATATATATATATATATATATATATATATATATATATATATATACAGCCATCTGTATATGTGTGTGTGCATTGTAAACAACTTACGCTTTTCACAAAATGTTCCCATCCAGCCAGGCGAACAAGAACAAGCTCCACTGATGTGGTCGCAGGTAGCACCATTCTCACAATGGCAGAAGAACTTGCATCCTGCACCATAGGTGCCATGAATACATTCTGTGCAGAGCAAAACAGACAGGACTTAAAATCTTACAATGTGGTTATTTCATAAGACACAATGGCAAAACATTTAGCTACCTCAGAGCTCCACAAATCTGAGACTTATTCCTGGCCTGTTCACTGTCTAAGTGGCATTTTACTGGATATCTGTGTGGGGAATTTTATCCCATATGTTTTTAACATTAATTGACTCCTCTGAATTGGACAATTTGGCCTGGTACCAGTGAACACGTGCTTGTGTGTGTGTACCCTGCAAGGGGCTAGTGCCAGGAATAGTTTCTGTCCTGCACTTTCAACGCACTACAACTTCTAATGGAAACAGTTGTCTCTGAAAATGAACTGATACAATGTAGTTTTAGTTATTCTAAGTTACTTTCATACTTCTTAAATGGACCAAATTTGTTTGTATTCAAGAGGATAAACCTGGACTAAATTGTATGCACACTTAAAATGATCCCAGACTAAAATAAATTATAGTATGTTTCAATTCTAATGGATGTTACAGACTGGGTAGCCCTAAAGAAGTTCTGTATTGGTGTTGAGCTACATGACTACACTTAGATACTTAAGATGTCAAATGGCAACCTATAATTCAATTAACTTTACTGTCAAGTATTTCTTGGTAGACTGCATGATGCTAGAATAGTAAATGATCATAGAGTATGGTAAAATGAAACATGAAAAATAAAAATAATGTTTTATTTCTAAACTTTCTTAATGAACAAGTAAATGAAACTAGAGACCCCTTTCAACTTTATCATACAGCCATTAAAATTTAACGAATATGGGTTCTATTTTCAGCTCACAAATAACAGCCCTTTATGTTTTTGATGACACATTTTGGTCTCCTTGCCTCTCCAGTAATTTAACAACAATTATCTTAATGTCTGTATCTTTGTAATCTGTCTTACAACTCTTTCTCTATGGGATTAATTTGGAAACTCCTGTTACCTTTGTGGTATTTCTCCTGGATTTGCTGACATTCTTGTTCTAACAACATCCCGCTTTATGCAGAAATGAACCCAGGGTGCACATCTGACAGAAAGAAGTCAACTGTCTCAAGGATCTCAGAGCTGGCATTTCAGCTAACGTTCACAGCTCTGCACTAATAAAAGTAAACTACTGTTTTAAGGAGTTGCACTTTTTGCAAAATCAGGAAGCTTGATTTCTTTTTACTAAAACATCAATCCTGTTACAAAGGTCTATTAGTTTGTAAACTGCACACGCTCATCGTTATTGATTTTTCTGAACCTTTTCAGAGTTTGTGGGGGGACTAAAGCCAGCCCTGGATGCAATGGATTCAAGGCAACAAGCAATGTGGAATAGAGCAACACTAGATAACATGCAGTCGATAACTCTTTTATTGATTCCAAAATGTATCTGTTTAGACAGTAGGGTGGAAAACCAGATTATTAAGAGAAGAAATGGCACAGATATGGGGAGAACATGCAAACCGCACACAAACAGTGATCTCTGCTGAGATTCAAATCCAGTCTCCTAAAACTGTGTCATCATGGAATACAAATACTCAACATCCATCCATTTTATAGCCCCTTACATTTTAGAACTGTACTTAGATTTTGAATGTGTGTTCAATATGATAAGTTGTCTAAGTGACACTTACTTATGAATATGTTTAAATAAAATATAAATATTTAAGTCATCTTTCCTCATGTGTAACTTGTAAGATTATATTTTTATGATTACAAACAATATTGTAGGAACATGTGCAGGCAATGCAAGTAGCATAATGTATTCACATTTTAAATTAAATGTCGGCTACTATAATAAACAAATAATCTAAAGATACCGTTGCGTTTCTAAGTAGCTATTGTTTACATATTAAAGTATTCAGCATACAATAAATTAGTGCATGACTGTGAATTTTAACCGTGTAGTCCTCATTTAAACTTTTTTGCAATTTCCAATATTTTAATTCTTTTTGCTTGCAAAGTATCCTGTGATGTTGCAAGATATAAAATAAAACCTGAAATAAAACTTATAGAATCAAACCACACTAAGTGTTTACTCACTGGGTAGTTCATAGAGTCTTTTCACTTATCTAACATATTCATAATGGCCAGTAGAGGGCAACATCTCATCATGAAAGACAGTACAAAAGACCAGAATGGCAGTTTGTACAGTTTACAGGAAAAAATGAACAAGAAAAATCAATCCCTCAATATGTCTTATTTATGTACTTATTGTATTTATCTCTTCATTTCATGAACCTAATTATTTTCACTATATGCTTGCATAAAGCTAAATGTCACTTGTGCAGCAATAGCTGGAGATCAAAATCCAGCCCTTCCAACAAATGACCTAGGACAATTTATACAACAATACACCTTTAAGGTTATGCTGGTACAAATAATACAAAAATGTGAAAAGTAGAAAAAGTAATTTAAAGAGAAAAACATCCTTTTTCTCATTTAGTAGATGACTACTTGTGTTTATTACACCAGATTAAAATGCCTAATAGCTATTGTAAAGGATGGCCGGCCATTTATCCCGGCCAATACCCCCAAGCCAGGTGGAGCCCTCCTTGCAGCGTGGAGGTCCCCAGAAGACCAGCAGGGCATCATGGACATTGGAGTTTTTATGCAAAGCCCTGCTGGATGCTGTGGGGGCCACAGGAGGGAGCTGCAGGGAGGACCGAGGGCTTCTTCGTGCCCTGTGACCCGGAGGTTCGTCACAGGAAGAGCGACGGACTTCCGGGTTGAAGAAAAGGACTATTTACCCTGACCCGGAAGGAATAAGGACTTGTGGACTGTTGGGCAGAAACACTTCCGGGTCAGGAGATATAAAAGGACTGTGGGAGCTCCCAGACGGCGTGCTGAGCTGGGTGGAAGGGTGGCAACGCGTCTGGGAGCTTGAGGATGTATTATTGTGGTTTATTGTAATTATATGAGTATTGTGGTGGAGAGTGTGCTTTGTGCACTGTGGCGACAAAATAATGTCAACTTGAGGACTTTTACATGGTGTCTGGAGTCGTGGACAGGGGTTCAAGGGAGCGAGAGCGCCCCCTATCATTCACACTATATACAAGAATTCTGTTGGATCTGTTATGGTCTGTGGTTGATATTCATGGCACAGTATAGGTCCATTGCTATTACATGACAAGAAAAATACTTATCAAAAAGAGCATTCCTGAGTAATTATGCTTGTTCTATACACATATGCCCTATCATGTCATCATGACACTAATTATTAAGACATGCCAACCTTCAGATTCTACTCACTGAGAGTCATGTCACAGAATGATTGCCAGAAACAGCCATACCATCTGCACTTTAGAACAGATAATCTACCTGATGCTAAGAATGTTTAAACCTGGCCAGCGCTTAGATCGGAGATCATCTAGAAAAAGATTGGGTTGCTTCTAGAAGAAGAATGGCTGAGCCATCAGGAGGCGTGTACCCCAGTGGTCTGTGTGTGGATCCAAATGCCCCAGTACAATGACAAGGACAATGTCCTGTAAAAATTCTCATCCTTCAGATGAGACATTAAACCGAGATTGTGACTCCCTTTGGTCATGAAAGACCCCGGGCATCCTTTGAAAAGAGTTGGTCTTTCCCGATTTCCTGGATAAACACCTCTTTTGAGCCTGGTCATTCTGGCTCCTAATCATACCCTGTACCTTACTGGCTAACTATTTCTCTCACCCTTTCACCACCTAATGGATAAAGGGTGATGAGTGTACTGGTGCTAAAAAGGGCTACCATCAAATGAAGTAGAAATCTACACATTGGTTGAGGGTGAAGGGGCTCCCAACTGTCTATGTGAGAAGATGAAAAAAGGTACCTTAATCAATAAGCCAGGCATCTAGTAGCTATGCAGACACATGTTTATATACTACATGTAGTAATGACTGTAACTGGTATATATACAGATACAATTATTAATGATGGCAATGAAGAACAAGAGAAGACTAGCTCAAACACACATTTTTTATCAATCAAGCACGCTCACTTGTTTTCACTTACCAAACCTGCTAAATGTAGTTTAGAATTGTTCGGAGTCAGAGCCCATTCTGGCAGCATTGGGCACAAAGTAGGAAGCATTGTGTGAGGGTTCTTAAACATATACATTTTTAATAAGCAGAAAAGTATAAATTTATAGTTTGAAAATGTTTATAGAAATCTCCATAAGCACTTTCCACCATACTGTAATGCTGGTACTTGGAAGAACTTGGAAAGTTTGCTTACTTTGCTCACAGTGCTTGCCCATGTAGCCAGCTTCACAAAGACAGAATCCAGTCACAGGATCACAGCTTCCAAAGGTATTTTCACATTCACAGCTGTTAGCACACAGTTGTCCCCAGCGGCCAACATCACAAACTGCAAAAGAAGACTAAATACAATTTACACTGTAGCTTGTATAATGGAGATGAGCTAAAAATAAATTGTTTCACAATAATAAAATTTCAGCAATGTGAAGTCACATAAAATATATCTAATTTAATTCAACTGAAGTTCAGAAGTATTCTTTGAAGCCTAAAAATTCAAGATATGTATCAATTGTCAACTTCAAGTTTCCTTAGATAGATAGAAATATTTATTTGGCTGAAATTCACTCAAAAATGGTGTTTTGGCAGCATTACATGAGGCGTATAACTGCTAGAAGAACATTCTTTAAAACAATGTATTGGTCCTGCACTCTTTCTAAATACATTATGTAAATAAATAAATATTTTGAAGTACAGCTATTTTTAGTCATGTTTTACATTGTAATACAGTTTGCCTTTTTTCAACCTCCTCCTCCTTTCAATAGTGGTCCATAGAGTGCTAGATCCTTAGTAAAGGATCAAAAATCAAAAATATCATATTCATAATCACTAACCTTGAAATAGTCTAAAAGGATGCCCCACATGCATTTGTTTGCAATTTGTCATTGTTAACCTTCTAGGAGTGACTCTTAGAGGGCAACGACAACCAGTAAATAATCAAATATAAAAAATTATCATATTCATGTATCATAAAATTACACTTCACTTGCCTATATTATAAAAACTCACTTTTTTTGAAGTTTTGTGAACAGGAGTAATTTTGACCTTGTATTCAGTTAGGGAAGGGTTTCTTAAACTATGGGTTGTCATGGGTTCCCATCATTGGGTCGCAAAGTACTGTTATATTCAATGGTAATGGGTCGCGGATGATTAGCGATATGGATTGCAGTGAGTTGCTGTAGGTTTATTGAGAAATTGATACTGCTCCAAAGATGGCACTTGAATATCCTAGGGTGCTCATTCGCAATTCTACAAGATGGACCCGCACCTGTTGGTTTACTATTTATCAAAGGGGTGTTAATCCATGCACAAAATATGGTCCTAAATTGCCTAAAAAAGAAAGTTTTTTGGAACTAGAGGGAGAAAAGCATGGGCAGACCCTAAAAAGCTTGATACCATGCGTAACTGGACATCAAAATGAGTGCAGCAAAAGGTGTATTATATGTGGGGTTTTTTTTCCAGTGAAAGTCAGGCAATACCTGAACAGACCAAAAAAAAAACTTTTCAAAGCATTTATAAGCATTTCTTAAGAACACAATAATAGTTAATAAACTAAACAAGATTAACCCCAATTCAAGATAAGTTACAAGAAGAAAAGCCACATCTAAAATAACAGAATAATTAATAGAGAATTAAAATATCTTTATTGTCATTGTAACAAATACAACAAAATTAGGTGCAGTCCCTGCAGTGTCAAAATCTAAATAAATATAATTACAAAAGGACAGGAAAGGATAAGAAGAAATAAGGTACAACACAAACATTCAACATAATAGCATGAGAGAGCTAATCACAGGCCTGGCAAAAATTGTATTAATGAATTGCCATGTTTCAAAATATGTTTGGATATGTCCTCTTAAACATTATGTGATTTTTTTTTAATTTGACATAATATACAACATCGCTTACACACCAAGTTATAGAAGGTTGGCTGAGATTCTTCCAGTTGAGCAAGATAATTCTTCATTTTAGTAGTATGGTATACGATGTTACAATTAATTTATTTCTATACAATTTAATCCCATGTAAGAATACACCAGAGCGACTGCAACACCAAGGCTATCCAAGAAGTATGTAAAGCTTTTTGTCCAAAACGATGTTTGGGCATTCTCAAATCAAATGGCCTAGTGATCCCGGAGCTAGATGACTAGCTAGATGACCACTCGTAAGTTGGATCTTGCACTCGGTACAATTTAGACATTTTTAAACAAGATATCTGTAATTTAGTTAAATTATAAACTGTTTGGTGCACATTGAACTACAACTGTTTTGATATTATAAACAAATGGATACACAATCTGGTATGATGCATTAGAAAATTTACTTGAAAAGGCACATTTGTATTCAAATTAATTTTGATTCCAGAGATTCTTCTAACAAATCAAGTTTAAGACTAATGGTAGAGATGATTGTAGGTCTGATATACTGTATAAAGCAATATATTGTCTGCATGTAGCTATATTTTTTGTCTGAGTACTTCTCCAATAATCTCTTTTATCTCTGGTTTCTTCCAGAAATGAAAAGCCAATGGCTCAATGGCTAATGCAAAAAGCTTTGGTGATAGTGGGCACATTTGTGCAGTAACATGTTCTACATGAAGTAACCTGGATTCATGTTGTTAATACAGACTGAGGCATCTGGAATATTATATAGTTCATTTATGTGGGTATGTTGGGGTCAACCCCAAATCTGTTTAGTGTAATAAATAGTACCATTTAACTCCTTTAAAGGCTTTTTCTGTATCCAAGAATAATTATTTTAGTGAGATTTTGTGGGTAAGTGTCTTATACGAAATACAGCAGATGCTGAAGATTTGAGGCTGAGTGGGTTGGATAATGGATGCATGGATGTCTGCTTTTAATAAATCGAGTTTCATCTTGTGATATTATAAAGAGGGAAGCATTTTCTCAATTCTTCTAAGAATTTCGCTAGTATTTTACATCATCATCATTGAGGAGTTAAACATGTCTGTAAAATGCACATTATAGTAAATCTTTATTATTCCTTTGGAAGCACATTAATTAATGCTTGGGGTAGTTTTTTGGGTAAAGTTTCATTTCAAAGGCTTTTATTAACATTGTAAACAAAAACCAAATATCATAGAGTCACGGTGTTCTGAAATGCCAAGAGACAAAGCACACTCAAAATATAAAGAATTCACCTGGCATTGGTGAAATAAATATTAAATTGAGATGTCAGCAGTGAATAATATACAGTATAAATATAAATATTTATAATAATACAGCCCAGTTATAATTAACCTGCGGTAAGATTTTAAACAATCCCCTTAAAATATAGTTAGTTAAGAATGATATTCCAGAAGACATATACCTATTACAGTATATACTTTATGTTCTAATTATACTTTTCTTATCAAAAAAAGCTGAAATGAAAGTAATTTAATGAATATATACTCAAAAAGAATAAAGGGAATCATTAGTCTAGCGCCAAGTCAATTAAGCCCCAGGGATATCAGTCTTTCCATTTAGGAAGCATAAGCAATTCTCACTGTTACTGGGTTCCTCCAGGTGCAGAACAATGTCTTGCCACTTTTGGCCAGGGTGTATGGGCAGTCCCTGGAAGATGAAGCCATTGATGCCATTGACTGGTGCCATCCTGGAGAAGCTGGACTACCTAGGCAACCTGAATTGCCTGCAGGCACTGCCTCATGCTACCAGGAATGACAAGCAAAACACAAAATTGGAGAAGCAGCAGCGAGGAAGGATAAGGAGAGAGCGATTGTGTGTGGCCACCACCTTTGAAACCATTCCCTTTTTGAGGGTTGTGTTGCTGTTGCTTCTACAGTGCATCTGTTGTCACTTGGTGTTAGACTGTGATGATTTAGTGTTCCATTATTTCTTTTGACATGTGTATATACAAATGCATGTTTCCCAGAACAAGCCTGATTGTATTTTGTTTCCTGTACTTTTTTATGAAGTTTCCTGGAGTAAACTGTAAAATTTTATAGCTTGATTGATTCTTGAGTAAAAATTGTCAATGGGAACTCCTCAATAGGGCTGCAGTAACTTTGTAGTCACCAGCTGATTTTAGCCTCTATTATCATGAAAATAACAAGCTTGTACTCAAAGCACAGCTGTTGTTATTTTAAACAATAATTTATTTGTTTGAACTGTCTTTTACCATAGTTGTTTTCTTTATAGTATATGCAAGATGAAGTAACGAGTGTACTGGAATGAAGACAAAGTGTAAGAAGTTACTGAGAGAGTTCAACACTGTTATGAAAATTTAATATGTAGTTCTGTATAGAGGTGAGTATCAGTATATAAAAAACAGGTGTCCTGCAAAACTCAAACAAGGGCATAAAAAGCAGCAAAACAAGCAGATTTTTCATAAATCTTTTATGTGATTACAAACTTAAGTGCCTTTCATTTATACAGCATATGGTGTGTAAGTAACACCACTTTTAACATTCTTCATTGTAATGGAATACATCTCGGATCAGGCAGTCTACCTCACTCTGGTTGTTTGTGGCTCATGGTGTTAAGCAGAAAAGCAGCAACATTGTCCCACACACATTTGCAACCAAAGTTACACCAATGTTTGACACATATCATAACATTCAATAAATGTTATGAAATTTACACAAGACTAATGGTAAACATCATGCTAAGATATACATTAGGGAATTATTCCTTTTTGCATTTCCTCATCTTTCAAAAATGTTTATTCAGAGTTGTGGAACAAATCAATTACATTAAATATGAATATATCTCCTGCGACAGACAGACAGACAGACAGATAGATAGATAGATAGATAGATAGATAGATAGATAGATAGATAGATAGATAGATAGATAGGATTACCCCCTCCTTATGTGGAGGCACTATGAAATTCATTCACAAGATTGTTACAAAAACCTACCTGTTTGACAATCAAAACCTGCCCAACCTGGTGGACACATGCACTGTCCTGTTACTGGATCACAATGGACATCTTTATCACAGTTACAGATCAGCTGACAGTTCAAACCATAATAGCCATTGGGGCAAGCTACAGAGACATTGAATGAAGAGACACACTGGTGACAATGTTAATATGCTGCAGAGTACTAAAAAGACAAAATCTGTTTTTATAACAAACCAAATTAACTTATTAAAAATTGAATCCATATTATAAGCATTTTTTCAGAATATGCTGAACATGCATGGTCAAAGCAAAGTTAGAATTGACATTACTTGATTTTTTTTACACTGAAATATAAAAAAATCAGAAAATGATTAAATTTACCAATTAAGCCATTTATACATTGCAATGTTTAATGAAGTCATCTGTACTTATTAATTTTCACTTACAATTTTCACAGGACTTTCCAGTAAATCCAGGGGGACAATCACAGTTACCAGTTATTTTATTACACTCTGCTCCATTTTCACATATGCCACATGGGAGGCTGCAGTTTGTACCCCATAGGCCTTCTGTGCAGTCTGAGATTGAGAACAGAGTCAAATTAAATTCATCCAGGGTAAAGACAATTACTCTATTCTCTGCATTTAGTTTTATGGTGTACAGTATGGTTAGGACAGAGCCCAGCAAATCCTCTATCATTTCTAAGAAATGCTAGCAAAATGCAGCACATAAAGATAAATATTGTATACATTCATGGACATAGTAACATTATTTATAGAAAGAATATTTTCAAACAGTTTCTTTTTGTTCTCTAGCTTAGTCACTGAATGTCACAGTACTAGAACAAAAAGTTTTATTTGCATTGAAATTTTAATGCAATGTTATTTGAGATGGCATACAAAATAATAACGTGCCAGTAATTTTTATTATTAATTTAATGGCAATGTGTTTTGATTGCTTTCAAAGTATGTAAATATTAAGGCATGATGATTGAGTAATGCATATATTAGCTGTTAAGGTAATTGTGTCACAATCATGAATTTTTCCAGCTAGGACACAACACTACAATATTCTTGTTGGATTTCATTAATGTTCTGTATTTATCTTTGACTGGCACATTAGTACCCAAAAATTAATTGCATATGCCAGACATGACTTCTTTAAGGCCTCTCAGTTGATACCTTAGCCCCCCACATGGAATGTTTCGAGTGTATGCACTTTTGTTCTTTTTAATTTACAGATATTCCCATAGTTGAACTATTTTCATGCCCCTTTCCACACAGATGTGTTTCTCATGGCTGACACTGTACATTGGTTTTGTCCTCACCTTTATCACAGGCTAAGCCAGTCTTTCCAGCTGGACAAATGCACAGGCCTGTCTGTGCGTCACATGGTGCACCACTACAGTGACAAGTTTCCTGGCAGTTTATGCCAAATCGTCCGTGGCTACAAGCTAAAATATATCATGGAAAAGTATGAGAATAAAGCCAAGAAAGACATTATAGATGATAGAAACCAGTAAAAATCCATCAAATTACATAAAAGACCATTTATTTACAATAAAAACTATAATGTACATTAAAGATATTTGCAGTGGTTCTTTGTGCAGCAACAATAATAAAAAAGGGGCATCAGCTAAACCTCTGATAAGAACAGGACACAGAGAACTGCAATACATTCATACAAACTTAGAAATGCTTAATAATTTTCTTTGATATCAAGATGTTGTAAAATAGAAAAACAGTTCCGGTTGAAAAAGCTGTGCAAAGTAGCAGTTTAGAATAATCTTCAAATACTGTAGACCAGAAGTTATTATGTCTTCAAACGCTATTCTGAAACTCATTTTGCGTTATCTTAAAATTAATCAGAATTTACTAGGAAACATTTTTAAATTACCTGGATAAATATCTCAGAATATATGGGAGACGTGCTAAGTTAGTAAGGATGTTATTTTGTCATATCTTGAAAGGCTTTAAATTGATGCTTTTTTATACAGATCATACTGCGGAGCACATTATTAAAAAGACTTCAAAGATATCGTGGATAGGAGGTTATTGTAAGTTATCATAAAATATATGTGACATTTTTACATGCATTTTGAACATCCCTGAATTAGATTAACTTTGAAATTAATCAATTAGTTTTTATATAACTAACAGGCAAAATGAGAATCCCTGCATGGTACAGAAACATGTGAAAAAGTTGAATTTCATACTCCCTTGAGGCAGGCAGATAGTGTGGTCTAGTGACTAAGGTGATGAATTTTAAAAATCAGCTCCTTTTCCATCATTAACATGTGATCATATTTAATATTGAATATGTGAACATGAACAAGACCCTTAATCGGCCTATACACAAATTGTAGAAATATGACATTTCCTTTGAATAATATTCACAAAATAAATACTATATGTGCAGTGTATACAATCAAATGTTGGATGAGAAATATATTATAAAAAAAAAAGGGAGAGTCCCGGCCGGGATGCCTCTCCCTTGTATGGACCAGGGCAGCAAATATGGTCAGGACAGTACTTCCCCCGGAACACAAGATGCCAACCCCCCTAGGTTGCAGCGGTGTCTAGGACTCCTGCAGGGTTTCATGGGAGTTGGAGTTTGGTGCAGCCCTATTGGGATTCGTGGCCACCGCAAGGGGGTGCTACAACTGCTGCCGAGACCTACAGAGCAGCTCTTCAACCTCTCACGGAGGTGCTTGCTGGAAATAGGTCATCAAGCACCTGGCACATTTCCAGGTGTGTCATAAAAGAAGCCAGAAGCCACTACTCTGAGAGCCAGAGTCAGGAGGAGGGAGACAAAGCTTGCCGAGAGGAGTAGAAGAGGAAAAGAAGAAGAAGAAAAGTAAAAGTACTGTGCTTGTGTTTGGGACTGTGTTGTGGGTTTTTGGGAACGTGGAAGATGTTTTCCATGAGAGGAAAGAAAATAAAAAAATGCTTGTGTGCACCGCTCCCGCACCGATGGGAAAAAGAAGATCCAGGTGAGCGTGCTCCCACATGCACGTCGTCACCAATGAAGACCAGATCGGCATGTTGCAACGAGAGGCCTCCCGTAAGATCGAAACTCCGGGTGACGGGATCCGCATTAAGGAGGTAGGCACCGGCCCCAGGGGAGATTTGCCCTGGGAGCATATTGTCTCAATTCCCTCTGCATATCTTCTAGGTTGTGAAGTGCCGGATCTGCGTTGGTGGCCTGAGCACAAGGATGGGGCAAGCTCGAGTGAGCACGATTTGGGGCTGGGCCCACTGCTTGCTGAAGAACGGCAAGAGAAGGAGCTCCTGGAGTCTCTCCCAGACAGTGTCCGCTGCTAAAAAAGGACAGGCCGGGACAAGGAACCTCCGTCCTGTGCTCCAAGGAAACTGACGGGACCTGTGCAGGGAGCGCATGGCCCCAATGGCTCTTGGCCAAATTAAATAACCTAGTGTCGGCTGTACATGAGCTGGAGAGAGAAAACAAAAAAAACAGCAGAAAGAAAATAAAAATCACTTGTGTGCTTTGAACCGGTGTCCTATGCCTGTCTGTGTCAGGGCTGACCTTTACAAATTACAGTATACAGTATAACAGCACACAGTACACTTACTATTTTGACATTCTTTGCAATTTGTGTATGCTTATCTCTGTTATATTGTTTCCAGTCTGAATACACAAGTGAATCTGTCCTCAACTAGATCATTCCAAAAACGCCAAAATCACTTATTTTGACATCTCGTATTCTAGCCACACACTGCTATCAGTAGTATCAGTGAGCCGCAAAGCTGTGCACTTTATTGGCTATAACAGAAGTTGGAAACTTTAATACTGATTGAGTTGATGGCTCATGGATATTGCACAACTCTGTGACCAGGCTGATCCTTAAACATTTGGCAGCTAAGTAGATGTATTCTTTCCATCACACTCAATAACAGTGTGGCTGGCACACTCATCTATACAGTGAACACATCTACTGGTGGATTTCCACTTGCCATTGTGGCATCACTGAAATTTTCAATGCCAACATCAGTCTCTTGCACATTTTGCACTTCTGTTTTTTCATGTTTCCCTCCACAAAGACAGTATTTTGAACAACTCTTTTCAATGAATCATACAAATCCACTCAGTGGCGCTCAACGGGAGTGCTAAAATAACTTCAGTAAGTCACTAGCTAGTAGCCTCCTGTCAACGTCATGTGGTTTGAGTACCTGCAATTAGCAACATTTGAAGTCGATTTATTTTCTAAACGTTGTTATGCAGACATATGCTTTGTAATTGCCATCCATACATATGTTTTCCAAATATTTTGCCTATTCTTATTGATTAATCTTACTTTTCCCTAACCATAGTAGCTATGAAATATCTTAGTGCTACTTTTCTCACATTCATACTGACATTCCATCAAGGTAGTAAGAGTTGAGGGAGGTTGCTTTGAAAATGAGATCATTTAACATATTGTAAGTATACCAAGCAATGCATGTGTTCATTAAAGAATAATAAACTGTACTTTAAAAGCCAAATGACTTAATTACATTGTTAACGATAATCATACCTGGTAAAAGAAGACTAACTGCTAGTCTTCCACCATTCACCTTCCTTAATGTAATACTGCTGGTATACAGTAACTGATTGCCACTTCACGTAGTTGTTCTTCTCTCTCTTTCAGCAAGAATAACCCACAGCTCCTGCAAGGTGGTCTTTATCCTCTGTAAAAGTTTCAACCTATCATCTTCAATGTTCTTGAGGCTTATGGAATGGAGGCTATCCCTTCCTGTTCTCTTCTAACTAGTTATTGTTACTCTAGCAGCCAGTCAGCCAAAATATGATGCTGTTTTAGGACAAACTGCTTGGATGAATAAATGATCTTCTATATATTAACATTGATGAAGAATTTCTCATTAGTTTTACATCAACTGAACACCATGTCCTCACAGAAGGTCATCTGGAAGCATGGCACCTGGAATTTGCAATCTCAAACATTTGGCATTAATGTGTGCCTATGTAATTCCTTCATGGACATTTTCTGTGTTGACCAACAACTTCTTTATCAATGTCAATATTTTGAAGAGCACTTCTGTCTGAACATTTCTAAAATATTGTCAGTTTGTCTCATAACAACATCATGTGCAAACCTGTAGAAAATGGCAACATCCATAAAATACAAAATGATGCTGTGGGAGGATACAAAAATAATATAACACCACTAAATGATTAGAAATAAATGTCAAAAATGGATATAAAGACCCTGAAAACACTTTTGGAAAATAAAAATACATAAACAAATCACAAACATGACAGGACCAATTGAAAGCCACTAATTATCTAATACAAATGGTTCTGGAAATCTTGGAGGAAAATAAATTACCCAGAGAATAAACCAAGCAAACATGGGGATAAGATGTAGATTCCACAAAGCCAATGGCTAGGCACCAGATCTGGGTGGGATTTGGGCCACTCTGTGTATGTGTACAGCCAAATGGGAGATGAGGCCTACTATATACATGTATTATACAACAATTCCTGGAAGTATCATAAAACAACAGCTATACTGCAGCAGGTATAGCATCCAGAGAAACAGAACATTTTAATACCACCCTATAATGTCTGCCTATTTTAATAGTATATCAAAACTGAATTTAATTTAAGTCAATGTGAGTGGTGCGGCTGTTTTAATCGAATCTGCGCCTCCGAATTACAGCTTTGATCATACAGACCGTCAAGGTAATAAAGGCGGCAGTTTAGAAAATATTTACTCAATCAAGTTAAAGTGTAAAGATGTTGGCTTTGGCAAATTCAAGTCCTTCGAGTATCTTGCCGTTGTTATTCATGGAGTTTCTCAGTGTCTAAATACAATGCACCTTTCTTTGAGGACTTCTCAGACTTGGTGTCAATTGTAATTACGAACTATGACACATTCCTATTAGTTGGTGACTTTCATTTTCATATCGATAATAAGTATGACCCGAAAGAAAAAGAATTCATGAACCTCCTGAACTCTTTTGATTTGAGCCAGCACATTATTTAGCCTACACACAAAGCAGATCATACATTAGATTTAGTAATTACTAAAGGACTAAAAGTTGATGTGAAGCAGGTCAGTTAGTTTGGTCTATCAGACCATTTTCTCTTACTATGTAATATAGAAATAATAATAGAAAAAATTCACGAGAAGCATATTGTTAAAAAACGCTTCTATGATTCAGCAGCAGCTTCAAAATTTACAAACATTCTAAGCAACCAGTCTGTTTGTAGTGCTTACTGCAATAGCGAGGATAATGTAAATAGCAAGGTGGAAAACTTTAACTTTAACTATTGAGTCTGACCTGAATTTTAATTCACATATTAATCAAATAACTACGACAGCATTTTTTCACTTAAGAAATATAGCAAAAGTTAGACACCTTATAACATTGCAAGATGCTGAGAAATTAGTTCACGCCTTAATTTTCAGTCGGCTAGATTACTGTAATGCACTCCTCTCAGGACTACCCAAAAAAGACATCAATTGATTGCAACTAGTGCAGAATGCAGCTGCCAGAATCTTAACTCGGAAAAGAAAATCTGAGCACATCTTTCCAGTTTTGATGTCACTACATTGGTTACCTATGTCATTTAGAATTGACTTTAAAATACTGCTTATAGTTTACAAAGCCTTAAAAAATCTCGCTCCATCCTATATTTCAGAATGTCTTTCACCTTACATTCCAAATCGTAATTTTGGAACTTCAAATAAGTGTCTGCTTATTATTCCGAGAGCTAAACTTAAAAAAAGTGGTGAGGCAGCCTTCTGCTATTATGCACCTAAAATCTGGAATAGCTTACCGATAGAAATTCGCCAGGCTAATACAGTGGAGCACTTTACAAAACTGCTAAAAACCCATTATTTTAACATGGTTTTCTCATAGCTTCATTTTAGTTTAATCCTGATATTCTGTATATGCATTTAATTATATAAATCATTTCTGGTGGCTCCATAATCCGTACTAACCCTTCCTTTGTCTTCTGTTCTTTTTCTGGTTTTCTGTGGTGGCGATCTGCACCACTACCACCTGATCAAAGCACCGTGATCTCCCTACATTGATGGATTAAAGGCCAGAAGTCCACATCACAAAGTTCTTCCATGTGAACCCTGAATAAAAGGAGGACTGATTGCAAGGTCATTTATATTAGGTAGAATGCCTAGAGGGGGCTGGTCCTTTTTGTGGCCTAGGAACCCCTGCAAATTTTTTTCTCCAACCGTCTGGAGATTTTTTTGTTTTTTCTGTCCTCCCTGGCCATCGGACCTTACTTTTACTCTATGTTAATTAGTGTTCCCTAAATCTATTTTCTTATTTATTTTGTCTTTTTTCTCCTTCTTCATTATGTAAAGCACTTTGAACTACATCATTTGTATGGTGAGAAGTCTGGCCAGAAGTGGTCTTCATGGAAGAGTTGCAGCCAACAAGTATGCACGAAAACATAGGAACTGGGGTGCAGAAAAATGGCAGCAGGTGCTCTGGACTGATGAGTCAAAATTTGAAATATTTGGCTGTAGCAGAAGGCAGTTTGTTCGTCGAAGGGCTGGAGAGTAGTACAATAATGAGTATCTGCAGGCATCAGTGAAGCATGGTGGAGGTTCCTTGAACATTTGGGGCTGCATTTTTGCAAATGGAGTTGGAGATTTGGTCAGGATTAATGGTGTTCTCAGTGCTGAGAAATACAGGCAGATACTTATCCATCATGCAATACCATCAGGGAGGCGTATGATTTACCCCAAATTTATTCTGCAGCAGGACAACGGCCCCAAACATACAGCCAAAGTCATTAAGAACTATCTTCAGCGTAAAGAAGAACAAGAAGCTCCTGGAAGTGATGGTATGACCCCCACAGAGCCCTGATCTCAACATCATCGAGTGTGTCTGGGATTACATGAAGAGATATAAGGATGTGAGGAAGCCTACATCCACAGAAGATCTATGGCTAGTTCTCCAAGATGTTTGGAACAACCTACCAGTCGAGTTCCTTCAAAAACTGTATGCAAGTGTACCTAGAAGAACTGATGCTGTTTTGAAGGCAAATAAGGGTGGTCACACCAAATATTGATTTGATTTAGATTTTTCTTTTGTTCATTCACTGCATTTTGTTGATTGATGAAATAAATGATTAACACTTCCATTTTGAAAGCATTCTTTGTTTACAGCATTTCTTCACACCTGCATAAAACTTTTGCACAGTACTGTAAAAAAATGTTGTTATTGTTGAGCAACAGAACAAATGGAAACTTACTGTAGGCGACGAAAGTATTGAGGTTACATTGGAAATAATGATGTTTCTGTTCAGCTCTGTCATCTTTATAATAATATTACCACTTTCATAAAATACTTACGGAACTGGCATCTTTCTCCATGAAATCCAGGAGGGCACATGTAGATGCACTGCCCAGTCTGATAGTTGCAAGATATTCCAAAGGGACAGGAGCATTTTAAGGTGCAGCCAGGACCATAAAATAAGGGTTGGCACTCTGTGAATGAGAAACATTAAAAACTATATGAAAAAATAAAAAATAACCCCCAAAACACTTTTATAATCTAAATATATATTTAAAAAAAGAAAAATTGGTTTACTACAGATAAACAGTGCAGAAAGAGAGAGATGCCCTGTCTGTGTGAAACAAATGTTTTCTTGGCATTAGTTAATGTGTTCACAAGTCCACTAGAGGGCGAAACAGTGCCACTTGAAGCTATATAGGTCCTTCCTGTCACAAACTGTCAGACAGAAACCCACTGGTTAGGAAAGGGCCTGTCTGATTCCACACAGAAGACAGTTATAGACATATAACACAATGCGGAACAGTCTTGATCATTTTGTTTCATATCCAAGACTCTTACTTGTTCTTGCTTGTGACTGATCCTGCTAATTATTTTTAAAAATGCTTAGTGGTGGTAATTGCTGTGAAAGCCATTACATTAAGTAAAGTTGAGATTTTCTTCATTGGAACCAGTTAATGAAAGACTTACTGCATAACTGTCATTGAGTCAATTTCTTGTTTAATTAAACTGTAGATTTAGGAAGAAACCCAATACTATTTACAGAACTGTCAGAAAGCAAAACCAACAGCCACAGACAGAGTGAGAAGGCACCCAAGAAATAATGACTGCTGATTTTATTTTTCTAAATGTTTTAATAGGAATTACATTTTTTAAAATCCAAAGTAGGGCACTTACCTTTCTGACATTTATCTCCATGATAACCAGACTTACAGATGCATGACCCATTCTTTGAATCACAATGTAGAGTGTTTTCCTGAACACAAAGACACTCTTCAGAACAACCAGCACCAAAGGTCCATCTAGGGCAAGCTGCCATGAGTTAATAGAAATAAGATCAACTTTTTGTATTAACGGACAGTAAAAAAAAATCTTCATGTGGTAAACTCTTACTGTTATTGATTAGTCCCTATGTTAATTAGTGCCTTATCTGGTGTGTAGTATACCAGATCTTTTTACCTGAACAGCCAAAGTCAAGTTTAAAGATATAGCTGTTAAATACTCACAAGGACTAGAATGCCACTGCTAAGCAAGTCAGATCTTTTCCAGCACGGCCATGTAAGCACAATGCCAAAGAGACTGTCACCAGAGACTTAAGTGGTTTTGTCAATCTCAGCTGTCCAAAACTAAGTTTTTGTAACATAACATGTTATCACAAAACCACTTAATCAAATTCAATGTCCAAGGGCCTATTTTAGCAGCAGGACACACGTCAAATGATAGACTTTTCTATTTCATGATTGTTTATTCAGTAATAAGAGGAACAGTGAATACATAATGAAAGTAAACTCCCCCAACACAGCCACAAGCATTACACAGTAAAATGAACAATGCATTTACATACCTTATTATACAAATCAGAACAAATGCAATTAAAGTCCAAGAAGCCCAACCCTTGCCATGATACAAATGCATAGGATGAGGGAAGGAATAACCAATTAAAAAACAAAACTTAAAAAGCATCTGACAACAGGTCAGATTTAAGTTGCATTATGGAGGATCCACTCTTTCAAAAATAAGCAGATTGAAAGACAAGCATTATTATTTTTCTCAGCATCCTTAAAAATGTTAAATTAAAATAACAATGCACACCAATTTTAGAAATTCAAGTTGTGCTGTTTTACCAGTTAAACAATCTAGAAAGAAGATCCTCTTTAGATTGGGGGTTCAGAGGGAGAAGTCAAACATACCACAGATGAAGAAAATGCCTAGAAACCAAACATTTACAGAAGAGGATACAGAGATGTTTACATGAAACCAAAATGTTTAAAACAGATGGATAAAACCAGAACCTGTGGAGAAACATGTTAAAAAAACTAGCAAAAATAGTCCAGGTATAAACCCCATCATATGTTGTATTTGCACTACATAAATTTGCACTTAAACCTGAATAGTAATGTAATGGTGTAATCTTTTGAAACGCTGCCTCTCAACTCCACACATGAGAATTAAATTCTCAACATGGTTGCTATCTGTCTGGAATTTGCATTTTATCCCCATCTTGCATTTTGTGGTCACTACAGCTATCTCAAAGAACCCAGAGATGTGCGTGATAGATTCATTGGCACTTCTAAATTGGTTTTATATAAGCGATTGTATCTGTGTGAATGACACTGCCCTTTCATATATTGGTTTGTTATTGAAGGTTAGTTCTTGCCTTGTGGCCAATGTGTTTGGAATGAACTTGTAATGGAAAAAACAGCATCAAAAAATGAATGTATGGATAGATTAGCTGATGAACGTGATTCCTTTAGTATTGTGAGATATATAGTAGTTTCAGAGTTTTATATAAATAAAAAAGAAATGATAACTTGGGGAAAGGGGGTCTGATTAAGTTATAACAGGTGATTCATAGAATTTTAGAAAAAAATAACAGACACAAATACTTTTTAAAGCAGAACAGAGCAGAATACAGAAATAGAAGAGGGGAGAACACCATATTGTGAATGTTCATCTTGGACTGAATGTAGGCTTTTGGTGGGATTGAAAATATATCCCATATTGTGGCTGTTCCACGGGGAGCAATTGCATAGCTGACCGGTGCTGCAGAGAGTGAGGTATAGAGAAACACAAAAGTCTAAAAATGCCATTTTAGCTACCCCATATTTCTTGATTTCTAAGATCTTGTAAATATTTTAATACTGTCAGTTACACTCTAGGGTGGCATGGTGGCGCAGTGGTAGCACTGCTGCCTCACAGTTAGGAGACCCGGGTTCACTTCCCGGGTCCTCCCTGCGTGGAGTTTGCATGTTCTCCCCGTGTCTGCGTGGGTTTCCTCCAGGCACTCCGGTTTCCTCCCACAGTCCAAAGACATGCAGTTTAGGTGGATTGGTGATTCTAAATTGGCCCTGGTGTTTGTGTGTGTCCTGCGGTGGGTTGGCACCCTGCCCAGGATTGGTTCCTGCCTTGTTGGCTGGGATTGGCTCCAGCAGACCCCTGTGACCCTGTGTTTGGATTCAGCAGGTTGGAAAATGGATGGATGGAGTTACACTCTAGAGGACCCAAAAGGCAGAGTATGCATAGGTTATTAGCTAGTTACTGTGGGCAGTTTTTTTATTTTTTTATTTTAGTATATTTAGTCAATCAACTTGTCTTAATTATGAGATATATTCTTTGTCTTTCTCTCCATCCAGATTTCCTGATAAGGCTCATGACAGTAACAATCTGGGTTAAACTAGTGAGGCCACCTTATCCTTTGCCACAGTCTCTATGGACTTCTGAGAAATTTCCAGGAGCTCTCAGCTGCCCATTAGAAATGCAACATTCTTTCAGCATGCGACCTTGGACATTTTTGCTCCACTCATCTTACAAGGAACAAAGGATTTAAGAACACAACTCATAAAGCAAGACATGAGGGTGGTATTCAGCAACAGCTG
This sequence comes from Polypterus senegalus, assembly GCF_016835505.1. NCBI lineage: Eukaryota > Metazoa > Chordata > Cladistia > Polypteriformes > Polypteridae > Polypterus > Polypterus senegalus. Next base: position 143,039,963 of record NC_053154.1, on the reverse strand, counting down.
CCTAGTGACCAAACATGACCAACTCAAAGAAGCCACCATGTGAGCTTGCCCACAAACAAAGTGAAGTTTGGTGTTAAGTTGTGATGCCAGTTGTGTAACAAGCACATGTTGGATACATCCATGAATACAATAGTGCACTTTTCCTTAAATGTTGCTCTTCTTTTTAGAAGTTGCTATTTCCTGCCACTGGAACTGTTTAGAACTCCTTTATTTTTGGCAATAAATCTAACAAAATTGTAAACTGAATGAGGTTGATAAAAATGTCATATGCCATTAAATCAGTCATGTATACACAGTTACGACACATTAAAGTATGCACAGTTAAGAAACTTACTTAAGTCATGATTGGAGAAACAATTTAATTGGCAAACATTCATTCAGTTTAATTTCTGAGTGATATACAATTATAAAACTCACATAAATGACAAAAGCGTCCATAAAGGCCCGGGTCACACAAACAGGCGCCATACAGTCTATGGCAGTGGCCATTGTTTGCACAGTTGCATTTCCTGTTACAGTTCTTTCCAAACAACCCTTTTGGACAACCTGACCAAAATAATAAAAGTACAGAATGGAAAATTCAGATTCTATAAGAACACAATCAATTTAAAAGTCTTAATTTTTTTAAAAATAAACTCTTCTTGCTTTCACTGGGTCCACACTAACTGAATATTACATCCACTTGTCTATAAATTGCTTTTTTAACTCTTTGGTTAATCCCTGAATGTCACTTAAAATAGGTACAATACAGAAAAAATAGGACCCATGTGTGACATCAAGAGCTATAAAAGTTCAAGATAGGATTGTGGGGAAAGCAAATGTAAGGTGATTTCTTCACACTTTACAAAGTAACCACTCAGCATACAATTATAGTTTCTCACTTTACTTTGAAGGTCCTGAGTATGCTTACCCAGAATTGTCCTGGTTATGATCCAAAACAGAGATCAAACTCAAAGCCTATTATGTTGTGGGGAACATTCTTGAAATGTCCATGAATGATAATCTATCTTACTTCACGATGGACATTTGTTTTGTTCGAAAGACCTGTCTATTTGTATTTCAGATTGCATATCAAATCCTGGCAGTGAATTTCAGAGTTTAAACTAGGACAATTCTGGGTAAGCATACTCAGGACCTTCAAAGTCAAGCATTAATCATCACTATTGTTGTGCAAGTCTTGCAGAACATTAATTTAGCTTTATAGCTCCACCACTCCAAAATTGTCTGACAGCACTTTTTCTTTCTTGTATTTTAAGTAGCTCCCTGCAACTATTTAGTCAAACATCTGACTAAAACTGTGGTCTGTTTTATAAACTGGACCTTGCTCCCTTGCACTTCTGAATAAAATAAGCCACGTCTAAAATTGGGTGACAGAGTAAATTCATTAATTTAATGGAATAAAATACAGAGAAGAAAGAATGAAAAGTTATTACATTCTACTGTTGCTCTAACAATAAGATAATTAATTTTCTTTACCATTTTCACAAAAATTTCCAGTAATTCCAGGAGGACAGTGACATACTCCAGTTGTAGGGTCACATGTTCCTCCATTTTCACATTTACAGCTTTTGCTGCACTCTCTTCCATAAGTTCCAGTGGGGCAAGCTGTGAGCAGAAAACACAAAAAAGAGCAAACATTTTAAAAAGTGATGCAGAGTTTACATGACTTTCTTGCTATTTACAACATGAGTATTCCAAAATATATGCAAGATGTAATACTACTACTGAATCTAAAAATGTTAGTCGTTAAAAACTCATAGAACAAGCTTTGGATTGTATATAAAATTCACAAAAAAATCTTTCTTTCGTTCAAAGTCTTAAATATGTTCTTTAAGACACATTTTTACAATGATTTGGATGTTGTTGGTATCAGCTGTGGAAACCTTGAACTGTAAAAATTAATTCAAATCAATAACAAAACTCTTAAGAGTAAAGGTTGCAAGTTGTCCACAATGTTTCATATGCATTGGTCCATTTGTCCATTAAATTTTTATCACAAGTACTGACACACAGACATAGTACTTGTCATGGTAAATGCTCAAAACATGCTCTAGGAATATCAGTGTTTTCTCTATTAAATGTTATAAGTCTATTTATTTCATAAAAGCGATACTTCACACATATGTGAAATATGAAGAAAATGAAATAAATCACAGTAATATGCTAGTTGCCTACTTAAAAATATTTTTATTATTAAGGTAACTTGCTACGGTATATTCTTTCATTCATTTTTGTATCATTTTGAGCACCACTTCAAAAAGTATAGTGTGCTTGTATACATTCGTTTTACTGGCTGACTAAGTACAATTTTACAACATGCTGACAATTAACATTAATGATTTAATGCATGAAGTCTTCTTTAACAAATATATGACTATTAGCTAGTGATGACACATTTGTGATGGAGTCTGTCGATTCTCAAAATGTAAGCTTTACTGCCTGATCAACACATTTTCAGTAATACGCAAATTCATCTCACCGGATACTGGAGATAATTGTGGATTCTTACCTTTGTATTAATGAGTGGAAACATTTCAGTAATTAGTTTAAAGAGTCAAACACATTGGGCTTTCAATTAACTATCATTATTTGCTGCAGCTTTCTCGCAGAACATGCCACTGCTTTATTCATTTAACTCAAATATTCTAATTCAGGATTGCCAGGAGCTGGAGCCTTACTCAAGCAGCTTTAGTCATTAAACACTACACTATAGACTGGAGAAATTGTGGCTTTTTAAAAGTGAAGATTTTCTAGTTTTAATCCATTAGTAATATCCATCAGCCATGTAAATTGCTATCATTACAAGTATGTATATTTGTAATTTTAAATAATGTTATTAATATTTGAGGAGTGTTCACCATGAAAGGATGTTGCAAAGTTGACCAGTTCACTCATCAGGAAAACACTATTTCCCATTTAGATAAAAAGCTGAACTTTGGCAGGATGGTGCACCAAAGTCAATAGGTATTTATTAAAATAGATAAACTAAACACCCCAAAAATGTTTTGACAGATTTCCCTGACATTTGGTGATGTTATAGAAAGAAAAAAATCAGATATATCTATTTCTTTCTTGATTTTTTATGTGTTGATATTTATTAATATTATGTTAATTTACATGCTCCGCGCAGTGCTGAGATATACAAACGAAGGATGCAGCAAAAGTGATTGACAGCAACATTAGCTAATAGAGAGGTCGGACAACTGAAGAAGAGCCATTTTCCTGGAGTTGCTTGCCTTGTACAGTGAGTTGTGAAATGGAAAAAGTTCCTCAAAGCTCAAGGAAGATGCAGAGCTTAGTGGTTAAGCAAGTACTGTAAAGCTTGTGTGCTGGTGCCAGATGCTATGGCTGTGAGCACCGACAGGCAAGAAGAGAGAAGTAGAGGCGGAAGTGGCATCCTTGGATCCAAAATAAGAGGGATAGACAGAGTAAATTTAAACTTAATAGGTCCTACACCAGCTACTCAATTATAATATACATTCGCATGTACGGACTTTGAAAGGGTAACCGCAAATTTGGAACTCATTTACATTTACATGCACATTTGCTTATTTTTAATGGGGATGCCACATCTCCCCTCTCCACCACTCTTCAAAATACTTAACATATATATTTGCATCTGCAGGCTTTAAACATGGTCCCTTGATCATTTAAGGTGCCTCCAAAACGTAGCACCGGTGGTTATTTTCTTCCACTTCAAGCAGTTGGGAAAAACAACCACAAAGGTAAAAATATTCAGTTCATCACATAGGCTGCCTAAATGTGCAGCCTATAAATGTCATTGCTATGTAAAACATAATGTGTTAGAACTTTATTATCTGCTTATGATTATGGCAAAAAAAAGAAATACAAAACTTAAGCATACAACTGATTAAAAACACAAAAAGAAATAACTGAGTGAATGACGTAAACAAGTGAAAATTGTAAACATCCAATAATTATACAATAATTATATATAAACAAATTTTACATTATTCCAACTGATTACCCATTTAAATTCAAAAGAATACAGTTCCCTGTAAAACTGTATTTTGTAATGACCATCAACAGCCAAGAAACTGATTTAATGAAGGAATGTTTTACTTATGTGCAATTATATATAGCAGGTTCAAGAGTAAACAGCCCCAGTGACCTAATGTTATTACTTATTCTTTGACTGACACCTTTATCTAAGCCAACTTACAAACATTTGTGATATAATTGCTTACATTTCTTTTCTTTTTCCGATTGGAGTACAGGAAGGTGAAGTTACTTGTTCATGGCCAGTAACAGGATTTGAACCCACAACCTCAGGGTTTGGGGTCCTAGGTCCAAAGTGTTAAACTTAACACCACACTGTCTGACAATAATATTAGCATTTGGTAAAAAGTCTACAAATATTGTATATTTATATATTGTCACACACACATACCTTGGGGACAGCATATAGGCTCTGGTGGTGGTAATTTCTCATCAGTACACAGAGTGAAGCTATATTCTAACACCTCTTCTCTTCCTCCCTCTACAGACCAGATTAATGACAACTTTACTAGCTCTGAGGTAGCTTCTTGTGTCAGCCCAGCATGATCCACCTCTTCCTAACCGGAAGTGCTGTCATCTTGAATAGTCTAATTTGAGACTCACGTCCTTAGGGATGTTCTAATGCTGAAAAGCTACATTTATTATTTTGCCTTTACAATATACAGTACATGGGTGTGGTGTCACCCCAAATCTGTCCTGTCCTCTTTTACCACATTATATATATATATATATATATATAAAGACTAGTAGAATGTGTAGGATGTTTTCACTCAAGCAATTTGTCCTGTCCCATTTGATCCTGAGCATTACTGCAGACATGAAAACTGAATGTTTATTTTATCCATAATAATGTTTGGCCAGAAGCTAAATGCCTCACTTGATTTAGTTTTTATTAAAAAAAATAAGTATAATAATACATGCATAATATACAGTATATGGTATTTAAAATAATAAAATAATCAGTCTATCCTTGTTCCTAACCTGCTTATCCAGGGCAAGGTCAGGAGGAAGCTGAAGCTTATTCCAGCAAGACAGAAACAACACCTGGATGCCAATTAATCACAGGCTTAATAAGATAATAAGATAATTTAGTTTTAGTTTAAGATAATAAACTAAATAATCTTCCTGAAGTTGGTTCAAAGAAGAGCTAATGTGCTAGATTTGGCAGAACTAAGACTGAGACTTCCCTGTCTATGCTGCAAAGAAACTTAATTACTTAACTTACTTTCAAAATGTAACTAGAGTTAATACAATTGCGAACTTGTGAGATTCATCCTGTGGTACTCTGAAAATGGGCTATAAAGTGTGTAATATAAAATAGCTAATGCTGAAAGGTTAACATCTTTACCATGTAAGTCTATCACACAAAAATCAATGATTTCGGTGCAAGATGTTAAAATGGGGTTTTATAGTCACTTTAAGAGCCAATCTTAGAAAGTTAAAGTTTTGAGTTAAACTCATATTAATGTTTGCTTAATTTGAATAGAATATACATTTTCTTTCATAGTCATAGCTTATGGTATAGTCTTTTCCCCCTATGAGTTAGTAAGAGATAGAACCTTCTTACTATAACTGAGAAACAGTGTGATAATAAGCTCTGTTGTGTCTAGAACACGTCCCAGTAAGCAGGGACTTGAAAGGCTCATTTTCAACTTAGAAATAGGATAAGCATACAGTTTTCTGACCATCTTGAAATGGTTCAGAAATGTTTTGAAATGGTTCAGAAATTATAAGTGAATATTAAGGATTTAAGATGTAACAAGATTAAGCCTAGAAGTGAACTTTTCTTAACATTACCTTTTTCCTTTTTTGCTATTTTAATTTTCTTTTTTGTGTGAACTGCTTTTCTTTGAAACCTAACTAAACTTTTAAAAATGAAGATATTTTGTCTGTGGAATAATTTCTGCATGTCAGGCTTTTGTTGAATCCCATTTTTTGAGTTAGAGCTGCTGAACTTTGGTAACTTTAGAAAACACAGCTATAGTCACATTAGAGAACTTTAATATGTGTCAAGGAAGAAAGACTGGTGCTGGTGTGGATATTCTGAGAGAAACTACATACTTCAAAATGGTTTGTATATACCTTATTCTTCTACTAATGAGCAGAATCATCAAGAAAATCTTATCAAAAGTGAGATTATAGTGTAAAATTTTCAGAACACAGAACCTTATGCTGAACGTTAGTTAGTTGAGACTGCATTTGTAATACTCTGCACAGTTTTGAACACAACACAAGAAAACACATAACACCTGCTAGAATTTCTACAAACGATGACAGTTCAAGTACAACCCTCAAATAACCTACTCTAATAGACCTCAGGAAACGCAACCTGTTTTCTCTCAAGTAGAAAAACATCAGTGAACCTGATCCAGAACTTCAAAATTCTCAGAGGAAACAATGTAGTAGAAACCCTTTCAATTAAATTGTGAATTACAGACTGGAGGGTGCAGGTTAATACTACATTCAATATAGGGAGCATTTTTTTACATAATGTAATGGACTGATGGTATCTGAAACAAAAGTACTGAATCATCTACTTAAAGTAGATATTTGACAACATTTATTAAAATGACACTGTTGATAAGTTAAATGATCTAATTACTTCTTTAACATTTTTATTGGTTAAAAATTATATACACAGTCTATACAGCATACATATGAGTGTGTGTGCATTTGAGTGTATATATTTCTGAGTATGTGTGTAATACATATGTGACATACAATATAAAGGGTAAATGTAAATTACTCCATGCTCCACTCGGTGAGCTTTTCCACTAATGACAACAAGAAATTGATAAAAGAGGCTGCTTGACACACTGTGCCATTTGATTGTGTGGTCTATGAAGCAGTGAGAGATTCTTAGAGAAGTGTATAGGGGGAATAATCCAAAGAAACAAAAGAATAAGGATACAGTATACCCTAATTTTCCTTTTGTGTGTTTAATTTCTTTTGGCCTTGACAGCAGGAGCACCAGAAAATACAGCATAGAAAGAGAAGGAATAAAAATACCTTGAAACACCTTGGGTCCATCTCAGAAACTCATATATCATTCTTCCTTCCTGTGGCATTTTGGTTCCATATATACGTATAATATATTGATACTTGATTTATTGTTCCCTTATACTTTACACTGATTTATTTTTTTCAGCATAAAAATAAAGAGCAGAGCAAGCATCATGGACAACCAGAGTTTAAATCTTAGTATTGTCTGTATGGAGTTTGCAGATCCTCAGCGTGTCTGTGTGGGGTTTTTCTAAGAGTAATTATCTTCCTTCCAAATAAGTGCATGATGGGGAAATTGGTGAATCTCAATTAGACATTTGTGCTTGATAGAACCCTTCAATGGACTAGTGCACCATTCTGGGTTTGTTCATGCTTGTACCTAATGCTACCAGGATAGGTCCTGGTCTCTGAATATCCTTGGGAAGCACCAGAATTATATGAGATAGCATAAATGATATCTTTGAAAAAAAATCCAAAACACATAGATAACAGAATGAACTGATCTCAACCCTAACGCTTATCCTAAGCCTAACCCTAATTTCTAATCTTTACAAATGGGATTTACCTTCCAAACAGAGTTTAATGTATTAATCAAACAATTAATCTCGATTTTTTATGTAATGTGAATCAGAATTGAAAGAAGCTATTTATTTACCATGTTACATTAAAATGACATGTGATCAATATATCTTAAAAGCTTCTTCTTTTTCTTCTTCTTCTTCTTCCATAGCTATTCCTATTTTTATTTGGGGTAGATATTTCAGTTTACATAGATAATATGAAGCCAGAGTTATTCATTTTATTCTGTCTAATAATACAGTAGCACCCTAATCACTTTTTATTTGTCATTGCAACTGAAATTCTTTCCATTTACTAATGCTGCAATATAACAGAGCAATAATAATAGAAGTGTTGCTTTATATTACTGACTGACACTCTTTATTTGCAGATGTATTAAATGACATGATTTCAATTTCATGTTTAAGATACATACAAGATATAAAATGTCCTGTAAGTACCCCTGCACATAAACTTAATTTTGATCATTTCTCTTTAAATGTCTCATATAAGAAGCTACATACTGTATACAGATGTGACAATCACAAAATTACTTAAAGAACTATTTAAGTTACAGCTTTCATCAGCTGGTACAATATGTTAAACAGAACTTTATTAAATAGTCATAACTTCATTTAACAGTCATGAGGAGAATTAATGCTACTAAAGTGAATATTCTATCTAATTAGTTATATATGTTGTTACAGTACATTGTAAATTATATTATAAATTATTTGATTCAAAAAAGCCAGATGTACTTTGTTGTTCATTTAGAATTCAAAAACTCATAGATAAAAAAATAATTCTGAGGAAGGCATGTAGGAATACTAAAAATACCTACTTTGAGACAGTGGAAGAAATTCTGTGAAAGTGAACTTGTACAAGCTTGGCTAGCTGTGGAGAGGAACTTCTGCACAAGGGCTCTGCTACAGTATGTGTAACTAACTACTGCTGATTATCATCAACAGAGTAGACATCCAGTGGATGATCTGCACTCACTTAGAAAGTGGTACCTGGGCAGGAGATACTTAAGGCTGAAATGCTACTGTTATTTGAACTCTGATGAAGAAAATCATTGTTATTTAATATATTCAACATGCTCAGTATTGAGAACATCAGAGACTTGCATGTTGATATTATATTTCCATCTACAGAGCATTTTGATTATATAAAAGCTGTAATCTGGCAATCCTGCTTTTGAGGCTAACTAGTGATTTGCATCTTGCAGCGTGGCCTTTGTATTTATGTTCATGAAGTATTCTGTGGATAGTAGTCTGTGACACATACACATCTGCCTCCTAAGACAGTTTCTGATATCATAGTGAAGATTCTTCTGTCATCAACAATGGAGGTGTTCCCTGGCCTACCAATCCCTTTGCTATTATTGAGCTCACCATTGCATTCTTTCTTAATAATATTCCAGACAGTTGATTTAGATAATCCTAAGGTTTTACCAATGTCTCTAATGGTTTTAATACCAGTCAGGAATTTACCTGCCAGAAGCCCTGGATAAACAGTCAGGTATGCCACATGTTGCGTGCCCGCTCTCTTGCATTTAGATCAGATACTGAGATGGAGTACAAAGCTGCGAAGTATGGACTAAGAAAAGCCATAACAGCAGCCAAGAGGTAGTACAGAGAGAAGCTGGAGGGCTTCTGTTCTACTGCTGACTCTGGACGTGTGTGGCAGGGCCTACAGCACATCACAGACTACAGGACCACCACCAGCACAATCAGCTCCACAGACAGTCTGCCGGATGATCTCAAAACTTTCTACACTCACTTTCAGACATCCAGCAACAGCACAGAATGGAGGCACACACACACCTGGACCACACAACCCCCCTCCCCCAATGGTCTTTTCAGGTCAGGTACACAAAGCACTAAGGAAGATCAACCCCAGTAAAGCAGCAGGACCAGACAACATCTCTGCGCAGGCTCTCAAAGTATGTGCCAACAAGTAGGCTGATGCTCTCTGCTCCATCTTCAACCTTTCCCTCAGTCAGCGCATCGTTCCGTCCTGCTTTAAGACTATGATCATCATCCCCCTTGCTAAAAAAAGCCCACCCACCTGCCTGAATGATTACAAGCCGGTAGCACTCACTCCAATCATCATGAAGTGTTTTGAGAGAGTGGTGCTTGCCCACATTCAGAGCAGCATACTGGACAGTATGAATACCGGTCCAACAGGTCCACCTCAGATGCCATAGCAGCCGCACTACATTTATTCTCCCATCTGGAGAACAAAGACTCCTACATCAAGATGCTCTTTGTTGACTACAGCTCCGCCTTTAACACGGTTATCCCCCATAAACTCACCCATAAACTGTCTGCACTTGGCCTGCACCCCACTCTGTGACTGGGTCCTAGACTTTCTGACTGGCAGGCCCCAGTCTGTCAAGACTGGTAATAGTATTTCAGCCACCATTATCACCAACACAGGCATCCCACAGAGATGCGTCCTCAGCCCCATCCTCTACACTCTGTACACCCAGGACTGTGTCACCTCCCACAAAGATAACATCATCCTAAAGTTCGCAGATGACACCGCAGTCATTGGACGCATCACTGGTGGGGATGAGGCGGCCTACAGGAGGGAGGTGGACAGCCTGGTGTCATGCTGTGAGGACAACAACCTCACCCTCAACACAGACAAGACAAAGGAGACGATAGTAGACATGACGAAGGACAGGAGACCTCACTGGCCACCATTCATCTGAGGGCTTGAAGTGGAGAGGGTGAGCAGCATTAAATACCTGAGCGTCTACATCAGTGAGGACCTCACTTGGACACTTAACACCACACAGCTGGTCAAGAGGGCTTAACAGCGGCTGTACCTTCTGAGGAGGCTGAGGAAGTTTGGTATGTCGACTAAGATCCTCAGCAACTTTTACAGCTACATTGTTGAGAGCATCTTGACCAGCTGCATCACCGTGTGGTATGGCAACACTACTGCTATGGACCGCAAACGTCTGCAGAGAGTGGTAAAAAAGCAGTGAGAGCACCTACAACTGCATAGTCCACAGGAGAACTGGCTCGATCCTCAGGGACCCCACCCCAAACACAAACTGTTCACACTTCTACCCTCAGGCAGGAGGTATAGAAGTATGAAATGCAGGACTTCCAGGCTAAAGAACTCTTTCTTTCCCAAGGCCATTAGACTCCTAAATAACTGACTAGTTTATAACCTCACACAACTGTATTTGACTTGTCCATCACACACCTACCTGCACATTACACTTTATATTTCTATTCTGTTTTTATACTTTATGCTGCCTCTGTTACTTATTATCTATCTGCTACTTATTATTTATGTTTATCTTAATACGTTGGTTTTGTCATTTGGACAGAAAAAAGAATTTCATTGTACAGTGAAACGTGTTTCTTTATTGTGCACATGACAATAAACTTTGAACTTGAACTTGTTTTTCAGCCTCATAATGGCTTCTTTGTTCTCACATTGAACAATGGCAACAACAGACTCTAAAGGTAGTTTGTAGGTAGAAACAAGCCTATTTATCGAATGCCTGCACTAATAAAGCAAAGAAACACACCTGAGTAATCACAAACACCTGGGATGCCAACTGTCCCAAACATTACTGTGTTGTGATATGGGGACCGTGTAGAAAAAGTGCTGCCATTTCTACATGGTGTGACCAAAATGTATGAAAAATAAAATCTGAAATGTGCACTTTATTTATATTCAAATTATCTGATTTGTAATTGTAAACTGTGAAGTTGAGGGGTAAATAAAGGAAAAATGTTTCTTTGTCTAAAAAATTAGAGGGCACTGTAGGTGTAAAAAGCATTGAGTCTGTTGTGTTTAGTACTTAGTACCCTCTCCTCTGGCATGGATAATAGAACAAAGTCCTTACCTATAGAAAACATTTAGAGTCAAATTCTGTTTTGTTCATCTATATACAAGTTGCTAATAATGACTGAGGCCAATCGATCTCTTTATAGAATCTAAATCTTAAAATACATTCTTCCTGGAGACGACATTCAAGCTACAAACCCAGAGTATCAATTATAAAACTGCAAATGCACAATGAGCACAACACATTTTAAAAGCCTTTAACTGTCCATTATGTGGACTTCTCATATTTCTGTATCTCATAATTCTGTCAACAGTTACAAAAATTTATATAAAAAAGGGTTAGTATTGAGGAGGACTTTTTTTTAGAAGGCATAGCTAGGTTCTTGAAGGGTGCAGCCAAATAAAAATTTCTCTAACAATAGCCTGACTTTACATTCAACAGTGTCTGCCAACAAAAACACACTGGTGACAAGTGTCTTCTGTGAAAGTTAAGGTGACTTTCAAGAAAAGAATCCTGGGTGTTAGAACACTGGACACCAGAAGATGAGCTTTGTTTTAGCAAAAAAAAAAAAAATGACAATGGAAAAAAGAATGGCTATTTTAAATATTTCTAGCTCATAAACCTACCGTTTCTCTGAACAAACTATGGTGTATTTTATATAAACATGACATGAAGTGTCCGTTAATTACCTGTTATTAAATATTCTTCTTGGTTAAACATTATGAAACAGTTGTTAACAGTCTACAAATATTTAATCAAAAATGCTACTAACAAAATGATTAAAATAATAAACTGCTTCAAATATGTTAATATCATTTTTCATTGTTTTCCATTTGGTTGAAAAATCTTAAACTATGTTTAATCTATAACGATTGTTAACAGTTGCATATAATGGATACCAAAACTAAAGTGTAACCTCTATTTCTTTTATTCTTTTTTGTTTATTTACAGACGTTATTCCCATATGAAAAATAATGTGAGTGCTTTCACTTGGTAACAATGTGTTATTCCATTAACAAAGTATCCATTTACTGAATAGACTGGATTGCTTTTAGCAAAGTGGCCTAGTGGCTCACTGAATAAACACAAAAAAATGACTAAACTCATTGGCATTCAAAATTACTATAGAAAAATAAATAAATGTTGTACTGTTTTTATGCAGCACGTTGAGAAAGTAAACCATTAATGACAAATGTAAAAAATATAAAATGATGTTTGATGATTTCATTTGTTAACATGAAACTCTTTAGAGGAGTCACTTTCTCCTCTTGCATTAAATATTTCATAAAAATTATAACATTTTATTCATAAAGGTTTCGTTTTACAGATTTTTTTTCTAAAAATACTATTTTAACTGTGTCTAGCATTTATGAGACCAAAACCTAAAATGGCCCAATAAATTGGGAAAGGTGCTAGAAATATGACAACAAAGCCTATAATATGAGAATGGAACTTTGAAGACAGTGAATTTTTTAATTACTGTATTGCGTACTTGTTTTCTATACTTAATAAAAGCACTAACAGATTGCTCCTGTGACCTTGCAGGGCAAAACATAAGCTCAGAAAAAAAAGATTAATGCATTCATTGATTTTCAGAACTCACTCAATCCTTTATCACAGGGGTTCTTAACCTAGTAGAAACCCTTGCTCCTAAAATATTACTGTTCAGAGTCAATGTGACCTCCTTCTTGGGCTGCCGTGCATGTATATTTGGCTCTGTTCATCCATCGAATAATCCCTGCCGTCTCAATCCAGCTGTAGAGACACAGGGATTTAGAGCACATTCCAGCAGAACTAGGCAGAGGGAACGAATGAAAAGCTGCATGGGGAACACTCATGCACCTTCATCTACATTGTGGACAGTGAATGGGATGTAGGTATATCTTCACATTAATAATTTTATGCAGAACCCATCAAATAGCAGTCAAGTAAAAGTGTTGAAGGACCTGCAAATATTCTTATTTATCAATGAAAAGCTTTCATTATTTTCCATTGTAATTTTGTAAGTAAAATGATTTTATCTTATTTTGCATGCATGTTTTATTTAAAAACTCCATAGAACAATACTACAAATCCACAGAGTCATTGCCTGTGACATAGATTTCAATTAATATAAAAATCATAGCAAAGGACATGGTTGGCTTAAATCTGCTCATTGCCGCTTGCTTGATTTGAATGCAGATGGGATGAGTTCACTTGGGAGAAGGTCAATATGTTTTTCATCAAATAAAACAATATGTTTGGTTTGTTTGTACACCAAAATCCTGTTATTTATCTTTATGACAGTCTACTATGGACTTATTTAGCCTTCAATATGTTTCAGTGTAATTCATTGTGATAAATACACAATGATTGATAAAATTTGGCACTAAGACACATTATTTTTTCACAAAACAATGTGAGTAGGATGTATATGAGTAGCAATGTCAATCAATCTCTTAGAGTTTCTCTAATAAAATACTTACTTTCATTACAAATGCTTCCAGTCCATCCTGCAGGACAGTCACATCCATTGCCTTTTTCATTGCATACTCCTCCATTTACACAGTCTTCACAAGTCAGACTGCAGTCACTGCCAAAACTGTTGTCTAAACAGACTAAAACAAATATTCAAGAATATAGTTAATTAAACTCAGTCACATGCAAGGTCTCGGATAGGCATGGCTCTTACTTATTTTGTGAACAAGTGTGTGCTCTCCCCTTATCTCTTCTTCATTTTCATAATCATATGGAGAATGTAGAGCTGCTGAGTAATGAATGAATTGAGGGGGTTTTCTGAAACGTAAGCCAGGAAGTTGAATAACTTCTAGCTCTTCTTCCTCTTCTTCATCAAAATCATCATATAAAGCTAAAGAGACAAAAAAAAAAGCCATTATATATATATATATATATATATATATATATATATATATATATATATATATATATATATAATATATCTAGATATCATGCTGTTTTCTCACAAAACACAAAACAAATTAAAGTTTAATGTGAATTTTATTTCACCATTATTTTAATATTAACCTTCATTATGTATAAGACATATGATAGGTAATAAATAAAAGAAAGGATTCTCTGTATGGGGTCTGGCTGTTCTGTACTGTGTACTGATTGATCTCTCATATTTATCATGAAAAATATTTTCATCATTTCAGCAATACAAATAAGTATCCTGATTTACATTTTAAATTTCATAATTGATCCTATTTGTTAATGAAAACATTAATCTTAACACACTAAAAACCAAAAAAATTATCTACCCTTTTAAATCAAGCAGAGAACAACTTAAAATAAAAACACACTATTTAAACAAGCATGCAATAATGCTTATTTAATACAGTGGGTCATCCTAGTCTTCAGCTTTGGCTTTTAAATATATATATATCTCAAACTTAATGTATTACATTTTGCACTTTTCACATTTATAAAATAATTAATGATAGGATATTACACAATTATGTATGTATGTACAATGCAATCACAAAAAATTAAAAAGCACAATCAGTTTTGCGTCAATGTTTAAGCAATAAAATTGGAGGTCACAATGAGCGGGGCTCTTTAAAACATAGATTCAATCGTTTGTAATGGTGTTTTTAAAAGTTCTCACTGTAAAGCCCATCCATTATTAGACCTACATAACCAATTTCAGCCTGCCTAATAGCATCAGGCACAAGCTAGGGACAAAGTACAAGCCCAGCATAGGAGTCACTCACGCACAAATTCACACAAAAATGTATGAAGTACCCAAATAAAAAGCTGTGCAGACACAAGGAATGCTGAAAACTTCATACAGAGATTCAAAATGAGAACTCTGAAATTCTTTGGCAGCACTACCACTTTTAAAAGTGTCATATAATATAAAGACACATTAAGAGAGTTCAATTTGATTCCAGATCCATTTTTACTTTTTTCCCAAACTCTCATTTAAAAGGGTTTGCTGACTTAGTGTCTTTTCTTTATTTATGAAAGAAAATTTTTAAATCTGTACATTTATAGAATGTTTTGAAGTTTTTCCCAATTCCAGTAACAGTAATCTCCTTTTTCTTGCTCCCTTGATAGCTTTCATGTCATTTCCATCTGCACATACCCACTGCACAATTGTTTTTTTTTTTAAATATAAGCTGCTCAAGTAATGTAAAGGATTATAAATGTTTTGAATGAAAATTGTACTCTCTGTTTGTGGGAAACTTGGGTCATTCTATATATGAGGCATTTTCAATGGCCAAGAATACTACTCTGGAGTAGCTGAATCATTAGCTTTCAGTACAGTTGCCTAAAGCTGATGTTATAATGTTCGACTTCTAGTCAATGGGTATTGCAGTAGACATGTCAACTGCTGGCTGCTGATCTTGTCACTGGATCTTATCAATTTCCATGACTAATAATCGATGCCAAATAATGCATTTTTGTGTTGATTTTCGAGCACAGTTGTGCTCACCCATTTTTCTGACGGCCAATAATAATGCTACCTGACAGAGCCGTTGCTGCATAAAGGATTAAGATATGCTGAGTTCAACAGCAATATTATCCCTCGTTTTTTCCATTCTGTCATGGTACATAAAACACATGATGCCAGACAGATGAACTTCTCTTCAATTTGTGTTGTCCAATTTACCCGTGTTCCTTATTCCTTATTTTTGCATTATATGCATTGAACATCTATCTGAACATTCATTAGCAATCAGCTCTCATGTACACAGAGCCCATTCCTATGAATAAGACAAAAATCAATCCTGCTTGATTTTGTTGGGATGAGTCGCAGTCAGGTTGGAGTGAGTCACTGGGTATGTTAGATTGGGTGACTGCAAGTAATAGACGCCTCTGTACTGGACCAATTAGAGAGAGCTTATCCAGGGCATTATTTCCCCTAGAACGTTAGAGAGCAGTTCCCCTGGCTTGCAGTGGGGTCACAGGTTTGAAGCATGGAAGCTCAACCCAACTGGGGCCCGTGGCCACCTTCAGGGGGCGACTTCACAATTGCTGAACGCTTGATTGCAGCACTTGTGCCACACCCAGAAGTGTTGCCAGAAGAAGGTCATCAAGCAACCGGAGCACTTCCAAGTGCCATATAAAAGGAACCAGCTGCCACTACTCCAGGAGCCAGAGTCGAGTGAAAGAGGAGGAAGCTTGCTAGGAGAAGTGGAGGCGAAGAGAGAAAAAGAAGAAAAAGAAAAAAGGCAATTGTGCTTTTGTGCTATGCTGGAACTATGCTGTACAGGTGGGAAACTGGGGAAGGCATTTTCCCACTTGGAAAAATAAAAAATAAAAGCGTGTGTGCTGCACTTGTGTCCTGTAACTGTCTGTGCCAGGTTTGGGTGGTAGGAGCGCCCTCTGAAGGCCACACTCTCTAAGATAATGTACTGTAAATAGCATCCATGACTGAAAATCCCTGGAAAAGTAGTCTAATGTAGCATGACCTTTACCAACAAGAAATGTATTATTGTATCAAATACTGACGGAAGAATGTGTTTGTTCAAATGCTGATTTGCTTATTCTTACTATGGAGGTCAGTGATACGCTGTTAGTTTGGCTTATCCTTCTCAAACAATTGTTAAGCATCTAGACTGTAAGGAATTGTGTGATTCTTCTTGTCCAAAAATTCTGTAGGCTTTATAAAACACTTTGTCTTGGTGATTGCTATGAAAGGCACAAAAGCAACATGGGTGTCTTTTGAAATAGTAGCAAATCCTTTTATCCATATTGACCATCCACTTCAGCTGTTTAAGAAAATAATTTAAATAATACCATGTTAATTAATGAAAGGAATTATTTCACCAGGAAGACTAATTCACTAATTACGGATATGAGCTAAAAACATTTAACTAAAATTTAATCCAGGAAAAACTAAAGACTTTTTCTCTTCAGATCTTAGTGGGACTGACATTATTGAACTATAAACTGGGTTTCTCCAATAGTCTTTATGCACAGTATAATAGAACTATACTCACAGTTTAAATATATACTGTTTACATATAGATATATATTAATTCACACTATGTCTAACTTATTAAGATATACTGTAATTGAAACCCAGGAAAAATAGGTCCATGGGTAAAGCAAGGCTATTTTCACAACGCTGAAAGATAGCTTGAGGAGTCCTGCTATATTAAAAACAAATAAATACAAAAATAAGACTTTAGATGAAGAAGATGTGAGTGTATGGACAGCAAGCAAGATATTCCATATACAGTATAGAATTCTGGCATTGGTAATTGTAGGCCCAATTGAATGCTGCCAGGTACTTCTTCATTTAATTGTATGATCTGCTGTAATCCTCCACCACTTTAACTGTTTGTTAATAAAAGCTTTTTATTTTGCATATTTTGTGGTATGGAACTCATATATGCATTTGTGTATATATACACAAATCATGTCGTTAAAAGAAGTCTGGCAGGTACAAATGGATAATGTGTGCTCAGTGATGAGGGAAAATAGGTTCTGAATGTATCACAGTGATAAGCACCAGACCAGCCAACATGAATACATCAAGAATAATAATCCAGCTGAAGCTTCATACACATAAAATGTCACAGCTGTATAGGGCCATTATTGAAAGCCAAATGCAATCCTATTGTCTGAAACAGAAGATTGATGAAAGATGCCAGCAAACAACTTGTTCAAATCAACAGACACCAACAATCTGCAAGCTAACAGTGGGTGCCAAAAGAGGCATATCAGAATGAACATTCATAGTATGTTTTTTATGTATTGAGTATATCAATTCATGATTCAACCATATTCTAGCGTTGTCAGTAAAACACAGTTGTTATGATTTATGTTTGTTTTAAAATAATTACTCATCTATTTGAGCTTTGTCTGTTGGTTGTTGGGACCATAGAACCCAAAACTGACATTAGATTTTTGATTAGAGACTGTTTTTAATTGGTATACTGTATGTGTTTCACATCTTTTCTCGAGGAAGTGGTGGAACATTTTGATAAGGACAAGGTGGCCTTGCATATCCTAATCGGTGTGCTGTCACCATGACCACCAAAAGAGGATAGAAAGTTAAGTAAATTATTCTTACATTCTGTAACTTTTTACTTGAAGTGGTTGAGAAATACAAGCCAATTTCCACCAATAATATATAAGCAAAAATGTTAATAGCATGGTTTAAATGGTTTTAATACTATATTGATTCCTTTTCAGATTTTTGTAAAACCAGCCAAATTAATAATAACTGTTTATATTGTGATGTATATAATTTTATCCGGTGACATTTCAATGGAAAAAGGGATAACAGAAATTAGATATTTTCAATTTTACATATTGCAGTAAGAAAGATGGTTTATTTAAATAGTAATATTACTTACGAATGCAAGTTTTTCTGTCAAAATCCAATCGGAATTCTTCATAGCAGGAGCACTCAAATGATCCCTGTGTGTTGTGACATTCATGACTACAGCCAGCACTTTCAGTCAAACATTCATCAATATCTGTGAATAGAACATGAAAAGTTAGTTCATGGGGTCAAGCTGGGAAACAAGAAAATTTCCCAAAAATAAATGTGAACCACTACAGGGAAGCATTATTTCACTTTTTCAGAATAAAATCAAAAGGGACACCCTTGGAAACTTAGCATCATTTTACATTTGTTTCCGTGACCCTGTTTTGGACTGAAACCCGCCCACTATCTTTTGCTAAAAATATTTAGACACTGATCTATAAACCTAAACATCACCTACCATCACAGCCACAGCCATCAGGGTTAAGTATGAAGCCAGCTTTGCAGCTACATTCATAGCCCCCTGGATAATTTTTGCAGAACTGGCTACAGCAGGCTTCTCCAGTTTCACACTCATCAGTGTCTGAAGGGGAAAGAGGGTGAAAATAAAAAAAATATAGGAAGCAAACAAGTTAGCTAAACAATTGAACATGTTAGTTAAACCTAGCATTATGCTAAATCACTTGTTGTAGTTGTTATGCCCTGTAGGAAGCTAAATGAAAACAGATGGACAAGGACAGTATTCTGTATTTTATAGTAAAATATCAATGAAAATATGATGTATACAGCAGGTTCTCAAATAATTGGAATTTAAAGCTAGAAAAGTACAATGAATCAGGAAAAAACTGTAGTAAGCAAGTCTCAGTGCCCACAGTGAGAAAGAAGTTAATAAGGCAACTAGAAGAGCATACAGAACATCTCTGTATATACAGCATTCTGTCAGTCAAGACAGGCAATTATTAAAATATATGGTAGTATACTTCTGATAGTAATTTCACCTAGCATGTAACATTTACTGGTATACTGTACATTATGAAACTAATCAGCAAGGATACAAATCTGAATGGAAAAGCAGTCCTTTACATGAATGCAAATTCAAATTCAAATATCCATTGCTAGGAAATTTTTGCAAAACCCATTCAACTCAACAACATGCATTTGATTTCTGGAATCCGCTGAGAACTCTCACCCAAATAAAAGAGTAAAACCAACACAGATAGTATCGAAGCCTGAAACATACCAGTATTTTGTGATGGTCACTCTGTTTCACTAATTTAGTAGTACTAAGCTTAAGAAAGAACAAAAAACAAAATCAATATCTGTTGAGTGGAGCTGAGTAGATTGTCAGAGAAGAAGAAAATTCTTTTTATACAAAAAAGACATTTAATGGACTAAACAGAGATTTGGGCTAAATACAGTAAACAGTGAAACATGCTGTACTTGCTTTTAAAACTGGTACCACATAATGTAATGTGGGCAAGTGTGACTTTGTTTCTAGGTAGGTTTCAAATAACTTTATTCTGCCCAACAGCAGCAAGCAAAATTTTGTCTCCCACAAAAGTAATCTGCCTGGGTTCAACAAATTGCAGCCATTCAATAAGTACATAAAAGCCCAGCTGACTGTCTGCTGGTAATTCTTCAGATGTACTGGTAATCAGAGAGAATATGGAAGCTCAGGTAGATATGCCTGACTTAAACAGTCTAAACTCAGCAGCGGATGAGGGGATCAATACAGTTCATAGAACTAAACGTGAAAACACAAATTAAAAGGTGCTTGGCCCTATTTACCTTTTCAAAGAAAACAGTAATGCAGAATACATGTTTAATTATTTTAAACTATCATTGCATACCCAGTGCACTCTTTTATGCAATGTGTAGTATTCAATGTAGATATCCTTGTTTACACACACTAAGGACACAGAAGGGAATTCTGTACGTCTGCTTCAAGTTTTGAAAGTTATCATTCACTGTGTAGCATACTTATTCTGTTTTTTTTAATATTGAAATAATTCTTTACATTTATATAGCACTGTTCTCACTACCTACTCTAAGCACTTTACATAGTGAATGGACAGCCACTTCAACTAATACCAATGTGTAGCATCCACCAGGATGATGTGATGCCTGCCATTTTGCGCCAGTACACTCACTATCCATTAGCTGCTAGATGATAAAAGGGGGACAGATAGTTAAATATGATGATTAGAAGGCCAAAATGACTAGGTGGGCAATTCAGCCTAGACATCAGGATACAACCTGCTTTTTACGTAGGATACCCAGGGACCTTTAATGACCACAGAGAGTGAGGAGCTCAGATTTATTTCTCATCCGAAGGACGGTGCCATTTTTACAGCACAGTGTCCCTATCAATGCACTGGAGCATTGGGATCTATATTCAGACCATAGAGTAAGTGCATCCTCTTGGCCTTGCCATCACCTCATCCAGCAGCAACCCAAGCTTTTTTCTGGCTGGACTTCAATCCAAGTACTGGCCGGGCCTGAACATGCTCAACTTCAGGTAGACTACCTGTTCTGAAGTGCATGTGGTATGGCTGCTGGCTGGAAGACAAAAAGAGGCTGTGCAAGGCTGTGGTGTAAGCTACTCATTAGTACCTTCAAATGGACAATCTGTAGAAACTGCAGAAAATGAGTAAAGCAACCTGGCCTAATGCTGTAACCAGCAATGTATGATGGCAAGTCAGGTGACAGTGTTAGGTTTATTATTGGTGATATAATGAGTGATTGACTAAGACATTCAGGCCTACTAGTTATTACCATTCCTTTCCTAAACCATTGATAAATTGTGGCAATCCCCTCATTGTACAGTGAAACTCTTATTTGCATGTGCTAATCAACATTCCATGATAATTAATAGTTCTTGTATTTGAGAAGACCCATGAAATTTGAAAATCCCTCAAGAGAGTCATTGTCTCATACCTTCAGAAATTTAAGGCTTTACTTTTCACGCACTGTCAGTGTGTAGGGGGTTAATATGGTTTCCTAACACATCCTTAATACAAATATGTTAAGTTGGATTTTGGGTCTAAATTGGTTCACTTCGAGTGAGTGCTTGTGAGAGTGCCCAGACATAGACTGGAATACCATTTAAAGATAAATTCTACCTTGTACCCAAAACTGCCACCATGGGCCATAGTTCCCCATGATATCATAATCGAAAAATTGAATTAAAAATTTATTAGGAGGATATTAGGCACAAGTCATTTTTCATTACTTCTAATTAAAACTGCATTTTAATGTAGAAAGGAGAATATACTAAAAGATTTACAGCACCTACGCAAGTCTTGCTATCCACGCCTATGTGGAACCCTTGGTTACAGGAGCAAAGAGGTCCAGCAGTCGTGTGTTCACAGTGATGAGAGCACCCACCATTGTCCTTCTCACAACTGTTAACAATCTCCATTTCAATACCTAGAACAAGAAAAACAAGCTCCTTCTTGTAATAAAGAAATTTCACAGGCTGTTTATCTACTGTAAATGCACTTTTCCCTTCCCATTTCTTTAAGTTCTTGCAGAAACAGACACTGAGTTCCTCTGTCTAGTGAGAACTGTTTAAGTCATCAAATTTCTCTTGGATAGAACTTTATTCTACAGACATAACTCAATAAAATATGGATTACCATTAGATTCAAAGAGCTGCTATGATACCAAAACAGTAATGAAAGAATTTTCAAAAACATATAATTGTGTCCAATGGCTCTGACCAGGAAAAGCTTACAGTAAATGAATAAATTGACAACAGTATGTTGTCTCTTACTCAACACTGGCAGTGTTTTTTACATTACAAACTGAACAGATATTTGCATAAATGATAACTACTTAAATGTACTAGTTAATACTATAGAGGAAGATAGATGATCAGACTCAATTTATTATAATCTATATAATGATAATTTATAGTCTTAAAATTTCACGTTTTCCAGAAAGAATGGATTAGATTTTAGACATTTCTACTATATTTACATTAAGCTACATACTTGCTTGTGGAAAATTCCAATACTAGAGTTTAACTGATTAAGTAGAATTCTATAACTTACGGTAACATTGCTTTCCATCTGCTCCCAGCTCAAACCCTGGGTTGCAAGTGCACCTAAAAGATCCCAACATGTTGACACAGCGATGAGCACACATGGCTGTCCCTAAACGACACTCATCAATGTCTAAAAAGAATTCAACATAAAAATACATAAAATGAGGCCACACACTAACAAACTCACATAATCCACTAACTTAGGTTTTGACTTTTTGCCTAATACTGAAAACCCTGGCAAAAGTACAGAAGACAAAATGCAAATTTATTTCTAGCAGTAAATTACTGTATATCATATTCTATATTCTTCTTCTTCAAGCAAGTTTGGTAAAAAAAAATCCACTGCAAATGTTAGCCTCAAGTTATTCCCTCTGGATGGCTATTGCTAAAGATGTGAACATTCTGATCATTGCCAGGCTATCTGAAATTCTTAGATCAGACTCACTCATCTTTGAACATTTGATGTACAGGTATGTGCTGTATATCTAAAAGTGAATAAGTATTGCTGCTTCATGGGTACAATTTACGTCTTTTGAATTCCTTGAGTATTATCAGCATAGGGTTGAAAGTTCTTCCCATGTTTGCATTGATTTTCCTCTGAGCACTTCTTATTTCCTACTATATCTCTAAGATATGTGTCTTTTCCATTAATTAGCAGCCACAATTTGATCCCCTATGAGAAAGTGTGGGTGTTTGTATGAGTATATTGTATAATGTACTGGTGCCCCATATAGGACTGATTCCTACCTTGCACCTGATGCTGCTGCAGTAGGTTCGGCATCCACAAAGTGGATTAAGTAGATCTGAAACTAAATGGATTGGTGGATAAATATCTGGAGGTTTAGGGTGTAAAAACCATGCTGGCATCTGAGTTAAACATGTATTCAGCCAATGAAGTCTATCAGCATACTATAAAAAGCAGTGATGTCTGTGCTTTTCTTCAAAATCCTGTCATTTTAGTGGAAAACTGCACCATTTGGTCAAACCCATAATGGATAGAAAGTAGTGATCCCGCTACTGCCAGAACGGGACCTACTCTTGTGGGTCCTAGAGCAAGGCTCTTAACCCGAAAATTGTTCCAGGGTCACTATATAATGGCTGACCCTGCACCTGACGCCCAAAGGTCATGCGAAAAGGACAATTACCCTTCAGGATTTACAAAGTATATCAAATCCCCCCAAAAAAATCTACATGTAGAGCTAGCCAAAAATGGTTTGTTCTTCTCTGCTGCAAGGATGGCTGCCATTTTAAGTTTTTGAAAAGAAAATAAATGACCAGGATATGATGATTAATGGGTGGTGCAATAGAATTGTCAAAGAAATGAAATAGCCATAGGCAGGAAGAGCAAAAATGCCAAATGTCATAAATGAAATGGGGAAAAAAGATTAGTGAAAATTCAAGGACAAAAGCAGGGTCAATACCAAAGAAACCTAAAGCTAACTATGGGAGACTTTTATCCAACGAAGGATATCAAATGTGAAGATCACAGTCAGTTTATATTAAAAGCTATGTGATAAGAAAAATGCAACAATCACAATCAGGTGACTAAACTGACATGGAAATAGAAAAATAAGAATAAATATGATAATAACAAATCAAATATTTCAAAACCAACTTGAAAATGGAAAATGAATACAAGACTAGAATCTCTATATCTCTAACATTACAAAAAAATATACAAACCTTGGAAAAATATATTAAGTTCAAGAAAACATAAAATATAAACAGAATCAAAACACTCACTTCCTATTTTCCTACCTTCACACTGGCCTCTCTTTCATTCACTAGTTCAGCCCTTGCTAAACCCTTCCTCACAAGTGTTATGATTTTAAGATTTTGGATGCTTATGAAGTAATTTTATTTTTCTTAGTGTTTGAACTTCATTTTGTCATTATGAAAATTGTCTTTCATTTAGTTGGTGACTTGAACATGATGTAATTTTGTGTTTTATTTTGGGTACTGGTTGATGCCATTTTGTGATTTGTCCCAGTGCAATCACCATACAAACCGGTCACACAGAAGAAAAGTGAAATAAGGATATGGGCTTGGAACGAAAATAAAGCAAGGACCGTAACCCAGAATTCAGAGATCTAAAGAACAAAGCATGTTAAATTAAAGTTGTGTAACAATGAACACAGTGAAGGGATACAAACACCAGTGTGGATCAAGAAATGTGGCCAAATGAAAAGGCATAAATTATAGTCTAAAAACAGAAAGTAATTTGTAATTAGGAATCTAACAAAAGCATCTGCAGGAAAAAAGTAAAGACATATTCATTATTCCTCATCTAAGTTTTTAAAACTCTAACTCAATAAAAATTTGTGATCTTCTGGATATATACTTTGGGTTTGTTTTTTCACCTTTATGTTGTTTTGCATTTTGTGATTTGGTGTTGTTTTCTTGACCTCCTCATTTTGACTTTGGCTTGTTTCCTCGACTACTCTTTTGACAGGTGTTTCTCAATACCTCTATTTCCTAGTCCTCTTCCTCAATCATGATATGAACTACACACATTTGAAAATAATTCATATTAATAACTACTTTTTAGTCTAAAAACAGTTGTGCCTATTTCACATTTCATTCTACTGTACTATTAGCTCCTGAGCATTTACTTGCTGATCACATTTTAGGACAGCCATTTCATTCAGAATGTGTATCTTTACTGGGTTCAGTGGAATCTCAAATTGTAGTTGGTAGTTTCATTTAAGTCATGTGTTTTATGAGTAATCATGAGCACTATCCAAAACCATTCCTGCATAAAAAGTGACATTGTCAATCAGAGTTGCTGACTTATCAGAGGAGGGTGAATACTCTGGCAATGTGAAGCATTATAAGCTCAAACTGCATACAATATACATTAGAATTATAGAGGACAAGCGTTTTGAGGGCAAACCTGAAATTGGTAAGGTGCCAAATTTGTAAGTGGCCAAAAATGTGTTTCTTTGTACTAAAATATGTGAATTAAAATTTTCTAGCATTTGTGGTTTATAGTGCATGTTCCTTGCTTCATAACCAATTCAACAGTGTTAACTATTGTACTTGGACCAGCCTACTTTGTGTGGCACAATCAAAAGATGAGCAGCAGAAGTGGGACAGGACGTCTCAAAAAATAATCTAAAGTTTGTCCAGCCTTCAACAATGATAACAAAAGAAAAAAGGTTTCATTATGGAACAAATCATAGTAGAGATCTGAAGTGACAGAGTGTGAGACACCAGACAGTATAGGAATTCGTTATGGATCAGTTAAATCTGTACTTCATGAACAATAAAAATTAAAAATGTGTTACTACTTCACTTGTTTATTCATTTTTATAACACATTATTAACTCTTATTTATGATTACTTTTATTTTTTATTACTTTTACAGTGATGCCATGTTATCATTTTGTTTACTTGTTTTCATGGGATTCACCATTTTGTGTGTTTATTCTTTTTTAGTTGCCATACTTTGCTAGGCAAGTGACGCATAAACTGTAGGGCTTGATTTATAATGAGCACTGTATTAAAAATGGTGGTGCATATTACTGAGCATTTGATCTTAATATAAGGAAGGATTTAGTGGGAGACTTGTGCTCGAACACACAAATAAAACATGTATGTTTTGATTCTGTTTTCAATTAAAATTTTTCCCTTACATTTAGTTTAGTGTGGCCCCTTGTGCTTTGGTAACTAGTACAATCCTTAATATATTAATATAATAACCTTTGAAAGCAACTTGTATGTTCTCATGCCAAGCACTAAAATAAAGACCTGCTTAGTCTCCGCCACACTAGTTATACAAAGTATTATCTTAATTCTCTTCAACTACAACAAACATGAGAAATGTCTGTTCATTTTTGGTGCTCACAATGTTGACTACTGAAAAGAAACATGACTGCATTCAATATTCTAAAAAGAATTTGGAGGTAAAGAGTGGAAATATTTAAGAAGCATTTCATAGCTGGGAATGAAACTCAGATACTTCACTATGAGCCAGAATCTAAAACACAGTTGAAAAAATGGAAATAAGGTGATTCTCTAAAAATAAAAAAGATCATGCCAAAGCAAGCAAGGTAATGTCAACAATTTCTTACAGTGTTGAGGCAGTGTTCTCCCTAGCGTCTTTTAATTTAGTTGAGCGCCCGGCTGTCATCTTGCATGACATTGTGAGATGACAGCCGCAGATCTGCAGGCACAGGCAGATCTAATGATCTGCAGAGATGGCAAGGGATGAGCAGGCGGGTGGGCAAATATTGCTAAAGCTGATAGCGGGGATGAGGCGGAGCAGAATTCACCAGCAAAGAGTATGGGGAGGTGGGGTTTCGAGAGCGAGCTGTACATGGTAATAGCGGGGGTGTAGTAGCTTAATACAGTTGCAAGGAATATGGAGAGGTGGGTGGGCGAGAGGGGGCTGTACATGCTAGTAGTGGGAGTGAAGTGGCAGTTCACATGCAAAAAGTGTGCAGAAACCCTTGCAGCACACACTGTGTCCTGAGCAAAAGTTTTGTCACTGAATTGCTGAGGGTTTTGTATGGAAGCGTATTAGGGAAAATACGGACAAAGTGAAGAAAAAAAACTATATGTCGAGAATAAAGTTGAGATGTTGACTTTATTCTCGACATTTCAACTTTAATCTTGACGCTTATGACGAGAATAAAGTCGACATGTTGCTACATAACTTATGACGGGTTTGAGAAAATCTAGTAAATTAAATATTCATTTTAAGATGAAGTTTAGTTTACGATGTTCTACTTTAATGACAAACTACGAGAATAAAGTCAACATGTCGAATTTAATCTTGAGATAAACAGCAAGAATAAAGTAGAAATGTCAGGAATAAAGTGGAAATGTCGACTTTATTCTCGACATGAGTGTTGAGATTAAAGTGGAAATGTCGAGAATGTGTAACTGCCGTAGTGCAAGTGTGACTTGAATATCCAACAGGCTCTCCCTTTCCCACTCAAAAGTCTTATTCATAGGTACTTTAAATTTTTTTCAAACATTTTACCAACATGAGCAAAAGTGTTCAGAAAACAACACTGCTCAGTTATTTCAGAAAAGAGACATCACAAACTAATGAAGGTGTGGCGTCAACTCCTCATGTGGCAATTTCAGACAAAGACATTGCAGAGGCTGGTCCTTCAGGGGAAACCTCTCCAGCACACACTCTGCCAACTGATAAATCTAAGCACCGCTTATCAGGCATAAACAAACAATGGTATAAAGATTTTGATTGGCTAATGGTCAAAGAAAATGTTATGTGGTGCTCATTGTGCATGAAATACTCAAACAAACACCCACCAAGGAGGGGTTACTTTAGGTAAACATGCCATACACAAGAATTTGAAAAGAGAGCTTGCTGGACCATGAAAAAAGTAAAAATGCACATTGAGTCTTCTGCTGACCTTTTAGGAAAGTGTGTGCTACAGCAAACTGGAATCTGTCAAATTGAAAGATCTGTATCTGTGTTAAATAACTTACAGAGAGATGCCGCATTGTTTGGCAAAAAATGAGTTGCCACATACAACGTTGTTTGAAAAGCTGTTGGAACACTGTAAAGAAATAGGTTGTTCCTTTTTACAACATCTCAATATTGGTAAAAATGCACATTACACCTCTGAAAGAATAATGCAAGAGCTGCTGAATGTCTTAGCATCAGAAATAAAATCTAACATACTGAAAAATATACTCACAGAAAATTTTTTCTGTGATGTGTGATGAAACCACAGATATCTCAGATGTAAAACAATTCATTATTTACATTAAATATGTTTGCCAGGTAACTAAAGAGGTCAGAATTAGTTTTGTATCAACCCCCAATATGATTGATCACGGGGAAGATGTGCCCCACAGGTGAAGAAAAATAAAAGTCTTTTGGGTTTGACACGTGCCTCAGTGTGAATCTGTGCTGGGTCGGGCGCCTATATAGTGCCTTATATATATATATACAGTATATATATATATGTAAATATATATATATATATATATATATATATATATATATATATATATGGGGTGTCAAAGAGGCAATTACAATGATTTTCGGAATATATAAAGTCAGTGTCAGAATATATAAAATCATTCCAGAATATATAAAGTGTAGCATAAAAATATATAAAGTCATTCCGGAATATATAGTCAAAACTTGAATATATAAAGTCAGAGTTAGAATATATAAAGTCATTCCTGATTATATAAAGTCAGCATCAGAATATATAAATTTAAAGTCAGATTATATTGATATTGATTGAAACAACTCGTATTTTTAGTAAACTCAATGAGTTCCTAATACAACGTAATGAAATAAGTTAACAAAAACGTTTTCAGAAAAATATATATAAAAAAAAAACACTAATTTATTCAAAATGATGTATGTGCCTGGCATTTTAAACACTATGTTTATTTATTCTTTTTGTATAGGCGCATTTTTCGACAGACCTCACAAGCCCGATTCTGAGTGGCTTCTGTCAAAGTTTACCTTTCACTAGTATGAGTGAAATGACAAGCACGGAGATTAGAGAATATTTGATGGAACTAGACCATTTTATTTGTGAATTGTCCTAATTTTATATATTCGGGAATGACCTTACATAGTATATTCCAACGCTGACTTTATATATTCAGGAGTGACTTTATATATTCCGGCTTTGACTTTATATATTTGGGAATGACTTTATATATTCCGCTGCTGACTTTAAATAATCAGGTTTTGGTGTTATATATCCAGAACACTGACTTTATATATTCCGAAAATCATATATATATATACTAGAGGGCTTTGCCCCCTGCTCGCTTTGTTTGCAACCCCCCAACCCCAGTGTGTTATGGGGCTGAACGTACACTGAGGAGATACAGTCTGATCAGCTGCTGTCTTTCTGCTGCTGCTAGCGAACTGCGTGTTCTGCTTGTCGCACTGCACGTTGATCATTTAAAAGGCTGTACACCAGCTGTCTTTTTGTCTCACTCCCTTGTCTTGCCGGGCCGTCAGATTGTCTTCCGAGAAGATCAAGTATTGTCTTCTTCATATACAGGATGTCCATAAAGTCCACGTGTACTTACAAAGTTACAACTATTTTAAATCACCCATGTACACCCTGTGTATATATATATATATATATATATATATCTATACTAATAAAAGGCAAAGCCCTCACTCACTCACTCACTCACTCACTCATCACTAATTCTCAAACTTCCCGTGTAGGTAGAAGGCTGAAATTTGGCAGGTTCATTCCTTACAGCTTCCTTACAAAAGTTGGGCAGGTTTTATATCGAAATTCTACGCGTAATGGTCATAACTGGAAGCTGTTTTCTCCATTTACTGTAATGGAGATGATCTTGAACGCCGTGGGGGCGGAGTTTCGTGTGACATCATCACGCCTTCCACGTAATCACGCAGTACATAGAAAACCAGGAAGACATGCATTATATAATTGAGAAGGCAGCTAAACAATAAGAAGCGGCGAGTGACATATACAACCATATTCATGAGTTCTGCTACTTGGAAACAAAGCACGATGTAAACCTACACTTTAAATTAAGTTCATAGACAGGCTGCCGCTGGCGTTTGTAATTTAGTGCCTGCCCATATAAGGCCGTCCGTCAGCGGCAATCCAATAGCAAACTCCCACTAAATATTCACGGGTGAAGGACTGTGCTTATGGAGAGGAAGATGAGATGGTCAGGGGGGTGTTTGACACAAACTCAGCGAAACTGCGAGAGAAAGGACTAAGGTAACATTAAATACAGCCATGGACATAGCGACGAGATGGCACCAGCACAGCTGGGAACCTTCGATGCATGTACACCGAAGGCTCACGTGAACTGACGCAGTGCACAGATAAAAGCAACAGTTCCAAAGAGCTGAACAAAACCAAATTACACAATTGAAAAGGCAGCAAAAATATGAAGCGCCTGATACAAGCATATTCATAAATCCAGCTACTGCGAAACAAAGCACACGGTGGAAAAGTCAATGTCCCGCTAAAGGAAGACAGTGTAAAAAACCCGTGCATGCAGTGTGTCAGGTCTCAGATAAAGAAGAAGACGAGCTGTTTATTGATGCAGTAAGGAACTAATCGATGAATGAAACCTCTTATCTTTACAACGATTGACAAACACGGAATGTAACTTGAACACATCCTACAAATACGAACCTGATTGAAAGAAATAATGATAATCAAATCCTTGATGACAGCAACACTCAGTAACACTCACAAAACAAATACTGTATATTGACAGTCATGTTACGCTATTTTTAAAATGTTCCCTTTTCTTTTCTAGCTTTTTAACACACTACTTCTCCTATGATACGCTGGTATATATATATGTATATATATATAACCCGATCTACATACTCGAATAATGGATACTTTATTCGCCATCAATGATTGTTTTGGTAAAGCCATACTCAGTGTATTCATTAGATGAACGGTAAAAAAGTAAGAGCGAGGAGTGGATGACTTATTGAGGCATGCAGGCTGTAGTTCGTCAACTCTATCTGAATTGCGCGATCACATTTGAAAAATATATCTTTTCAAGTTCTATTTAGTCCATATGTGTCAAACTCAAGGGCGCAGGCCACATCCGCCCGGTGTAATTATATCCGCCCGAGATCATTTTATATACTGTATTATTGTTATTAATGGCCCGGTATATGAAGCGCTGGTAACACAATAAACTACAGATCCCATAATGCAATGCAACGCTTCAGCTGCCTTGCCAACACTTACACGTTAATCAAGTCTAGCTTATGATGCTGCAAGTTATTGTGAAGCTAGCTCACACGATGCTGAAGAGAAAAGTTGATTCTGAAAATAGAGCCTTTAAAAACCGATGGGAGGCTGAGTATATGTTTACTGAACCCGTGTGTCTCATTTGTGGAGCTAATGTGGCTGTAATTACAGAATTTAATCTAAGACGGCACTATGAGACAAAACATCAGGGTAACCTGAATGCAATGCAGAAGATACAGAAAGCAGAAGAATTAAATAAGAATCTGACACTTCAGCGGACGTTTTACCGTGCACAATCACAAAGTGATTTCAAGTGAAGCTGCTTTTATGGGAGACACAAATGCACCAGTGCAACCCTGTTGCCAAGTAATGTTAAACCAAGTCGTCACTACGGTGTTCCCAAATACGCACTTTGCTGATAAACTGAGCGCACTGCGCACTGAGTTTGCACGGCGCTTTGGTGACTTTGAAGAACAAAAAAAGTCCGTCTACATGCGGCTCGAACCTTGTGCATGTTTGGTAGCACATATCTGTGTGAGAAGCTCTTCTCAGTGATAAAGACTAACAAAACAGCACACAGGAGTCGCCTCACTGATGAGCACCTGCAATCCATCCTGAGAATCTCCACAACACAGAACCTCACACCAAACATAAACGAACTTGTGGCCAAAAAGATGCCAGGCGTCCAGCTCTAAAATGACATATGAGCAAAGACAACTGAATGATTTGATTTGTTATTGCTGAAAGGAACACATTTTATTTATATTTCCAGGTTTTGTTATGCAGCATGTTCATATTTGAATTTGTATAATTTTGACAGGATATATTTTTATGGAGAGCAAAATCTTTTGGGATATTTAAAATCTAAGTTTATTTTTATATAAAATTTACATAAGAGTAAAGAAATTTGAATGTTTGTTCTTTTAACGTTTACTTTATTTCTAACTTGTATAATTTAGACAGGATATATTTTTATGGAGAGCAAAATATTATAAGTTGTTTAAGGTTTGAGTTGATTTATTCAGGAATAATATTCCTGTCTGTTTTTACCATTCCTACCAAAGATATTTCTGTCGACTAAATAAAAATTCCTTCTATTTAAAATTTAAATAGAACTTGAACAAATACGATAGTTCATAATATCCACGCAGACTTGCACGTAAGAGCGGGAGTTATCCATTTTAACAAGCAGCGTATTGCACTGATACGAAATAGCTGTGTGTGTATATATGTAGATATGTATGTATATGTATATATATGTATTTGTGTGTATATATGTGTGTTTATGTATGTATGTGTGTATGCATATGTATGTGTATATATGTAGATGTATATATGTGTATATATGTGTATATGTATAGATATGTATATATATATATATGTTTATGTGTGTGTGTGTAAATAAATAAATATATATACATGTATATATATACACACATATATATATATATACATGTATGTATATATATATATATATATATATATATATATATGACAACAACACTCATCACTCACAACAGTGACAAAACAATTACATTGACAATCATGTTACGTTATTTTCAAAATGTTTCCTTTTCTTTTCATTGCTTCTTTAACACACTACTTCTCCGCTTGGCTGGTATTTTGCTATATATATATATATATATATACAGTATATATATTATATATATATATATACATTGTGATGGACGGCCGGGATGAGATGATGTGGAGAAATTGTCCACGGAGAACCGGGAGGAAGTAAAACATGTGCGCAGTGTCTCCCCATGGTTCTCCTGTGATTATTTTACAGGACGAAGCCACGGAGGGCTGGACACTGCACCCCACTGTGCTCAGCTAAGTGTGGGGAACTGTGATTGATGGCCAGCAGCTCATCCTGGCCAACACATCCAGGACGCTAGATGGCGTCTCCCCTGCAGCATAGAGGTGCCCCAGATTCCCGCAGGGCATCATGGGAGATGGAGTTTGGCTTCACAACCTTGCTGGGTACCGTGGGTGCCACCATGTGACGCTGCAGGGAGACGTGGGGATTTTTATTTTCCCTATAGCCCGGAAGTACTCCCAAGTCACAGGGATGGAAGAACAGAAGTATTTCTGGGCTGAAGAAAAATGTAATTCTCCATCTGACCCGAAGTGCTGACAAGTTACGTTAACAGCAGAGGAGAAGCACTTCCAGGTCAAGGACTATATAAAGGACTGGTGGAAACCCAGCGGGGGAGCTGGAGTTGGGAGGGAGTGTGACAGAGCTACTGGGAGGAGAGAAGGATAATTATTGTGATTATTGATTTGTTTATTGTGGTGGTTGTAGTGCTTTGAAGGCACATTATACCAAGGAGAGAAGAAATTAAAATATTTCCTGGTGCTTTTACCTGGTGTCTTGGACGTTTGTCTGTGGGGTTTGAGGAGCGACAGTGGCCTCTACTGTCATGATATATTAGCTTTATGTGTCTTTGTAAATAATTTAATGATCATGGCATTGTGTGTAGTGAGAAGAAACACATCTTTTTATTAGAATAGATCATTTTATTAAATGAGATGGAATAATCTCCAAAAGTAAACCAACCTAACAACTGCCCACCCTACCCATTTTCACTAGTGAAGTGTGAACCCCTCCTTACCATACAGAGAGCTTATTTAACATACATAGAATATGCACCATCTCACACTGAATTATTAAGTGTCTTACCTTCACAATTTCTCCTATCAGTAGAGAGACGATATCCATGTTTACATTCACAACTCACTGTTCCAGCTTCTATATTTTTACAGATATGAGCACAACCTCCATTTTGATCACTGCAGAGGTCTTTTACTGCCAAGTGAAGTATAAAAAGACAAATATTTAGAAATAAAAGTCATATAAAGCGATGATTCAGCAAGAATATTTGTGGCATTTTTGATAGCATTCAGAAATCTTCACTCTACTCACATTCGCAATGTTTTCCATCTCTTTTGAGCTGATAGTTTGTCAGACAGAGGCACTTGAATTGATCATCGCCAACTTCAACACATCTGTGCTCGCAGCCACCATTGTTTACAGAACAAGAGCTGACAGCTAATTAAAAAGAAAAAGACAACACTTTTTTGTTTTGTTGTTTATGCTATACTTGCTATACATTTTAAAGGCAGATATTTTTTTTGAATGGCTTGTAAGAAAACAACCAAACTCTTAAAATTGCTTGATCAGACTTTGTTTATAAAAAGTCTGGAAAAGCAAGGAGGGAGACAATGTGAAGTTAAATCAAGAATGAAGTCCAGTGAAATAATAGTGATGAATGTTTGGAATTAGACAGTAGGAAATAAGAATAAAACAGCACTCAGTGTTTATCTGACCCAAACATTGACAGACCTCCTAACACATGCCATTGTCAAACCACAGGCCAACCCAAGGAAACCAGCATTATTTGGATTTCTGTTTTCTCACAGCTTGCTACAAACATGCTGTGTTTTAAAGTACACCTATTATATGGGTTCAAATCTTAGCCACATCACTAATTATGTCAAGGGTTAACAAACTATGGTCTGTGAGTCAACCATAGGCTGAAATGTTTTTTTTATTATACTGCATTCATGTCATTTCTTTTTCGACTTCCTCCACAATAGCGCAACATCACCTACTTATTACACTTGAACATCCCTGTACAGTAAACTGCTCAGCTAGCTTATTTGCGTTTATACTACACACCTAGTGCACATTGCTAGATTTTCATTATGTCAAGAAAAGAAAGTTCCATGCAAATGGTCAGAAATTAAGAAAAATGGTCAGAAGAATACTTTTGTGCTCTCCGAAAAGAAGTAATTTGGCTGATCTGCCAAGAAACTACTGCAGTAGTTAAACAATACAACATAAAAAGGCATTATGGGGTGAAACATGAGAAAAAACTTTCAAGACAGCAAACTCTATTTAGTATAAAACATGAAGAAAATTTGGCAGCAGTCAGAGCTGGCTACTGAGTATTGGAACCTGCTATTGCATCAGGTAAGCCCTTCACTGAAGGCAAGTTTATTAAGCAATGTATGCAAGAGATTATGTAGGTGGTGTGCCCAGAGAAACGGGACTTCTGCCAGTTGGGGAGTTTATCAGCAAGAACAGTTACCAGGCTAGCGAAAGAAATGGCTGTCAGTCTCTTGCAGCAAACTCAAAAGCAAAGCACAGAAATTTGTTAATTATTCTATTGCCCTTGATGTGAGTACTGACATAGTGGGCACAATTTTTACAGGGTATGGATGAATCATTCCATATCACTGCCGAGGAGTTAGCTACTCTCCATAGTATGAAAGGAAATTTAATAGGAGAAAATCGATTGTTATATGTTTGTGAAACACTTAGGAAACTTAAAATTCATTATAAATGATGGATTAATGGAGGGAATAAATGTTCATGTCACGTCAATGGGCATCCTGAAACCAGTTGGTACACATTGCATTATCCATCAAGAGTTTCTCTGTGGAAAAGCTCAAGATGTAATGACAGTTGTCACATCTGCTGTAAATATTTGCTCATGTTTACTAAATCATGGACAATGTTATAATTTCTTGGATGAAACCAACACACAGTACAGTGATGTACCATATCATGCCAAGATAAGGCAGCTGAGCAGAGGCAGAGGGTTGAGCAGAATGTTATAATTGCACTTTGAAATCAGCTCATTCATGACAGAAAAACGAAAGAAAGCTTGTCAAATAAATGTCTGATTCTACATGATGTTGAAAGTTGACATTTCTCCCTTATTTCATCCAGCACATCAACGAGTTAAATTTCAGAGTACAGGGAAAAGACAAACTCATATGTGATTTGTATAATAGTGTCAAATCATTTGAAATAAGTCTTCTGTTGTTCAAAAAACAGATATCAGAGGGAAAACTGAATCATTTTCCAGTCTGTGCAGAATTTAAAAAAGCACATTAGATACATTCTTCCCAAAAGAGTTAGTTGTCCAAAAAACTGAGTTGTTGCAGGGGCAATTTGCACAGAAATTTCAGTGTTTTATTGAATTTGCAGATGCCATTGGTCTTCTTGAAAATCTTTTTGACATAACTGTCAATTCAGCACCATATGCCCTTCAACTGGAGCTATTTGATCTACAAAGTAACAGTGCTTTGAAAGGTACTGTAAATATAAAAAATATGATCTGATTACATTTTACAAGGAACTTTCAAGCAACAGTTTTACCACTCTGAAAACAATGGCATGTGTTTTATTACCATTATTATGGAATCAATACACCTGTGAACAGATATTCGAATGGCTGAGAATTACAAAGTCAAAAGTTGAGATCCAGAAGTCTGATGATCATCTGCATGCTAGTCTGTGCCCAAATGAACCCTAGAACATGGGATACCTAACACCTGAGAAGTAACCACACACATCTCACTAACTGTGTTGTAATGGAACAAGTTATCAGGTCACCAAAGATGAACTGAGTTCACTGGCCCTTGGTGTAAAATGTTTGCTGACACCAGGTCTATGTAGCATTATTATGTTCTCTCTGAGTCTCTCCAATATTAACCAGTTACTTTAGTACCCCATGTCAATGTAAATTTCAAATAATGAAGTTATTGCACAGTTCTGCCTGTGACACATTCTATTCCAGGTAAGACTTAGGAGATTAGAAAGCTCGACATGTTGTTCATATCTTGGTGTGAAACTCCCTTTGGCACAGATAGGACCTATTCCACTGTGATAGGTGCATTTAAACTGGAGGGGCACCAATGTGTTGGGGATGAGTATGAGTATGTTAGTTGAGAATTATTCAAACTACAGTGTGGGGGAGGGGGGGGTAATGGGGTGCAAAATGTTTAGGGCAGGCCAGTCTTAGAACTGTACATGAGAGTAACAATATATAAATTCGAACCCAAACTTTAACTGCAAAAATAAAATAAGTTAACACATTAAAAATATTTTGCCTTAATGCTAGAAGTATCAAAAATAAAGCAAGTGAACTGGAGTTGAATGTATTGTAGATGAGCAAATTATATTATATCTCTCTATCATAAAAAAAAATCTTGGTGGAAGGGAGACCAGGGAGGCGAGACATGATCTTCTCTGAAGACACTTTAAAGACTCGCAAGATGAAAGAGATTGAAAATGGAGCGTCTCGCGGGGACCTTAATCTTGAGACTTGGTGCCAAGAGATTGCAATATGACATCCCGCGAGAGACACTTTAAAATCACGGGAGACAAGGCAGTGAGACAACATTTAAAACAAGTTCATGGACATCTAACCAAGCAGTTGTTGGAGTGCTTTTGGCAGACAGACATCATATACTCCCAGCTCTTAAAACAACGAAAAATGACAAGCAGAACACGCAGCTTGCCAGCAGCAGCAGCAGGAAGGCAGCAGATGATCTGACCGCTTCTCCTTAGCGTCCGTTCAGCCCCCTCCCTTGCTCCATTCACAACGCGAGCGGCAGAGACGTAAAGTGGCAAAAGGACAGCTGCTGTACAGGCTTTGAAATGATCGACACAAAATGCGATAAGCAAAAAACGCAGTTCACCAGCAGCAACAATCCAGCAGATGATCTGACAGCAACTCCATAGCGTGTGTTCAACATTACCCTATGTACAACATGAGCAGCGTTATATGTCCTGAGAGAAAGAGATTTAACCACACCCAGGGCCAGTGTTGTTTTTACAAAAGTTTTAAAGTAAAACTGAAAATAATGCATATGTAACAATTCCCATGAAAATAACAATTTCTTTAAATTGTATAGCCGGTAAACCAAACCTGGGGGTGGGTGAGCAAAGCGAGCAGGGGGCAGAGCCCCTTAGTTATATTATATTATCATAACAGAAACCAGGCTAAGTAACAAAGATGGGAATGAGCATATTATAGATGGTTACATATATTTTAGGATACACAGAAGTGAAATTGGAGGGGGGGGCTTAATGCATGCCTTCTTCAGTTGGATGATAAGCCACATCTTAGCAAGGAAATCTGGATTCATCTGGAAAGCATTAAGCAAAGAGAACTGACTTTAGTAGAGTTCTATAGACACCACCAATGCAGACAGTAATTTTAATGCACATATTCTTAGTAATATTAAAAAGGCAAGTTTAAAGGGGAATACTATATTCATGGGGGATTTTAACTACCTGAATATTAACTCAGCTAACCTTGCAAATAACAGATAACAAGAGAAGGAACTTTTAAACATGAGTGCATGTTTTCAACACCATCGTAGTGGGGAGTAGCAAACCTAGTCGGAGTCGGTGGTGCTGGCTCACAGTGGCTAGTTGAAAGAGAAGAAAATAAGGCCATTTTCAGTTTCAATGAACCTTCTGGAATCGATGACGAGGTCTCCTGGCCCGACTCATTTGCACTTTCTCTCCCACTTTCACTCTCACCTGGAGGTGATGCTGCGGAATCAGCTCCGGGTGGAACTTTTGTTTCTTTCTGAGCCTTTTTTCTGCCAGTCATGCTTATATATACTTACATATACTGTAATCAAAGTCCCTTGGTTTAAGTAAATACAGGATACCTCGGGATGAAAAAAAGGTAAAATAACACAGCTGTTAATGGAGTTCCATCTTAGACATCCATCTCCCAGTTTTATTTTTTGGGCTGTGAATACTTTCTGGATGTACTGTACGTGGATCGAACACCTCAAAACCTAGAGACCTCATTGTATGTTTCAATGAATTACAATC
Organism: Polypterus senegalus; assembly: GCF_016835505.1. Classification (NCBI taxonomy): domain Eukaryota; kingdom Metazoa; phylum Chordata; class Cladistia; order Polypteriformes; family Polypteridae; genus Polypterus; species Polypterus senegalus. Next base: position 143,000,927 of record NC_053154.1, on the reverse strand, counting down.
TAAAATGAATCTGATACTACCTCTCAGAATGAAACAAGAGATAATATTTGAAAATAACTGCATTTGCATTTTTCCTGATTTTTCACCTTCAACAGCTGCTAAACATGCCACGTTTTACAGCATTAAACAGAACTTACACAAAGCCGAATTTAGGAACAGCCTCTTGTATCCTGCTAAATTATGAGTGGATATTCAAGGCAAGTTCTACATTTTTACTTCTCCAGATGAAGCAGAAAAAGAGCTAAAAAATGAATCCCAACTCTTTTTTAAATACAATTGTGAGCAATGTTCCCTCTAAGCTGAGCGCATGAGCAATCGCTCACACGAATTCAGAGCGTCACTCATACTTCCCGCACGATCGCTCATTCCGATGGCGTCGCTCGTACTTATCGTGAAAATTGGTGCTCATAAATTTTTGGCTTAAACAAAATGTCGCTCATAATGTTTTTTGCTCACTATATGCTACTCCTTAGAGGGAACATTGATTGTGAGTCACATTGTGTTCTGGCAAGACAAAGAAGACTGTACCTGTAATTCAACCTATTTGCAATGAGACTATTGCCATAATTATACATTATATTTCCTTCTCTTCTTCTTTAGCATTATAATTACAATTATAATTCTATTTGTATATGTATGTGTGTGTGCATGTGTATATATATATATATATATATATATATATATATATATATATATTACATATATGTGCATATACATATTTAAATATATATATTTACATATAAATGCGTGTATGTATGTGTACAGGGTGGTCCAGATCTAATTATGCAACTTTTAATGCAATGCAGGAAAACAATACAAGACAAAAGAATTGTTCGAAATATCTAGTAATAAACGAGAATTGACTTACATTGAATTAATTCACTGATTTTGCTGCCATCTATTGGCAACGAAAATACTTTTTTGTGAATTCTCTATGTAATAAACTTAGTAAGTTTAGCGTAATGAAAATTGTATAATTAGATCTGGACCACCCTATATATGTATACTTTATATATATGTATAAATTCCCATAAAAAACAGGAATGTTCAATATCACATCTCTGGTTTATTGTATTAGGATTGTACTATCATATCGTTATCTGTATCTCCATGGATACTGTTTTAACATCATACCCTGGGTTTATTCTTTCAAGCTTGTTCAAGGTTGTAATCTAGGTTTATAGTATTTGGACTGTATTGCCAATAAATATCTCTATTCCTTCTACAACACTGCATGGGGGGTTGTTTTGTTAATAATTAATTAATAATTTAATAATAATAAAATAATTCATTACATTTATATAGCACTTTTCTCAGTACTCAAAGCGCTATCCACACAGGGAGGAACCAGGAAGCGAATCCACAATCTCCTTACTGCAATGCAGCAGCACTACCACTGCACCACCTGTGAGGACACTGTTCTGCATGTGCTCTGTCTGTGGGCATGTCAGAGAATTGGGACTTTGTAAAGTATGGGCTAGCCTCACTTAAAGAGGCAAAATTGGGGGCAGGAGGGTCTGGGGAAGGAGAGAAACAAAGCAAGCTATTTCTGATCTATCCTTTTCATCAGTGAACTTTGTGAGCTGGAATGTCAAAGGTCTTAATCCGGAATTAAAAAAGAAGAAAGCATTCTCTCACCTTACAGGTATAAACGACAAGATAGTATTTTTACAGGAGACTCACCAAATCAGCAAGGATCAGTTTTGGTTGCAAAGGGACTGGACCTGCCAAATATTCCATTCCAGTTATACTAATAAAAGGCAAAGCTCACTCACTCACTCACACTCACTCACTCACTCACTACTCACTCACTCACTCACTCACTCACTCACTCACTCTGACTCATCACTAATTCTCCAACTTCCCGTGTGGGTGGAAGGCTGAAATTTGGCAGGTTCATTCCTTACAGCTTCCTTACAAAAGTTGGGCAGGTTTTATATCGAAATTCTACACGTAATGGTCATAACTGGAAGCAGTTTTTCTCCATTTACTGTAATGGAGATGAGCTTCAACGCCGGGGCGGAGTTTGTGTGACATCATCACGCCCCACGTAATCACGCAGTACATAGAAAACCAGGAAGACCTAAAAAGCGCTGAAGAAAACATGCATTATATAATTGAGAAGGCAGCTAAACAATAAGAAGCGAGCAGTGACATATACAACCATATTCATGACTTCTGCTACTTCGAAACAAAGCACGATGTAAACCTACACTTTAAATTAAGTTCATAGACAGGCTGCGCTGGCGCTTGTAATTTAGTGCCTGCCCATATAAGGCCGTCCGTCGCGCAATCCAATAGCAAACTCCACTAAATATTCACGGGTTAAGGACTGTGCTTATGCAGAGGAAGATGAGATGGTCAGGGTGGTGTTTGGTACAAACTCAGCTAAACTCGAGAGAAAGTTTTAAGTGCCAGGACTAAGGTAACATTAAATACAGCCATGGACATAGCACGAGATGGCACCAGCACAGCTGGGAAACTTCGATGCATGTACACCGAGCTGCTCACGGAACTGACGAGTGCACAGATAAAAGCAACAGTTCCAAAGAGCGCTGAACAAAAACCGAATTACACAATTGAAAAGGCAGCAAAAAATTTGAAGCATTTGATACATACAAGCATATTCATAAATCCAAAACAAAGCACACGGTGGAAAAAGTCAATGTCCCGCTAAAGGAAGACAGTGTAAAAAAACCCGTGCATGCAGTGTGTCAGGTCTCAGATAAAGAAGAAGACGAGCTGTTTATTGATGCAGTAAGAAACGAATCGATGAATGAAACCTGTCATCTTTACAACGATTGACAAACACGGAATGTAACTTGAACACAACACATCCTACAAATACGAACCTGATTGAAAGAAATAATGATAATCAAATCCTTGATGACAGCAACACTCAGTAACACTCACAAAACAAATACTGTATATTGACAGTCATGTTACGCTATTTTTAAAATGTTCCCTTTTCTTTTCTAGCTTTTTAACACACTACTTCTATGATATACTGGTATATATATATGTATATATATATATATATAACCCGATCTACATACTCGAATAATGGATACTTTATTCGCCATCAATGATTGTTTTGGTAAAGCCATACTCAGTGTATTCATTAGATGAACGGTAAAAAAGTAAGAGCGAGGGAAGGATGACTTATTGAGGCATGCAGGCTGTAGTCTTGCGCCAACTCTATCTGAATTGCGCGATCACATTTGAAAAATATATCTTTTCAAGTTCTATTTAGTCCATATGTGTCAAACTCAAGGGCAGGGCCACATCCGCCCGCGTAATTATATCCGCCCGAGATCATTTTATATACTGTATTATTGTTATTAAAGCCCGGTATATGAAGCGCTGGTAACACAATAAACTACAGATCCCATAATGCAGCGCTTCAGCTGCCTTGCCAACACTTACCGAAGTTAATCAAGTTATTGCTTAGCTAGCTCACACGATGCTGAAGAGAAAAGTTGATTCTGAAAATAGAGCCTTTAAAAACCGATGGGAGGCTGAGTATATGTTTACTAAACCCGTGTGTCTCATTTGTGGAGCTAATGTGGCTGTAATTACAGAATTTAATCTAAGACGGCACTATGAGACAAAACATCAGGTTAACCTGAATGCAATGCAGAAGATACAGAAAGCAGCATAATTAAATAAGAATCTGACACTTCAGCGGACGCTTTAACCCGTGCACAATCACAAAGTGATTTCAAGTGAAGCTGCTTTTATGGGAGACACAAATGCACCAGTGCACCTTGCCTCACTTTCCCTGTTGCCAAGTAATGTTAAACCAAGTCGTCACTACGGTGTTCCCAACTACGCACTTTGCTGATAAACTGAGCGCACTGAGTTTGCACGCGCTTTGGTGACTTTGAAGAACAAAAAGTCCGTCTACATGCGGCTCGAACCTTGTGCATGTTTGGTAGCACATATCTGTGTGAGAAGCTCTTCTCAGTGATAAAGACTAACAAAACAGCACACAGGAGTCGCCTCACTGATGAGCACCTGCAATCCATCCTGAGAATCTCCACAACACAGAACCTCACACCAAACATAAACGAACCTGTGGCCAAAAAGATGCCAGGCGTCCAGCTCTAAAATGACATATGAGCAAAGACAACTGAATGATTTGATTTGTTATTGCTGAAAGAACACATTTCATTTATATTTCTAGGTTTTGTTATGCAGCATGTTCATATTTGAATTTGTATCATTTTGACAGGATATATTTTTATGGTGAGCAAAATCTTTTGGGATATTTAAAATCTAAGTTTATTTTTTATATAAAATTACATAAGAGTAAAGAAATGTGAATGTTTGTTCTTTTAACGTTTACTTTATTTCTAACTTGTATAATTTAGACAGGATAAATTTTTATGGAGAGCAAAATATTATAAGTTGTTTAAGGTTTGAGTTGATTTATTCACGAATAATATTCCTGTCTGTTTTTACCATTCCTACCAAAGATATTTCTGTCGACTAAATAAAAATTCCTTCTATTTAAAATTTAAATAGAACTTGAACAAATACGATAGTTCATAATATCCACGCAGACTTGCACGTAAGAGCGGAGTCATCGTTTTAACAAGCAGCGATTGCACTGATAGGAAATAGCTGTGTGTGTATATATGTAGATATGTATGTATATGTATATATATGTTTATATATGTGTGTGTGTATGTATATATATATATGTATTTGTGTGTGTATGTATGTATGTGTGTATGTATTTATGTGTGTGTGTATATGTATGTGTATATATGTAGATATATATATGTATATATATGTGTATATGTATAGATATGTATATATATGTATATGTTTATGTATGTGTGTGTATATATATATATATATATATATGACAACAACACTCATCACACTCAACAGTGACAAAACAATCACATTGACAATCATGTTACGATTTTCAAAATGTTTCCTTTTCTTTTCATTGCTTCTTTAATACTTCTCCACTGCGAAGCTGGTATTTATATTAGTAATATATATATATATATATATTTACATATATGTGCATATACATATTTAAATATATATATTTACATATAAATGCGCTGTATGTATGTGTACAGGGTGGTCCAGATCTAATTATGCAACTTTTTAATGCAATGCAGGAAAACAATACAAGACAAAAGAATTGTTTGAAATATCTAGTAATAAACGAGAATTGACTTACATTGAATTAATTCACTGATTTTGCTGCCATCTATTGGCAACGAAAATACTTTTTTGTGAATTCTCTATGTAATAAACTTAGTAAGTTTAGCGTAATGAAAATTGTATAATTAGATCTGGACCACCCTATATATGTATACTTTATATATATGTATAAATTCCCATAAAAAACAGGAATGTTCAATATCACATCTCTGGTTTATTGTATTGGGATTGTACTATCATACGTTACCTCTATCTCCATGGATACTGTTTTAACATCATACCCTGGGTTTTATTCTTTCAAGCTTGTTCAAGGTTGTAATCTAGGTTTATAGTATTTGGACTGTATTGCCAATAAATATCTCTATTCCTTCTACAACTTTACTGCATGGGGGGTTGTTTTGTTAATAAATAATTAATAATTTAATAATAATAAAATAATTCATTACATTTTATATATAACTTTTCTCAGTACTCCGCTATCCACACAGGGAGGAACCAGGAAGCAAACCCACAATCTCCTTACTGCTACAGTGCAGCAGCACTACCACTGCACCACCTGTGAGGATTTTCTGCTGCATGTGCTCTGTCTGTGGGCATGTCAGAGAATTAGGGACTTTGTAAAGTATATGGGCTAGCCTCTCCTTAAGAGGCAAGGTTGGGGGGCAGGAGGGTCAGGGGAAGGAGAGAAAAAAAGCAAGCTATTACTGATCCTATCCTTTTCACTCAGTGAACTTTGTGAGCTGGAATGTCAAAAGTCTTAATCCGAATTAAAAAGAAGAAAGCATTCTCTCACCTTACAGGTATAAACGACAAGATAGTATTTTTACAGGGGGCTCACTAAATCAGCAAGGATCAGTTTTGGTTGCAAAGGGACTGGACCTGCCAAATATTCCATTCCAGTTATGCACAGAAAACTAGAGGCGTGGGAATCTTAATTCAAAGAACAATTTCATTTGGAGTCAGATGTAGTATCTGATCCTGAAGGGCGATATGTGATGGTGATGGGTAATTTATTTAATTGTAATGTGATTTTGATAAGAGATTTTATCCAAAATGTATTTGCATCGATTTCTAACTTGAATGCTCACAAAATTATAATGTCCAGAGACTGTAATTGTGTTTTAAATCCAGACCTGGATAGGTCTTCAGCTACAGGGTGACAAACATCAACACTGCGAAAATGATCACACAGTTTTAATCGATCATAACTTATCAGACCCATGGAGATTTATAAATACCGCCGCATACTTGCATTCATTGTCTCACCAGTACATCATTTGTTTACTCAAGAATTATTTCTTTATAGATAACAATTTCTTGCCCATGATCAAATCTTGTAGATAAGACTCTATTGTTATCTTCAACCATGCCCCTCTGATCATGGAGCCCACATCACTATGCCCACATACTTATCTCACAGCTGGTGTCTTAACCCCTGTCATTAGCTAACGAGAACTGTGCAGAATTTATATCCAAGCAAATTATTTTCTGGTTTCTGCAGGAATACTCTAGAAACTCTGAAAGCATTTTAAGAGGTCAGATTGTCTCATTTCTGTCCCACAAAAATGAATCAGAAACTAAGAAGGCATCAGATCAGTGAAGTTACCAAAATAGATCAAGAACATGTCAAGTCTCCAAATGAGGCACTTTTTAGGAAAAGACAGGCTTTTCAATCAGAACTCAACCTTCTGACAACAAAAGAAACAGAACAACTCATTTTTAAATTTACATAATAACCAGCTTTTTCCACCCTCTCAAACGTACAGTTTTTAATGTTTGGAAATCATATGGGATTAAATCATTTAGAGATTTGCATATAAAAAACGTCTTTGTATCCTATTGACAATTACACTCTAAATGTCCTTTTCCATCAATACAATTTTTCCACTATTTTCAAACTAGAAATTTTGCTAAACAAACTGCCCAATTTTCCTCACTTCCCACCTATTTCTATTCCAGAAGAGACATTGATCAGTCTTGAAGACTCAAACAACATTTCTATAATTTATAAAACCATTCTAAAGTCCCTTCCATTTAAAGATCACAAAGTACGGTGGTAAAGGATCTCTTACTCAACATTTCAGAAAAGGAGTAGAAGGAAGCCATGCACAGAATTCAGTCTAGCTTCATATACGCATTCAATTATGGAACTTACATTTTTATCAAGCACATCTATCTCATTTAAAATTGTGCAAAATGTTTCAAAGGCAAGATCCAACCTGTGAAAGTAGCAATCGAGCTCCAGCCTCACTAGGCTACATGTTTTGGGCATGTACCAAATTAACATCATTCTAGACAAAACTTTTTAAATGCCTATCAGACAGCCTTGTGTCAAAATCCTCTAACCTATTAACAGCTGTGGAGCACCTGCAATCCATCCTGAGAATCTCCACAACACAGAACCTCACACCAAACATAAACGAACCTGTGGCCAAAAAGATGCCAGGCGTCCAGCTCTAAAATGACATATGAGCAAAGACAACTGAATGATTTGATTTGTTATTGCTGAAAGGAACACATTTTATTTATATTTCTAGGTTTTGTTATGCAGCATGTTCATATTTGAATTTGTATAATTTTGACAGGATATATTTTTATGGAGAGCAAAATCTTTTGGGATATTTAAAATCTAAGTTTATTTTTATATAAAATTACATAAGAGTAAAGAAATTTGAATGTTTGTTCTTTTAACGTTTACTTTATTTCTAACTTGTATAATTTAGACAGGATATATTTTTATGGAGAGCAAAATATTATAAGTTGTTTAAGGTTTGAGTTGATTTATTCAGAATAATATTCCTGTCTGTTTTACCATTCCTACCAAAGATATTTCTGTCGACTAAATAAAAATTCCTTCTATTTAAAATTTAAATAGAACTTGAACAAATACGATAGTTCATAATATCCACGCAGACTTGCACGTAAGAGCGGAGTTATCCGTTTTAACAAGCAGCGTATTGCACTGATAGGAAATAGCTGTGTGTGTATATATGTAGATATGTATGTATATGTATATATATGTTTATATATGTGTGTGTGTATGTATATATATATATGTATTTGTGTGTGTATGTATGTATGTGTGTATGTATTTATGTGTGTGTGTATATGTATGTGTATATATGTAGATATATATATATGTATATATATGTGTATATGTATAGATATGTATATATATATATATGTTTATGTATGTGTGTGTAAATATATATATATATATATGACAACAACACTCATCACTCACAACAGTGACAAAACAATTACATTGACAATCATGTTACGCTATTTTCAAAATGTTTCCTTTTCTTTTCATTGCTTCTTTAACACACTATCTCCGCTGCTGGTATTTTGCTAGTATATATATATATATATATATATATATTTACATATATGTGCATATACATATTTAAATATATATATTTACATATAAATGCGTGTATGTATGTGTACAGGGTGGTCCAGATCTAATTATGCAACTTTTAATGCAATGCAGGAAAACAATACAAGACAAAAGAATTGTTTGAAATATCTAGTAATAAACGAGAATTGACTTACATTGAATTAATTCACTGATTTTGCTGCCATCTATTGGCAACGAAAATACTTTTTTGTGAATTCTCTATGTAATAAACTTAGTAAGTTTAGCGTAATGAAAATTGTATAATTAGATCTGGACCACCTATATATGTATACTTTATATATATGTATAAATTCCCATAAAAAACAGGAATGTTCAATATCACATCTCTGGTTTATTGTATTAGGATTGTACTATCATACGTTATCTGTATCTCCATGGATACTGTTTTAACATCATACCCTGGGTTTATTCTTTCAAGCTTGTTCAAGGTTGTAATCTAGGTTTATAGTATTTGGACTGTATTGCCAATAAATATCTCTATTCCTTCTACAACACTGCATGGGGGGTTGTTTTGTTAATAATTAATTAATAATTTAATAATAATAAAATAATTCATTACATTTATATAGCACTTTTCTCAGTACTCAAAGCGCTATCCACACAGGGAGGAACCAGGAAGCAAACCCACAATCTCCTTACTGCAATGCAGCAGCACTACCACTGCACCACCTGTGAGGACACTGTTCTGCATGTGCTCTGTCTGTGGGCATGTCAGAGAATTGGGACTTTGTAAAGTATGGGCTAGCCTCACTTAAAGAGGCAAAATTGGGGGGGCAGGAGGGTCTGGGGAAGGAGAGAAACAAAGCAAGCTATTTCTGATCTATCCTTTTCATCAGTGAACTTTGTGAGCTGGAATGTCAAAGGTCTTAATCCGGAATTAAAAAAGAAGAAAGCATTCTCTCACCTTACAGGTATAAACGACAAGATAGTATTTTTACAGGAGACTCACTTAATCAGCAAGGATCAGTTTTGGTTGCGAAGGGACTGGACCTGCCAAATATTCCATTCCAGTTATGCACAGAAAACTAGAGGCGTGGGAATCTTAATTCAAAGAACAATTTAATTTGCAGTATCAGATGTAGTATCTGATCCTGAAGGGCGATATGTGATGGTGATGGGTAATTTATTTAATTGTAATGTGATTTTGATAAGAGATTTTATCCAAAATGTATTTGCATCGATTTCTAACTTGAATGCTCACAAAATTATAATGTCCAGAGACTGTAATTGTGTTTTAAATCCAGACCTGGATAGGTCTTCAGCTACAGGGGTGACAACATCAAACACTGCAAAAATGATCACACAGTTTTTAATCGATCATAACTTATCAGACCCATGGAGATTTATAAATACATACTTAACAGCATATTCATTGTTCTCACCAGTACATCATTGTTACTCAAGAATTATTTCTTTATAGATAACAATTTCTTGCCCATGATCAAATCTTGTAGATAAGATTCTATTGTTATCTTCAACCATGCCCCTCTGATCATGGAGCCCACATCACTATGCCCCACATACTTATCTCACAGCTGGTGTCTTAACCCCCTGTCATTAGCTAACGAGAACTGTGCAGAATTTATATCCAAGCAAATTATTTTCTGGTTTCTGCAGGAATACTCTAGGAAACTCTGAAAGCATTTTTAAGAGGTCAGATTGTCTCATTTCTGTCCCACAAAAATGAATCAGAAACCAAGAAGGCATCAGATCAGTGAAGTTACCAAAATAGATCAAGAACATGTCAAGTCTCCAAATGAGGCACTTTTTAGGAAAAGACAGGCTTTTCAATCAGAACTCAACCTTCTGACAACAAAATAATTACATAATAACCAGCTTTTTCCACCCTCTCAAACATACAGTTTTTAATGTTTGGAAATCATATCGGATTAAATCATTTAGAGATTTGCATATAAAAAACGTCTTTGTATCCTATTGACAATTACACTCTAAATGTCCTTTTCCATCAATACAATTTTTCCACTATTTTCAAACTAGAAATTTTGCTAAACAAACTGCCCAATTTTCCTCACTTCCCACCTATTTCTATTCCAGAAGAGACATTGATCAGTCTTGAAGACTCAAACAACATTTCTATAATTTATAAAACCATTCTAAAGTCCCTTCCATTTAAAGATCACAAAGTACGGTGGGTAAAGGATCTCTTACTCAACATTTCAGAAAAGGAGTAGAAGGAAGCCATGCACAGAATTCAGTCTAGCTTCATATACGCATTCAATTATGGAACTTACATTTTTTTATCAAGCACATCTATCTCATTTAAAATTGTGCAAAATGTTTCAAAGGCAAGATCCAACCTGTGAAAGTAGCAATCGAGCTCCAGCCTCACTAGGCTACATGTTTTGGGCATGTACCAAATTAACATCATTCTAGACAAAACTTTTTAAATGCCTATCAGACAGCCTTGGTGTCAAAATCACTCCTAACCTATTAACAGCTGTGTTTGTTATACTCCCAGATGAATATAAAGTGGAGAAGGGCAAACAAAGTGTAATTGCCTTTATTTCACTATTAGCACAAAGCCAAATTAAATGAATTGTGATTCAATGTTGTATAAGAAAAAAAAATACAAATGTAAATTTTAACTTTAATAAGGTAAATTTTGAGCAGATATGGCAAAGTGTAAAGCAAATAAACCGGGAAAAACTTTAAAATTTTGAAACAGTTGAAAAGCAGTGGAACAGGTTGAAAATTATTTTACATATGATACAGCACAGATAGATGTCAAAATTTTGAATTAGCAAGAAACTAGAAAAGCTCCAAAGTGGATCAATAAAGAGTCGAAAAAGAAGATGCAATGGAACAAAAGGCGGTTAAGGTGTATATGACAGATAACTTCTGTGCAAATTGTAGGAAGTTTGAGAGCACTGGAATGTTGCAGAGAAGGCGATTCTTTCAGTATTTTAATGGTAAAGAACAGTCAAGGAGGTGGTGAACTGCATCAGGAATAGTAAAGGGCAATTAAAATTCACAGACAGTATATAAAGTCATCACACGTGACGATGTGAATAACCTCCGAGTGGTAAAAAGGCCTACTAAGGAGGTACTGAGTGATTTCGAAAATGTAGAGGGAGAAGTACAGCTATAGGCTGAAATAGGCTGAAATCCAACAAATTACTAAGACCAGATAATATTTACCCTCACGTTCTTAAAAAGGTTAGCAAGTACATATATAAACCCTTGACTTATGTTTTTAGGAAGTCACTGCACACTGGGGAAATTCTGAAGGACTTGAAAATGGAAAATATTATCCCATTATATAAAAAGGGTGACTGGGCATAGTGAAGCAACTATAGGCCAGCAACCTTAATGTGCATCACAGGTAAATTAATTGAAGAAATTATTAAGGAAAAGATTGAGCAACACATGCCAAGAAAAGTATTTTTACTGAACATCAGCATGAGTTAAGAAGAGGGAGGTCATGTTTTACTTACTATGATGGAATTCTATGAGGAATCAACAAAAGAATATGATCAAAGTGGAGCATATGATATTATTTATTATGACTTTCAGAAAGCATTTGATAAGGTGCCACATGAGAGGTTGAGCATCAAATTACAAGAAGTGGGAGTTCAGGGCGTAGTGTATACATAGGAACAGAATTGTCTAAAACACTGGAAGTAGAGGCTTATGATTGAGGAACCTTTTCTGAAATTGGTGATGCTAAGAGTGGTGTCTAACAGAGGTCATTGCCAGGCCCACTGTTTTTTTTTAATATATAAATATAAGTCATTTAGATAGAAATACAAATTTCAAGCTGGTTAAGTTTGCAGATACAGTAATACCAAGCTAGGTAAATTGTCAGATAATCAAGAACCTGTTGAATCATTACAGAAGAATTTGGACAGCATACAGGCTTGGGAAGATTTGTGGCAGATGAAATTTAATGTAATTAAATGTAAAGTACTGCATATAGAAAGTACAAATATTTTGTTTGATTACATAGTGGGGGATCTGAGAATTGAAAGTAACCTAATGAGAAGCATTTAGGAGTCGATGTGAAGAGTACAAGTCAAAGGATGTTATGCTCAAGCTTTATAACATACTGGTAAAGCCTTATTTGGAGTGATGTGTGCAGTTTTGGTCTCCAGTCTACCAAAAAGACATATAAGTGCTTGGAAAATTCCAGAGGAAGAGTGACAAGGCTGTTGCCAGGAATGAGTAGGAAAAGGTATGAGAGAAGACTAGAAAAGCTGAGCCTTTTCAGTTTAAAAAGTTTAAATGAAGTTTAAGAAGTGACATGACTGAAGTGTTTAAAATTATGAAAGAAATTAGCACATTGGATCGGAACAGTTACTTTAAATTAAGTTCAATAAGAACATAGAGACACAGTTGGAAACTGGTTAAGAATAAATTCTGCAGAAACATTATGAAGTTTTTCTTCACACAAAGAACCTTAGACACATGGAATATGTCACCACGTAATTCGGTAGACAGTAGGTGGTGGCCTGGGGAGGCATATCCATGGAGGGACCCATTGTCAGACCCTGTGCTGGTGCAGTGGGTCGTGGGTTTCTCCTGGTACACTGAAATGGCCAGTCTCATGTGGCGAGAGTATGCAGGCAGTTCCTGGCAGATGAAGGAATTGATACCCCTGACTGGCCTCCATGCTCGTCTGACCTACAGTAAATCCAATAGAACACCTCTGGGACATTATGTTCCGGTCCATCCGACGCCGCCAGGATGCACCTCAGACTGTCTAGGAGCTCAGTGATTCCCTGGTCCAGATCTGGGTGGCAATCCCCCTGGACACCATCTGTAGTCTCATAAGGAGCATGCCCCGATGCTGTCAGGCATGCATACAAGCACGTGAGGGCCATACAAACTACTGAGTGTGATTTTGAGTTGCTGCAATGAAATTTCGGCAAAATGGACTTGCCTGCCAGGTGTCATTGAATTCAGCCCTCTGGAGGTTGATGATTTTCATTTCCATCAAGTGATGTGTCATCCTTTCGTTCCTAACACATTACCCAGTCCATATCAGTACAGATTTCCAGCATGATTTTTTTCCCATTGAGATCTGTGTTTTCAAAGTGTTCCTTTAATTTTTTTGTGCAGTTTACAATGACAGAATTCTGTATAGTGCTACTTTACATAAAGTTCAAAATAAATCATATCTATAGAATTTGATTCTGTATTTGTAAAGGTACTGTGTATACTGTAATAACATATAGTTACTATTATAGTATATAGGTTAGAATTTACTTATAGTCACATGTACAGTGTACAGAGAAATTCTTACTTGAATGTGCTAATCAACATGCAGCATGTGACCACTCCCTGGTACCATGATTGAGGAGAATAATAACTTTATCTAGAAACTTTTTTTCATTCCTACCTGAAAAAATAATCAATAAATGTAGTATATACTGCTAAACCTGTCTTTTTTATTCCATGCATACAGTCCAGCCAACCTTTTAGAAAATGCAAATAATGTCTTCCAGAGAATTCATTATGATCATGCATCAGGAGGTCTAACAACAAAAATGGATTTACTTTCATCTTAAAGCAGTTTCTTTAAGCTTGGATGTTCTGAACTGTACAGGACAATAATTCTAGCTACATTAGAACTTCAACTTAATACCTGAGAAAGAAATGAATGAAGGTTTTAGCTTATGTTCAGACTTCAATTTCATTGAGATGCTGTGGTGTGATATTGAGAGAGCTGTAAATAATCAATGGTTTTCATTTATTGCTGACCTGAAGTACTGTTAATAGCAGTAGAATGAAATTCTTTCAGTATGATGTAAAAGACTGAAACTCCAAAACTGAATAGTATGCTGTTACGGTGGTTTTACAACCTACAGAATCATGGGGTATCATACCTTTCTTGTATGGAATATGGATGATAGCTTTCTAAGTCAAATAAACATAACCCACAAAAAAACCCTTAAATGCAAAGTTTTGGACAACCCTTGCCAAATTATATATTTTTCAGATGTTGGAAGTAAAAATAGTAAATACAATTCTGACTGCAAACAAACTAAAACAATGGAATTTTTTGACAATGTTAATTAACGGTTACAATTTGATTAACTAAAAGAAAAAAATAGAAGCAAACATGGCATTTGCAAAAGTTTGGGAACCCTACTAAGTAAGTACTTAGTAAACCCCCTATTGCAAAAAGTTCAACTTACAAACTTTTTTGGTAGCAACTATGAGTCTTTGAATGCTTGTTTCAGAATTTTTTCCCCATTCCTCCGTACAGATCACATCCATCTGTGAGATATTCTTGGGCTGTCTTGTGTGCTTAGCAAGTCTTAGATCTGCCCACAGATTTTCAATGATTTTCAAACATAGGAACTAAGAAGTCATTTGCAAAACCATCATTTTATGTTTCCTGAGGTACTTCATAGTGGATTCAATGTGTGCTTTGGACTGTTGTCTTGTTGTAGAAGCCATCTTTTTTCAGAATCACTTTCACAACAGCTATTCAAGGATTTGTTGATTTTAGTGCTATCCATTTTTTCCTGTACTTTGCAACCACAAAATGTAAGAGATTCTCCCCAGCACTTAAAAGAGGCAAGGTGTTCTTTTCTTCAAATACTGCCCCTTTTTTTTCTCCAAACTAACCTTTTTTGGTTGTGGCCAAAGAGTTTTGTTTTAAATTCATTTGTCTATAGCACTTGATTCCAAAATAAGTAAGACTTATGCAGATATTGTTTTGCATACTTGAGATGTTGTTTTATATGGTGAGATTACAGCAAAGGCTTCCTGCTAATGGCTGTTACATTAAGGTCATGTCCATGTAAGTAATGCTGCACAGTGGAGAACAACCATTCCTTTCTCAACTAAACGTGTCTGCAGGTCCCTATGTTGTTTACATGGAGGTTTTGCATCTCCTTCTTGAATAGAAGCTGTTTTATCTGTTGGTTTTCTTGATCTTCAGATCTTGTCTTGACCTCCATAGTTCTCCTTAACTACCATTTATTAATGACATTGGAGATTGCTAGATGGAAGAGCTTTGATATATTTTAATAGCATTCCCTAACATTGTAGGCATTAATCAGTTTAATCTTCAGAGCCCATGGCTGTTTAGTGTTGGAGTCTATGATACAGAGTTGAAGAATTTATTAGGCTCTGGAACTGTTGTCAGCTGACAATTCCAAATGGCAACTCTTGACCTTCTGTGGTGGGTTGGCACCCTGCCCGAGATTGGTTCCTGCCTTGCGCCCTGTGTTGGCTGGGATTGGCTCCAGCAGACCCCCGTGGCCCTATAGTTAAGGATATAGCAGGTTGGAAAATTGATGAATGGATGGAACTCCTTGACCTTGCAATCAAAAGGGTGCTTAAACATTTGCAAATACCATATTTTCTCTCATTTTTTAATATTTTACAGTTTGTCAAATAAAACATAACTGTACATTAATGATTTCATTAAAAATGGCATTCTTTTAGTTTAAGGAAAAATTTAATTTAGCATCTTTATTTTACTTCAAATGTCAGCACAGTATTCAATTTGGCCAGAGGCATTGGAAAGTTTGCATGGAACTGTATTATTTGTTTACCGAGGTTAGATTTATCTCATTTAAGGACATGGTGAAGACTAGATGAATGCATAAGTCAAATAAAAGTAATAATTTTTTGGTCCCAGCAAAACATTTAGGTGTTCTTTATAGAATTGAGTGTGCTGAATCCAAATCTGGCAGTGGAATTGCTCTGTCACAACCAGCTTTCGAGAGAGGAAGGTTTAAAATGGAATAAAAAAACGATTTTAAAGATAAAAACTAAATATTTTTAAAATGCACTATTTAGACTTGAAAAAAATATAAATTACACATATAACTGCTTTAAACATATATACTTACAAAAAGTAGTCACTTATTATTTGTTTTTTTAGTTAAAGGCAGGGTCTAGTTGACTAGTAGGATTTCCCTCCACTTGCTTTACTATTCTTTTACCGTTTGCTTACCTGCTACCTGGTCAAAACAATTGATCGATTAGCCCAACCTTATGTATGACTGTAAAATACATTTAAACCTAAAAACGTCATCTCTTCTGAACAATAAAAAGGCATCTTTCTAAAGTATTAAATATAAATTCCTAGCTATTTTAAAAAAATATGAAGAAAGAAAAAAAAAACAATTGAGAGCAAAAAATGTGTATCACATACTCAATTTTGGATTGTTTCCACCTTAACTAATGTTTTTTAGTGCAAAATATACTTCAAATAATATTCTAAATAAGGAAAATGCTTATACCATGACACAAACGTAACCTATTTAAAAAGAAAATTATAAAAAAGCAGCATTATTTTGCAAAACAGCATTTGCTCATTGAATCCAATATCACATGAAAATGGTTTAGGGTAGATACATTCCAGTTGCAAAATGGATTCAACGCACCTAAATCTATAAAGTACTCCCATTTTTTGTTTGTTTGTTTGAGAGGAGTTTGGTGCAGCCATTTGTTATTATTTAGGCTGTGCTATGTAAAACCACAGAATTAATAAAAGTGTATACTTATTTTTTCCTGTTTATTATTTGGTATGCTTCTACTTTCATTTTCCATGATACAGTTAATCTGTTTGATATGTTTTGTTTAGAAAAATCAACTTAAAACTATAGAGGAATTGAGTAGCATCATGCTAATTTGGTCTAAGCTTATAGAAACTGTTTTACAGGTTAGCATGTCCACCTTTTTCCCAGTTTGGTTGAACCTCACTCACATCAGTATTTCTTAGGATGGGGACCCAATATTGGCTCATTCAAAAACAACCAACCCAGAGAAATTAGACTGTGTTATGTCTAGATTGTTAAAAATTTCCTGAAAGAAGTTAAGTTGCTATTTTACATGATTTATGAGATGTGCTCAGTGGGTAAAAGCCAAGCTGAATAGACTCAAGCCTCTCAACAAATTGGATTGAATTGAAACATTAAGCCTGCCTAGACACACAAATCCAGCATCATGTAACTACATGTTAGTAATAGGGATGTTAAAATCTTAAACATTTTATATAAGGAATCAGATCTATGTAAATGTTTACACACAAACCTGAACGTATTAATGTCAAATTGCAGTAACTCAAAATAGGCAAATTCAATTAAAAAAAAAAAATTTCTAAGCACTGGAAGGTCACATGGATCACACTGCACCTCTAGAATGTTTGCTACAATATCACACAGGCTTCACAATTTATTACATGCTTTATGACTATGTGGATGAATGGTACTTAAACATTGGGAGCTGGGGTTTCAGATGTGTAACATACGTTCTGCTGTTTGCTATTAAAATGCCTGCCTGTTTTTCCCATTCTTATTGCTTCTCACTGTGCACTATGTAACAACAAATGCCAAGAAGTATGTGACCAGTGTAGGGAAAGACTACACTTACAAATTATGATCACGCCTTTTATAAGGGATTCTACATATTCTGAAATGTAGGTACACTCCTTCAAGCCACTACAACGTATTTAAAGTAACAGTTTGTAAAATATGAAAGTGCAAATTCAAATGACTTTATAAAAGAAAAGCAAAAAGCACACAATTGAGGTTGCTGCTTCAGTAGGACAAAATAGAAAAAATTGTAAGAGCCAAAAAAGTCCCGTAATTTTCAATTACAATGGCTAAAATATATAATAACATATTGTTCTGCTCACAACAAGTCCACCAATGCCCTCATAAACAGCTGCAAGTAACACCGTCAATGCTTATAATGGTCAAAGTAGCATGTGCTCACTGAGAACTGTTTTAAATGATAATACACATTGTCTATTGTACTCACTATAGTGGACCAAGAAATTGAGAAAGTTATGACATTCCTTTTCTTAGTCTGAATAGTCATATTACATGCTCTAGTATCTATGCCTCACTAAAGTACACTTTTTCTGTATTTTGCTTGCTCGCTGCTCGGCTATAACCTCATTGCTGATTACTTCTCTGTGTTATGAAAGGTTCAAATGCCAGTTTGTGAACACTTAGTGTATTACTAAGTTCTGATTATCATTAGAGTGTGCAAAATGAGGAGGACCAATGAAGAAGGCTTCCAAAACACATTTTACTTTGTTCTGTCTGAGGTGAGGTCGCTATGTTGCACTTGATTTGATTCAGTTGTGTAAATCTGATTTATGGAATTGACCCTTAATTTGACAAGGAGGCTGTGCTGAAATTTTGTTTCCTCTGCAAATTGCATTGTGATTGGAGATAGGGGTAGTGGGGAATTGGGCTTAGGTATTTTTCAACCTTAAATCTGTTAAATATTTATAACACCATTAATTCACACCTGTACTTTGAACTCAATGGTATGTGCCATGCTCAGGATGTGTATTGCCTCACCTTACTCGGATCAACTGTGCCATCAATCTTCTGTGCCTCTTAGTTACAGTATCTATATATATAATTCACTAAGGCAAGACAACCATGGAAAGCACGCAGGAAGGGGCGTAGATTCACTAAGCCGCCGACAAGTGAGACACCTATGGCGCACGCAGGAAGGAGCCATGCCCACCAACTCCAAGACCATTGGATATGACGACAACTCACAGAGCCACGCCCACCAATTCGGACGCGACGACACAGAAAAACCGGCGTCATTTATATTCGTCTGTCATAGAGGTCACATGCAGCTCCGACCCACGTTGACTGTTCATAGAGGCATGTTTCTCGCGGAGGTGAATCGCCATATGCAGCGTGTAAAACGGTTTGCGAGGGTTATCCCATGAGATCCTTAAAACATTCCTTTACAACTTAGGTTAAAACACAATGAAGTAAGCAGTCTTTAAAAACCGAGTTTTCGGTTACGACGCACGACCGAGTGCACCATAGCAAGCTGTTTTACACGCTACATACAGCAATTCGCTTCCGCGACAAACATGCGTCTTCTTAGATGCTCCTGCACTTTGTACACACCCCCCTCCAACCTCGCTACTACCGTGGTCGGGTGTCTTGATGGATTATATATAGAAAGGCAGCCAAAACTGCACAGAGCAATGAAAAGTCTAAGTGAGTCACAGGTGCATTTGGACTGTGCAAAGATGACAACGACTCGAGTGACGAGTTGGAGGTGGGCACATGAGCAGGCAGTGCATACTGAATGAGAAATCAGCACACTAGCTTGAAGGAGGAAGCGGAATGGACATCCTTCTCCTCTCCTCCCGTTCCGTGCCATATGCAGCGTGTAAAACGATTTGCGACGGGTATCCCATGGGATCCTTAAAACATTCCTTTACAACTGAGGTTAAAACACAATGAAGTGAGCAGTCTTTAAAAAACGAGTTTTCAGTTACGACGCACGAGTGCGTGCACCATAGCAAACTGTTTTAAACACTACATACAGCAATTCGCATCCGCGACAAACATGCGTCTTCTTAGATGCTCCTGCACTTTGTACATACCCCCCTCCAACCTCGCTACCACCGTGATCGGGTGTGTTGGTGGATTATATATAGAAAAAGGTATCCAAAACCGCACAGAGCAATGAAAAGTCTACGTGAGTCACCGGTGCATCTGGACTGTGCAAAGACGACAACGACTACTCGAGTGATGAATTGGAGGTGGGCACATGAACAGGCAATGTATACTGAATGAGAAATCAGCAGACTAGCATGACGGAGGGAGCGGAGTGGACGTCCTTCTCCTCTCCTCCCATTCCACCCTCCGTGCCTGAGCGCCGCACGGACGATTGTGTGTTGGTTCGTTCCGTGCATTGTTACAATGTTGCTTTTCTTGCTGATTTATTACATTACCGATTTTTAAAATGTTAATTTTCTCCCTGTGTTTAAAAATTATTAAAAAAACCGGCCTGATTATGCGGCGTATGGTACACCGCGGGTTGGCTAGTAAGAGATTAAATGTTCCTTGGTAGTGCAGTTCCTTTTTCACTAGTGTGACAGTATGTGTTGTTACACTGGTTGTACCCCTGACCTGTGCTTATACTGGACCCTGCCTCTGCCAGAACCACCCTTTTTTGTGTATAAAACCCTTAATTACTATAATAGTAAATTTAGTTTTACTATAAAATTTACTATAAGAGTAAATTTAATAAAACTTTAATTACATTGCGGTGGGCTGGGGCCCTGCCCAGGGTTTGTTCCTGCCTTGCACCCTGTGTTGGCTGGGATTGGCTCCAGCACACCCCCGTGACCCTGTGTTAGGATATAGCGGGTTGGATAATGACTGACTGACTGACTAACTTTAATTAGAAATCTATAGAAACAGAAAGTGTTAACTTGTTTGAAATTGACAGTAAATGATGGCTAAAGCATATAAAGCAATTATGAGAATATAGGCTGGCAGCCTACATAAAATAGGTTCTTGTCTTATGTCCAGTGCTCCAAAGATAGACTTCAGCACCCTACAATCTTATTTTATAAAAATAAGATTAAAAAACTAAACTTTCTTCATTGGTGCTAAGGAAGCTCCCATCTAACTCATTTTGATATAGAGTTTTGAATTGATACTACTTTAAAATGTAAAAGTTAAAAGTGCTGTACAGAATATTGTGGCTAACAGTTTGCAAGTACATTATAATAAGATTTTTAAAAGCAGGATCAGAAGAGCATGTGTATAACTCCCCCAATATTCTTTCCTTCCTTGTTATCCAAACTGAAATATTGAGGAGCTGATGTAGTAAGTCAGAACTAAGCATACTGAGCCCTTTAAACAAGGAGCTGGTGACAAAGTCTGGCTGTTAAGAGAGCAATTCTCAATCCAACTAATGAGCTAAGCAGACTGCCATTGGCAGAATCCTTAGATTTACTGTTATTTCCATTTCAGTACATCTGTCAGTTTTAATGTAAAGGGTTCAGCAAGCGATCACTGATTTAAGTGCAGACGTCTCTAATACATCAAGCAGCTAAAGGTCACTGCAATGATTTACTGATAATATCAAGTACAATATTGTGTGTCTGGGGCAAAATCAAGGAAATGAGCTGAAATAAATAATAAAAAAAACAATTGTTTAAAAATGCCCAAATGTTTCTTTTGGCAAAGAACTCTTTACTAGGTATAAGAGGAATAACATGAACCTCCCAATGCTGTAAATTGAACATTTGACCTAAGAAACCACAGTTGTGTTAGCTGAATGATAAAAGCATCAGAAAGGCTCATTAACTCCTGGCACACATTTTGCTTTCAACCAAAAGTGTAGATTAGGCTCTTTTTCACAGCCTTGCCATATTGGCCTTTTCAATTATAGATACTTCATAAAGACAGCCTTCAACTGATAGCCTATAGCTAACATTGAATATATTGACCACTTGTTAAGTGTCAACTTTAAATATTTTATTTTCTATTTGAATTACTTGACAACCAAAAGAAATTCAATAATGTATCTTGCTAGGAGAGACAGGTTACTGACCCGGCATTTCTGCTTTTGCCTAATATTTTTAAAATGGGAGGAAAAAAGCATATGACTGAAAGAAAAATTATGCTGGAGAATAATGCACCAATATTTTAAAAAATATCAGTCCCTACATGAATAAATTATATTTATAAGGCAAGTTAATTATTTTCTGAATGGTTTCACATTTTCAAATAAAGTAATATTTCTTTTGTTCATTATAAAAATAGTCTGCTTATGTTATGTGTATGTATTCATACGCACAGAAGTAAATTAGAGGGACTGTATATTAAACTATTATCAGAACCATACCATCCTCAAAAACTACTTAATCCAATTCAAGGATAAGTGGTACCAAAGTCTGTCCCATCAGTATGGGGCACACGGCAGGAACCAACCCAAGGTTGGCAACAGTGCATCACACAGCCTGTTCATGTACATACCCACAATCACACTCGCATTAGTCCAATTTGGAATGCTCATCTTTAGGAATGTGGGAAAAATAGGTAAACCTGGAGGAAAATGCACAAGGACAAAGGCAATATGCAAACTCCATACCAAAATCAGACAAGTGTGAGATTTAAACCAAGGATACTGGGTCCATGTGGCAGCAAAGTTAACCTCTATGTCATCATGCCTCCTTTAATACCAAAACCTAATGTACTCCTAATGAACCTAATGAACTTCGTAATGCCACAGTGAACAAGTCAACTAAACCTAAAATGGAGTCCAGGCCAAACCATGACATAAAAACAATTATAAATATGTGCTCTCTGAGTCTCTTCTAAGACAAAAACTCAAGGATTAGCAATCACTCAGGTAAGAAAAGTTCATGCTAGTTGCTTACTCTCCACCATGAATATAATCAACTTTTGGATGGAATCCTAAAGCAGGACTTAAATGTCTTTATCACATTGAAAATAAGAATGTTTTATGATATCTTAAAAATGAAATAAAAAGAAGCCAACACTAAATCAGCAATGGCGGTACATTAGCTTAGAGTCGTTAGGCATTTCAGAATGGTGAGGTACTTCAGAACACAGCTCTCGTAGAACATGAGTTTTACTAACAGCAACTTCTTTTTTTTAAACTAGGGGGCTTCGCTCGCCAACCCCCGTTTTTGTTTTTCCGGATACACACTTTTAAGATTTTTTTTTCTTTGAATTGTTGCTATTTCATTAGTTTCACTTTTATTTCAGAACTTCTGTAAAAACAATATTTGGAATCTTTCGAGTTCCGACGTTCTGAATCTTTTAAATGAGCTCCGTGAGACGTGTTTAATGACTTTGTACCATAATTCAGGATAGGTTTCTCTGTTTGGAATTTCAGCACAGACAAAATTATCTACATCATCAGCAGTTAATAATATTTTTTGCAAAGTAACCAATGAATGCATGTGAGGTTAACTCCGTTTTTGAAATTCTCTTGATTTAAACTTCAAAGCCTTACAATATTTACATACTTCTGACATATCACCTATGTCCATATATTAGATCTCTGTTCGCCTTTTCGTTATTTCTCCGAGTAATAATTTCTCTTTCTTTGCGCTAATGCTATGTTTACTTTCTTTGTTTTGACACTGTCGTTTTTTTCTGCTTTCATATTCTGTATCTTGCTCTGCAAGTGTTTCGCGCCTACTTTTTTTTTTTGTCTTTTGAATTCCAGTTTTCATAATCTCTAACCTGCTCTGCACGTGCTTGGTCCCCTTGTTTTTTAACCTTTTTATGACGGTTTACTTTGTTTTCTACTCTATCTTTTATTTCTGACCTCGCTTTATCCTGCTTTTTTTTTAATGACACCTGCTCCATAGTGATTATTTTCCCTTTTTTGAGTAATAATTTCCGTTTGTTTACGCTCCTGTGATCTTTACTTTCTTTTTTTTATACTTTCTAATTTTCCTACTTTCATATTCTTAACTTTCTCCACATGTGCATTGCTCCAACTTTTTTTTTTTGAGCCTTTCGAATTCCACTGCTTTCATAATCCCTAACCTGTTCTGCATGTGTAAAGCGCCAACGTCCGGATTCAACGTGCTTTTTTTCAGTTCCACTTGTTCTGGGCTGATAATTACTTATCATTACTTTCATAATCTCTAACCTGCTCTGCATGTGTATAGCACCAATGTCCGGATTGGACATGTTTTGTTTTCAGTTGCACTTTTTCCAGGCTGATAATTACTTTCCTTATTTTCTGAATTTGCACCTAGATTATTCTTTCTCTTTTTTGTCTCTCCAACGCTTTTGAGTCTCTTTTCTCCACGCTACTTTTTTCTTCGCTTAGTCGTCTAAGTTTCATTTATAACATATTGTCCTTATACGCTTTATATGTGCTGAGAGCCCTGGATCTGTGTGTGCTCAAAGCCAAAACATGACTGAGTGTGTTGCTGGCTGCTCTTGCTCTTATTTATTTGTAAGTAGGGCGTGTCTTGCAAGAATCTCATGTTCTACGTCATTGCGAGACGGTCCTGGGTCAATCTCTTGGCACAAAGTCTCATGTTTAAGGTCCCCGCGATACGCTCCGTGGCCAATCTCTCTAGTCTCATGGGTCTTTTAAGTGTCTTTTGTGATCTTAACGTGAAGATCACATCTCGTTGACCTACTCTTTCTCTCCAGGACTTTTTTTATAATAGAGCGATGATGCTGTCATGATGATGATAATGTTGTCCTAATCTGTATATGACTCTGACATCACACACTTGAGCAATTCGCTGCCTGCTGAGTATAAAACAGCTGTGATGAGGATCAGGATCTCAAAGTCTGAGGAAATGGTTCTCTCTCAGAAAAGAGTGGATTGCTCTCCCTACATAAGAGGGGAAAATAACTGCCCTTCATGGAGAGGTTCAAGTATCTTGGGATGTTGTTTACAATTGATAGAAAACAGAACAGTGAAATCAACAAGTGGATTAGAGTGGCGTTAGCAGTTCCATTGGTACTGCACAGGTCTGTGGTGATGAAGCAGGAGCTGAGTCTAAAGACAAAACTCTTGGTTTATCAGTCAATCTACATCCCTGTCTTCACCTATGGTCATGAGCTGTGAGTAGTGACTGAAAGAGTGAGATTGCAAGTATAAGTGCAGGGTAGATGAGCTGACACTCTGTGATAGGGTGAGAAGCTCAGTGATTTGGGAGAGCCAAAGAAACCAAGAGAAGCCAGTTGAGGTGGTTTGTTCATGTTGCAACGATGCCCCTCAGGTGACTCCCCCTAGAGCTGCTCAAGGTACATCCCACTGGGTGGAGACCCTTCAGCAGACACAGAATATTCTGTGGGGAATATATTTTGAGAATGCCAAGGAATTCCCCAATAAGAGCTGGAATCTGTTGTTGGAAAGTCCTGACTGATCTGCTTCGACTGCTGCCACCATGACTCTCACCAGTAAAAGCAGCTCTGAAAATTATATGAGATGATATGTGCAATAAACATGCCCTAGGAAGCACCAGTGTCCTATCCAAGGTTGGTTTCTACATTACCTTGATGCATCTGAGACAGAGTTCTACCTTCTGTGACTCAAAACTGAATTAAGTAGGATGGACAGTAATGATTTTTGGGTGGTTTTCTTCATCTTTTCTCTTATTTAGCTCTTTCAGCTTGTGAATTTATACAACTTTGTTTATTGTCATCACTTTACTTGTGATTATATATCAGTTTATATTAATTGATATATATTCTACTATACTTTTTGTTTATTGAGCTTGCAGTGATGCAGAACAAAGTTAATATTATAGTATGTTTTCGGCCATCTATTCACCTGAAGTACCTTTTTTTGCTATTGGCTAGGAGAGTTAGAGTCTATCCTTAATGAATGGGCACAAGTCCAGATCCAACACCAAATAGGAATCCAGTTTATCAGAGTGCACAATAACAGACATAACAATACTTCTCATATGGGGCCAATGTGTAAGCACGTCTAAGGATTGTGGGAAGAAAACCGGAATGACCAATAATATATCTAAACTCATGGTGATTATCCAAATAGTACACAGAAAGTGACCGAGTTGAGATTCAAAAACAGCCTCCTGAAGCTGTGCCACCCAAGAGTAATATGGTGTATATTTTTCAGCAAAACCATTTTAATAAATACAGCATCAGCCAACTGTTTTGTTTCAGAGAAGGAAAGTGTTTTTTCAATAAGACAGTCATCATAAACATATTATTTCAGTCATTGGAGAGATAAGATAAGAACCTAAAAAAGTCATTTGCCTACTTACTGATACATGTCCTTCCATCAGTATGTAGTCGGTAGCCCACATCACATTCGCAATGGAAGGACTCTGCTGTGTTAATGCAGGCCTGTTGACAACCTCCGTTTACGATAGCACATTCATTGACATCTACATAGGAAACAAAAGAAAAAATTCTTGTAACATATTTGCAGGTTGGAATGTTATTGAATCATTGTGAGTTGGCAAGATGGTGTCCAGAGAGGTATAAAACAAGCTCCGTGGAATTTTCAGTGAACAGATAGGGGAAATGCTCATCATACATCAAATGAAAGGAAACTACATATGGAATATCCTTCCTCCTATCTTGGCAAAAGTTCAAAAACAGCTGGAATCTTGCATTTTTCTCTTTTATTTCTTTACCCATAGCTTTTTTTATTAAAACCATCAACATAATTACAAGGTGGCAGGGAGCTACTGTTAATTATAGCAGCAGAAACTGTAAGGAAGGAACTATTCCTGGACTGGGTGCCAGTTTACCACATTTCATATGCTGGCTTATTCAACGTCAGCTAACATGACATATATATTTTTGGAACTGGAATACCTGGAAAAAATATACATAGACTTTACGAAGGTACAAGACTATATATTTGACAATTTCCAGGTTTAGCAACCAAATCCAGGTCCCTGGTGCCACATAAATACACTAATTAACCCTTATTATATACCTCTATGTGCGCTATTGCTGTTCCATTTAAAAGTCCCCTAATTTACAAATAAACTTAAGTGAACAGCACTAGAAATTAATTTATTTTGGTTGTTTGTGAGGAACAGAAGTTTTAATATAACATTCTTAAATTGTTTAATTCATTGCTGATTGTAAGGGGCTGGGGCTTATCCCACCAGCATTGGATACAAAGCAGGAACTAGGCCTGCACAGAGAACCAGTCCACTGCAGGAGCCCACTCATGCACACACCCTTACTTGTATGCACATAAGGCCAAATTAAAGTTGGCAATTAAATGAACTTGCCCATCTTTGAGGATGTAAGAGAAAATTTGGGTAACTGGTGGAAAACCAAGAAAGGCAGAGGCAGAATGTATACATAGTCCACAGATTTGAACCGAAAATTAAAATGGATTATTGTGAATGAAAGAGACCATTGTTCCTTGAGAATCTTTTCAAGGACAATTAGCTTCATAGGATAGATGGATAGATAGATAATACAACTACTATGTAAAATGGCATAAGTGTCATTTATTATTTTGAAGAAAATTGTAAGCCTACAAAGACACCTTCTAATACTAGAACCACAACAGCAAAGCAAGGAGTTAAATATTTTCATATTTGAAAGATGATTGTAATGTTGAATTACTTCTACTTCATTAGAACTCACTCTAATTGATGTTGATGAAATAAAACAATATATTTAATATAGCATGTAAACAAATAAGAAAGCCTAAATTAACTATGGTGGCAGTAAGCTAATGCTACTCTTTTGTATGGTAAACAATTTTCAAAGATCATCTCTTAATTGAAACCAACATATAAAATTACTGAAATACTCAGATAAAGGCCTATAGTGTGTTTTTAAATTTAACATTATATTAGTTGCTTAATGCTACAGGTTTGACAAGTTATCAGATTAGCCTGATGGTTTTAGGAACATGAACGAGCCTTGTGAAGTATGCTGTATATGAGTGACTAAAATTTACTTTTGCATGAATCTACATACATTTTTACATAGGTATAGCAATTAGGTGGAACTTAAGGCTTAAATCCTTCCTGAAATTTATTTTTGACAGTCCCAACAGACTGATAGATGGAATTTTGATTCAGGTACATTTTCAAATCCTGCCCCATAATATATTCCTGGCTACTTTCTATGAGTTCAAACAAATAAATACAGAGAGGGGTTGTGATGCAAAGTGCTTTTCAATTGTATAATTAATTACTACCAGACTTTTATTTTTATCTTTAGTTGCTATTTAACTGCCATCATTATTATTTTTATTATTTGTGGTGCTTGTAGCACTGGTATTAGTATTAGTATTACAGGCAACATGGTGGAACAGTGACACATCCCTGTGCCTTACTACATCACAGAGTTTAGGGGTAGCCTCCTTGGAGTTATGTGTACCCCCAAAAATAAGCCAAAAGCATTGAATTTTCTTAAAAAAATAAAAAAATTTATTATTTTTTACTTGAAACACGTAAACACCAGAACATCAGCATAATCACAGTAGGCAGTGTATATCTATTGTCTACAATTGTACTAATGCAAATTTAGTATAACTATTTTCTGTACCACACTATCATCAAAAAATGAAAATCTGTTGAGCCTGGATAATCATGATCAACAGACATCTTTAGACTAGGGTTACACATAACAGGGCAAAGAGAAGGTGCAAGATTGTCAGCAGCGGTATGAAGCCAACACCCAACACAAACATCACTGAAACTTGGTGGGTCTGAATCTATTGAACATGTGTCAGTTTTACTGTCCGTGTTAATGTCTGATAACCCACTCATATCATCATCACTATCACTCGATTCAAGCAATGGTTCAGTTTTAGTTTGTTCTTATGTCTTTTCATTTGCCAATGTGTTTTTGGTTGAAGGTTCCATCCCACTCATGAATACTGATGGGTTACCATACAGTTGCCATAAAGTGAATGCATAGAAATATTCATGATTTTTTACAGTATGATGTTGTTTAATTCACTTGATGGCAGAAGGATACTGTCCCGAGAGTTTTTCAGGCTTAACACTGTAAAACAGGATCATTACACATCACCACGAGCCTGATTTGGACCTAACTATCTAGGCAGAATTCCACATGCTTAAACCAATAAGATTAATTGCAGTCCCAAGCATGGATACCTTTTATGTGATATCGGCTTCTTTTTTTGATTTCAAAAGTTTGAGCTTACAGACACTAATGTATATGTGTGTATGTGTTTGCTCCGGCCTTGCAAAGGACTGGCATGCCATTTCAAAATAACTTCATGAGTTATATCTATTGCAGCCCGGTTTAACTATGTCTCTTTACGATTCATATTGGTATACATTTATTCCAAAATTATACAAATAAATATCACTAATTATTTAAATACATGGATTAAATAAAATGTTAGCTCCTTTATAAAGTGAAAATTAAAAACTAAATTGAATTTATAAAACCAAATTTTGCTTCCTATCCAGTCTCTCCAGTAATTTACAGCTCTCTTTTAACACTCCCTCTGTGTGTCTTTACCACATTTCCCTAGCACTATTTGTTAGGTGTTAATTGAATGAGCAGACAATTAACTCTGCAGTCAATGTCTAGTTTATATAATAAACACCTTGGACGTGAGCCATTTACAAGTAGTTTTTTGTCCACACTCACTTATAATATGAGCAATAACATCAGTTATTCTAAATGGTTATTATTTTACAGGAGTTGGCCCGTATCAAGGAGCACTGAGACAATGATGCTTCCTTTCAGTTGAAGAGTACTGGGAGTCAAATGTATGTCCCTTTAGTTCAACAGACTGAAAGCTTCATTTTTCACACCCCTCAGGAAAAAAAGCCTGAGAGAATAAGATTGCAGAATTATATGTCAGTGTGGAAACGACTTGCAGAACAGCTCAGAAAACCATGGTTACACTTACTTTAGAGAAAATATTTACTTAATATCAGAAGTGAACAATAAACCAAACAGCATGGTGGTATAGTGGTTAGTGCTCCTGCCCTACAGTTAAATAAGATTGAGTCTACATTTTGACCTAAACACTGACTACATGAAGATTGCATGTTCTTTCAATGTGTGAGTGGAAAGTTTTCCTCGAAGTTTTTTTGATGTTCTTTCTATAATCAGATGATACCCAGGTTAGGTTAATTGTTGACTCTAAATTAGCCTTGCACAAGTGAGTGTATATGTATGTGTGTGAATGTGTGCTTAGTGACAGACTGACACTCTAATCAGGTTGGTTCCTGTATTATGCTTGAAGATGCTTACCACAACCATTAACTGAACTAAGCAGACTCTGAAATTGCCTTCAGTATTCACTGAGAAAGGATTGTAAAAGTTTGCAATATGCAAGAGAATGAAGTCATTTACAATTTTAACTGTTTTGTAAGGGTCATTTCAAATGAAATTTAGACTGTATCTGAATTATTTAAGCTGTATTCCTTTAAAAGTTAAAATTAGGACAAATGCAGGCAAAGTAGATGTAAGAGCCATTTGCCAGTTATTTAAGTTATATTAAATGTTTGCCCATATATTAGTGCATAGTCTATGGGAGGTTCTTACAACCCCCACACACTAAATTGAATTGGTAGTTTCTAACTATTTCTTTTCTCTCTGACTATAGATCAGTCTCAGTTAGTGACCTGCCTAGCCAAGAGTAAGGCATGAAGGGCACACACTTTTAAACCATGCCTTAACATGTCCTATAGCATGAAAGTTAACATGCTGTGCTGTACATTTAGAGCTACTGAAGGCTAAGTAAAGTATCTTTAAGTATAGAAACAACTGCAGTTTGACAAGAAAAACAAACTTTAGAGAAGAGACATTTTTCCAATATTTTTTTGCAATTTATTCTATGTGTATAACAATATTTTTTCTTTATTCTTATGTGGACTGTTTGCTTTGAATTTTCACTAAATCTTTTGAATGAACGTTTGGACTGAGAGATTTCTTTTGTCATGTATTTGACCCGTGCTTGATCCTGCCTTACTCACCAGCAGCTACAGTAGATATCACACTTGACACTGGTAAAACAGAAGCAGGGCTATTGCTCACTAGATTTGTCTTTGGATTAGTAACTGAGCTTTTGCTTTCCCTGCAACAGATAATGTTTAGCCTAGTGATCCTCCAGTTTTTGGATGTATGATCAGTTTTACCTGATTCAAGAGCAGGAGTGTCAGTTAACAGTCAACATGGGTTCAGACGAAGGAGGTTGTCTTTTACCAATACACTGGAATTCTTTGAGGAAAAAATAAAAACATACAATCAGATAGGCACATATGATATTATTTATATGGATTTTCAGATGGTACCACATGAGGAGATGTGCATGAAACTAAAAGCAGTGGGAGTTCAGGGTGTAGTGAGTAGATAAGTGCATAATCAACCAAACAAATAAAGCAAAGGGTTATGGTAGGAGGAGCCTTATCATATTGGGTGATGTTAAAAGTGGTGCCCCTCTGGGCCAGTGCTGAGGCTGCCACTATTATATGTAAATGATCTAGATAATATAAATAACAAGCTGGTTAAGTTTGCAGAGATAACAAACTAGGTGGAATGACATCTAATCTAGAATCAGTTGAATCATGGCAGAGCAACCTGGACTTGGGCATATTTATGGCAGATGGAAATTAATGTAAATAAAATTACACATAGGAAATAAAAATGTTAGATATGAACACACAATACCATGTGTGAAACTTGAAAGTACCCCTTATGATAAGAAATTTGGAGTCATAGTCTACGCATCACTATCTACATTCAGACAGTGTTATAAAGCCATTACAAGACTAACAGAATGTTATGTTATATAGCACAATGTGTAGAGTATAAGTCCAAGGAGGTTATTCTTATACTTAACCATTATCACCGACTGGTGATGCTGCACCTGGATTACTGTGTACAGTTTTGGTCTCCAGGCTACAAAAAGGACATAGCAGCACTGGAGACAGTCCAACAATGCAGATTCAAAGACTGAGAGGTACGCAAAGCAAACGAAGAGTAAGAGGTGGCATGATTGAAGTATTGATGAAATTGATGAAAATAATTTATTAATGAAATTAATATAGTGGGTCCAGGGTGTTACTATAAAATTAGTTCAAGAAGAAAATGTGGACACAGTTGTAAAATTAAGGGTAATTTTCACACAAAAATAATAAATATCCAAGTAGTGTGGTAGAGATAAGGACTTAAGAGAAATTCTACACTTGATTGATGGTATTTTGGAGAAATTAGGAGAGTGGGATAGATGAACTTTGTTATGGTAAATGGCCTGGTCTTATCAGAATTTTTCTAATGTCCTAGTCAATCTCTTTTCTAACCCACTTATTCTTTTCTGGGTCACAGTGGAGCTCTTGTCTAACTCATTAACACTAGACAGCAATCCATGCAAGGGCAAAGAACTAGACTCCAAGTTTGAATGCTATAAAAACATCTTCTTTGGTAAGAAAATTGGCAATGGGTTTTCCAGATTTCTTGACACAAAGGTCCAATCTTTACTTCAGTTGCCACTGAAACGATATACAGTATAATACATCTTTTTACCACCCTACCCCAATTTCAATAATTCAGGTCACATTTTGAGAATAGTAAATGATATACCTTGAATTATCACCAGAAAAGTTCCAAAACTAGACTTTGTATCAGCCTAGACTAATTCATACCTTCACATGATTTTCCATCACTTCCTAATTTCTGTCCCGAAGAGCACTTGCAATAGAAACTCCCAATGGTATTGCAGCACTGGTCCTGACATCCTCCATTGCTGATTGAACATTCATTTACATCTGCAGTGGGGTGAAAAAAAAACAATTAACCAACTAATATCCTCAGATAAATAGTAACATAATTAATTATATATATTTTAACAAAGGCACTATATAGGCGCCTGACCCAACACAGATGGACACAGAGGCACATATAAAAAGCACAAAGACTTTATTTTTCTTCAGCTGTGGGACACATCTTCCCCGTGCCACACAGCCCAAACACAGTCCCAAAGCACAAACACAATACAAGTCTCTTCCTTTCTTTTACCACCACTCCTCCTCAAGCTTCATCTCCTTTCTCCCAACTCTGGCTCTTCGAGTGGTGGTGGCTGGGTCCTTTTATAGCCCACCCGGAAGCATTCCAGGTGATTGACCACCTGGTCCTGATTGCACTTCCGGGTGGGGCTGAAGACTTGTCCAGCTGGGCTGTTGGAAGCAGACAGCAACCCCTAGCGGCCACCCCGGGCCCCAACCAAGCTGTGGAGGACTCCATCTCCCATGGGGCCCTGTGGGTGGTTGGGGAATCACCGTCAGCCAGGGAGGTTGCCACCAAGCATCCCAGGGGAGGTATTGGACTGCCCATGGCGGATTCCCCGGAACATAAGCAGCAGGGGCGTTCCTGCCGGGCATGTAACCCGGTTGTCCTTCACTTTATATATGTATATATATATATATATATATATATATATACAGTAATCCCTCCTCGATCGCAGGGGTTGCATTCCAGAACTCCCCTCGATAGGTGAAAATCTGCGAAGTAGAAACCATATGTTTGTTTGGTTATTTTTATATATTTTAAGCCCTTATAAACTCTCCCACACTGTTTATAAATATTCCCCGCACAGTTATACAGCATAAACTCTTTGTATTCTCTTAAATATTAGGTAAGATTCATTGAAATTATTTATGTAAACGCACTGTTTATATACAGTAAAACCTAAATATTATTTTAAAGATATTGAGTGTCTCCGATATCACATATGTTACAGCTATTACGATAGACAGGCCACCAGCAATAAATACGTACAATGCAAGAAAAATTGTATACAGTAAATGTGTGTACAGTGACACTAAACGTACGTACATGTACTAAGTACTGTACGTAGAAAATTAATTATGGTTACTCACCAACAATGACACAACGACTTGTCTGATAACAGTTTGTTTAGTTTTACTGTACAACAAAGGAGAGCGTTACAGCTCTTCTAAAGGAGCCCCTTCAGGCGATTGTGTAGCACTGACGTTGTTCTTCTTCCGGCAGTCTTCAATCCAGATCCCTAAAGCAGATTCCATCTGGACTACTGCCTTATTATGTCCACTTACAACTCGTTTTGCACCCTGGTTTAAAGGACACTGCGGCCGTAGATCTTATATTCTTTTCCTCCATTTTAAATAAAAAAGAATCGTGGACTCATTAATGCCATTATGGCATCCTACAGCGATGTAGCTTTTCCCTTCCTTCAACATATCCAAAAATTTTACCTTTTCGGCAATTGTTAGCATCTTCCGTTAGCGCTTGGGCACGGCCCCTGAAGCAGTAGCAGGAGCAGATCATTTTGGAGCTATAATGAAGGGCTTTACTACGAACAAAGATAAACACAAAAGAGCACAAAAGTTAACTCTTTACACAGAGAAACACGTTGATGCTGAATAAGCGAGACGAGACTTCCTGGTTAACAGCGCGGAATCGAATTCGGCGCTCCGTCGCTGAGCCAATCAGCACACAGGAACTTAACTGTGTGCTCTGATAGGTTAGCTTCTCAGCCATCCGCCAATAGTGTCCTTTGTATGAAATCAACTGGTCAAACCAACTGAGGAAGCATGTACCGGAAGTAAAAAGACCCATTGTCCGCAGAAACCCGCGAAACAGCGAAAAATCTGTGTTATATATTTAGGTATGCTTACATATAAAATCCGCGATAATGTGAAGCCGCGAAAGTCGAAGCGCGATATAGAGAGGGATTACTGTATATCTATGATAAAAGAAAATATAAATATATGTCTTTATTATAAAAGAAAATCTTGAGATGAGACTATTGCCAAGACATTTTTTGAAGTCCCGTGAGACAAGACTATTGACAAGAGATTTCTTCAAGTCCCACCCTCCTCTAAAAAATTTTCAACCGAGGCCACGGTCTTCTCACCTCTCATTCGTGTGAATGCTTTTGTCAGACACAGTTCCTGCGCTCTCAGCTCTTATAAATTTTTAAGTTTTCCTCACTTTACGTTCCCAATAAAGGAAGACTTATTATGTTCAAATCTTATTGAAGAATTTCACCCTGAAGGGTTATCAAAAGAAGAAATGAGTACACAGGTAATCCTAGCACCGAGAAGCTTTGAAGTCAAACAAATTAACGCCAAAAAAATATTGATTGGTGACACGGCAAATTGGTTAAATGCGTATCGATAGACTATGCTGAAACAGTTGGTGGTGATGGTGTGGAAGTTGAAAACATCATCTTACAATATACCATTGAATATCTACAACTGTTAACACCGTCCGGTCTTCCACCGCCCGAATTACTATTGAAAGAAGGATGTATCGTAATGTTATTGTGTAATTTGTCTGAGAGATTGTGTAATTTATGTCTGAGAGATGGGCTATGCAATAGGACAAGATTAGTTATATTCAAAAGTGGTCGAACAATTCTGACATGTAAAATTTTAACAGGTGACAACAAAGGTAATGTAGTACGTCTTCTGCGGATAACATTAGACACCAAAGGAGATCTTGATATGCCATTCATATAAAAACATTTAAAGTTTCCCATTAGAATAGCGTTTGCTATGAAAATAAACAAATTACAGGGACAAACATTTAGAAAAAGTAAGTCCAAACACGGAATAAAAATTCAATGCGATATTGAAGAAAAGTTAATTCAAAAAATAGTTTTATCTGAAGTTGTACAGTATAAGTGTAAGTTTCATAACTATTTGCGTATTAATTTCAAAGCCAAACAGAAAGTAAACGTATAATGGAACGAATACCTCTAACGCAACATGAAACATAATTTCCTTTCAATTTATTACATTTTAGTATTTTTTACTATGGTTATTTAATATATTTAATATATATCTATACTAATAAAAGGCAAAGCCCTCACTCACTCACTCACTCACTCACTCACTCACTCATCACTAATTCTCCAACTTCCCGTGTAGGTAGAAGGCTGAAATTTGGCAGGCTCATTCCTTACAGCTTACTTACAAAAGTTGGGCAGGTTTCATTTCGAAATTCTACGCCTAATGGTCATAACTGGAAGGTATTTTTCTCCATTAACTGTAATGGAGTTGAGCTGGAATGACGTGGGGGGGGGTGGAGTTTTGTGTGACATCATCACGCCTCCCACGTAATCACGTGAACTGACTGTCAACGCAGTGGGTAGAAAACCAGGAAGACCTCCA